>NC_135234.1:483922644-484229988 GCF_051348905.1 Ranitomeya variabilis | reverse complement strand
GTCCAAGCTTAACCCCTTCCCGACATGCCCCGTACTAGTATGGCACATGTCGGGTCCCCTGCTTTGATGACAGCTGACATGTGCGCGCAATAGCGGCGGGTGAAATCGTGATTCACCCGCCGCTATTAACCTGTTAAATGCCGCTGTCAAACGCTGACAGTGGCATTTAACCGGCGCTTCCGGCCGCGCGGCCGGAAATTACCTCATTGCCAACCCCGTCACATGATCGGGGGTCGGCGATGCATCAGGATGGTAACCATAGAGGTCCTTGAGACCTCTATGGTTACTGATGCCGGCCTGCTGTATGCACCCCCCTGTGGTCGGCGCTCATAGCACACCTGCATTTCAGCTACATAGCAGCAATCTGATGATCGCTGCTATGTAGCTGAGACGATCGAGTTGTGCCAGCTTCTAGCCTCCCATGGAGGCTATTGAAGCATGGCACAAGTTAAAAAAAAAAAGTTTTTAAAAATATGAAAAAAAATATAGAAGTTTAAATCATCCCCCTTTCGCCCCATCCTAAATAAAACAATTAAAAAAACCTCAAACCTACACATATTTGGTATCACCATGTTCAGAATCGCCCGATCTATCAATAAAAAAAGGATTAACCTGATTGCTAAACGGCGAAGCGAGAAAAAAATTCAAAACGCCAGAATTAAGTTTTTTTTGTTGCCGCGACATTGCATTAAAATGCAATAACGGGCGATCAAAAGAACATATCTGCACAAAAGTGATATTATTAACAACGTCAGCTCAGCATACAAAAAATAAGCCCTCACCCGACCCCAGATCATGAAAAATGGAGACACTACGAGTATCGGAAAATGGCGCCTTTTTTTTTTTTAGCAAAGTTTTGAATTTTTTTTCTCCACTTAGATAAAAAATAACCTAGACATGTTAGGTGTCTATGAACTCGTAATGACCTGGAGAATCATAATGGCAGGTCAGTTTTAGCATTTAGTGAAGCTAGCAAAAAAGCCAATCAAAAAACAAGTGTGGGATTGCACTTTTTTTGCAATTTCACCGCACTTGGAATTTTTTTCCCGTTTTCTAGTACATAACATGGTAAAATCAATGGTGTTGTTCAAAAGTTCAACTCGTCCCGCAAAAAATAAGCCCTCACATGACCATATTGACGGAAAATTAAAAAAGTTATGGCTCTGGGAAGGAGGGGAGCGAAAAACGAAAACGCAAAAACGAAAAAGGGTCGCGGCGGGAAGAGGTTAAATTCCATTGAGAATCTGTGACAAGACTTGAAAATTGCTGTTCACAGACTCTCTCCATCCAATCTCACTGAGCTAGAGCTAGTTTACAAAGACGAATGGTGTTGGGGGTAATTTCCTTTCCCGTCCAGTATCCTGCCCTGAATATTTCCTATATAATCAATAACTCAAGTTTGGGGAAATGATAAAGATATTTAATGACAAGTAAAATAACATAGTAATAAGACAACTTAAATAATAATGTAACAATAAAACCTTTCTTCAATGTCCTATAATTAGCGAAAATACCAATACAAATATCTATATATTATAAGTATACTTAGCAATGTTTCATCATGGCAATAATGAGAGAGAGAGAGATGGCCTTGATTCTTCCTCCATTTATACCAAGATTTCACATCCACACCCACATACAACCCACAACTCCGTCCCTCTCTTCCGGTATCTTCTGTGGCAAATGTCCAATCATCTTTCTATGATACACACATTGTCCATGTTGTCTTCCAACAAATGGTCAAAAAATGGTCAAAATGGTCAGCCTCTAGATGTGCAAAGCTGGTAGAGGCATACCCCAAAAGACTACCATAAATAATTTCAGGAAATGTCGAACTATAAAGCAGGGGTGGGGAACCTCAGGCCTCAGGGCCATTTACGGCCCTCAATGGCCTTTTATCAGGCCCCCGAGCAGATTCTCAGAGACCGCATTCTTGGGCAGGGAGATGTATTTTGATTGCCACCAGCTCATTAATTTCTTCATGCTCTGTTAGCACACACACACAGTGTTCACTAGTGACCACTGAAGGGCATGCGATGAAAGATTACGTCCGGAAACCAGTGCCACAGTCATGATGCACTTTGTGGGTGGAATTTGTATGGCCCCCAAAGGATGGTATAAATATCCAAATGGCCCTTGGCAGAAAAAAGATTTCTCACCCCTGTTATAAAGTATAGACTCAGGCGGGTTGAACAGAAATGCACATCAAAATTTTCAGATTTATATTTTTTAAATGATTAGAGAACCATGTATAATTTTCTTTACACTTGACAAATACCTGCTACTTTGTGCTGATATATCACATAAAATCCCAATAAAATACATTTAAGTTTGTGGGTGTAACGTGAAAAATGTGGAAAAGTTCAAGAGGTATGAATACTTTTTCAAGAAACTACAAATATGATTGACAATAAAAACTGATCAACACTGGAATTGCGGGAACAACACATGGACCCATAGTTATTAAGCAGTTATCACCAGTTTGGGTGTAATTTACCTCATTAAAATGTTGCAAATAATGGAATGTAATATTTAATGCCAAAGTTTGCAACTTTTCTTGTTGTTTGAAAAATTTAAAAAGTGTCTGCATTCTTAAAAGAACACATAGTTAATAGCAGATTAATTGACTAACAAATGCAAATATTGCATATAAAGGGAATCAGTCACCACATTTGACCTACAGTTGAAACCAGAAGTTGACATACACTATATAAAAAGACACATATGCATGTTTTTCTCAATATCTGACATGAAATTATAATAAACCTTTCCCGTTTTAGGTCAGTTAGGATATTATTAATATTTGGCAAATACCAGAATAATGAGACAGAGAGAATGTTTTAAGTCATTTTTATTACTTACTGCAAAGTTACAAGTTTACACACATTTCATTAGTATTTAGTATCATTGCCTTAAACTGAATGACTTGGGTCAAATGTTTGGCATATCCTTCCGCAAACTTCTTACAATAGTTGGTCGAAATTTGGGCCCATTCCTCCTGACAAAACTGGTATAACTGATCCAGGTTTGTAGGTTGCCTTGCGCTCACGTGCCTTTTCAGCTTTGCCCATAAATTTTCAATAGGATTGAGGTCAGGGCTTTGTGACTGCCACTCCAAAACATTGACTTTGTTATCCTTAAGCCACTTTGTTACCATTTCGGCAGTATGCTTCTGGTCATTGTCCATTTGGTAGACTCATTTAAGCCCAAGATTTAACTTCCTGGCTGTTGTCTTGTGATGTTGATTCAGTATTGACACATAATCTTCTTTTCTCATGATGCATTCTATTTTGAGAAGTGCACCAGTCCCTCATGCAGCAAAACAACCGAACACCATGATGCTGCCACCCCCTGTTTCACAGTTGGGATAGTGTTCTTAGGCTTCCAAGCTTCTCCCTTTTTCCTCCAAACGTAACGATGGCCATTATGCCAAAAAAATTAAATTTTAATTACATCAGACCACAGGACATGTCTCCAAAAATTAAGGTATTTGTTCGTGTGTGCATTTGCAAACATTAATCTGGCTTTTTTATGCTTCTTTTGGAGTAATGGCTTCTTCCTGGCAGAGTGGAATTTCATCCCATGTTGAAACACAACTCGTTTCACTGTGGTTATCTTACAATCTTACCAGCTTGCGCCATCATCTTCTCAAGGCTTTTTGCTTTAATCCTTAGGTTGATATGCAGATGTCGGACCAATGCATGTTCATCTCTGGGTCTCTTTCCTGAGCAGTATGATGACTGGACATTCCCATCTTGTTTGCACTTGCGTATAATTGTTTGTACAGATGAACAAGGCACCTTCAGGTATCTTGAAATTGTACCAAAGGATGAGCCAGACTTTTGCAAGTCCACAATTTTCTTCCTGATATCTTGACATATTTCTTGAGACTTTCCCATGATGCTACACAAAGAAGCCGTGTGTTTCAGGTGTGCATTAAAATACATCCACATGTGTGTTTCCAATTAACTCAGATGTTGTCAAAAAACCTACCAGAATATTTCAAACACACGACATCATCATATCGGCAGTCCAGAATTGTTTAAATGTATAGTAATCTTAGTGTATGTAAACTTTTGACTTTGCAGTAAGTAATAAAAAATGCCTTAAAACATCTTCTCTCCCTAATAATTCTGGCATTTGGCAAATATTAATAATTATGGTAATCCTAATTGACCTACAACGGGAAAGGATTATACTGATTTCATGCCAGATATTGAGAAAAACATGCATATGTGTCTTTTTATATAGTGTATGTAAACTTCTGGTTTAAATTATATCTCAGATATTAATATAGGCATACAGGTTATAGACTGCTGAGGAGAGCGATACCTGTATGTATCATATCAACTGTGTAGTTGCTGAGAAATCATCTTTTATCCCTTTATATAAATAACCTCTTCCTTGCTCCAGGAAGAATGTTTTTAAATAAACATGACAGTCCAAGAAAACACTAACCAATGGGAGAGTAACACTACATCATACATAATGACTGCTGGGAAGAAAAGATCTCAGGTCAAGAAGTGTGCAAAAAAGATTTATGGTATAAATCATTAAAGTAAGCAGAAATAATGAAAAACTAAGTACAATACCGTGTTCAATATTCTTGGTAACAGCGTACTGTGTACATAGAAACAATGAAGATATTTGTGCAAAGCTTATAAATGTAAGTGCCTACAGTGGATCCCTTTACAACTGTAGATATGAGCAGTCAGACTGTTAAAAGCCCTACCACAGGAGGTAGTAAGGGCAGACACTATAACAGCATTTAAAAAAGGGCTGGATGATTTCCTTGAGATACATAACATTGCGGGTTATAGCTAGATTTGTGACGAAATGTACAATTGGTGGAGAAAGCTTGAACGTGATGGACCTAGGTCTTTATTCAACCTACGTAACTATGCAACTATCTATCTATATAATCGTCTAAGGGGTACTTCCGTCTGTTTGTCTGTCTCGGAAATCCCGCGTCACTGATTGGTCGTGGCCACAAATTGGACTTTCCCTACTCCCCTCCAGTCAGTGCCCCCTCCCTACTCCCCTCCAGTCAGTGCCCCATAGCGTTTTAGCAGTCCGTTACCACTGCTATTAACCCTGTGTGATCAACTTTTTACTATTGATGCTGCCTATGCAGCATCAACAGTAAAAAGATCTAATGTTAAAAATAATAAAAATAAAAAATCATTATATTATCACCTTCCGGCGCTTTTCCCGCTCCTCGCGACGCTCTGGTCCCAAGAATGCATTGTGGCAATGACCGGAAATGACGTAGCGGTCTCGCGAGACCGCTACTTCATCACGTGTTATTGCCGCAAGGCATTACTGGGAACGGAGCATCACGAGGAGCATCGCTAAAGACCTGGGCTGGATCCGGGGCCGCCAGTAGGTGAGTATATAACTATTTTTTATTTTAATTCTTTTTTTAATAGGGATATGGTGCCCACATTGCTATATACTACGTGGGCTGTGTTAGATACTACGTGGGCTGTGTTATTGGACCTACTGTTTTGGTCCAAAAAAGCGATGTTTAAGCACTACTTTTGCAAAGGGGAGGTTCCTCTATATGTTAATCATGGGATATATGATGTGTCTTTGTGATGCCCCCTGGGGTACATGATTGAATGGGTAATATGCTGCCCATTCCATTCATTATAACAACTCACATATTTGATATACTTCATATGCACTTTATCATCTTCTTACGCACTTCATCATCTTCTTTTAAATAAGGGGCTGTCTTTTTATTCATGAGACATCGAGATATAGGGAGCAGCCTAATGATGCCCTAACCATATGATTGGCTGGAAACATACACCACTTCCCAAACATCACAACCCTCCATCCTATAATTTTGAATATCAAGTTCCGGATCTTCCTGCATACCCTTCCTCTTTGTGACTCTTTCTATGATTGGTCTGCTATAAACTATATAACCATGCTCTTGTTGGTGTGATGCCATCCCCCATAAGAAGGCAATAGCTGAAATGTGCGTTGGGGCAGGCACCATCACCCACAAGAGGTAGCCTTTGTAGTATTTGATTACTTGCTTTTATATTCATTCACACCTCTTTGAGAGCTTTTCTACTTGGAATTTTAGTCTTTTACCTGTTCACATTATGCTGTGACGTATTAAATTCTATTTATCTGTATGGGCAACCTCTATATAATATGTGGTGGGTGTATGGTGCCAATTATTTTGGTTTCCCACTATTTTAAACTCTGTCTGTGTTTTTTTTTCTTCTTTACTTTGTTAAAATGATGTACCGTACTTTTTGTATAATTGGTTCTTGTGCACATTTTTTCTGTCTGATCTCCTCCTATTGTACTGAACCCTATATACGTCCAACTTTCTTTGGCATTATACTAGTATTTTCCTGCATGTAACACTGGGTGTGTTTTGATTTATGCCATTTTTTATTGACCCAACCTCCTTATATCTAATTACAGTAGCATCATGGCTCCAACTGAAGAAATACAGATCTGCTCCACTGACCATCAAAGACATTTAAAGAATCCAGGTTGGGACAATCAGGGCACCTGGCCTCGTACATCAATGGACTGTCATCTTTAGTCATGAGTGAATATGCTTGTTACTCGAGATTTCCCGAGCACGCTCGGGTGACCTCCGAGTATTTTTTTTAGTGCTCGGAGATTTAGTTTTCTGCGCCGCAGCTGAATGAGTTACATCTGTTAGCCAGCATAAGTACATGTAGGGGTTGCCTGGTTGCTAGGGAATCCCCACATGTAATCAAGCTGGCTAAGGGTATGTGTCCACGGTCAGGTTTGCTTCAGGCTTTGGTCAGGATTTTATGCAGATAAAATCCTGACCAAAAATGCACCTGAGGTCACTGGCAGGTCACCTGCGGTGTTCCTGCGTGTTTTGCTCATTGTAGCAACATGCTGCGTTCTGAAAAAACGCAACGCATGTGCGTTTTTGCGGGAAATCCGCATGCGTTTTTTACTGCACAGTGGAGACGGGATTTCACTAAATCCCCTCCACTATGCTGTAACATCTGGATGCTGCGTTTTTGACACTGCAGCTCAGCGCTGCGTCAAAAACGCAGCGTTTCCTGAACGTGGACTGTTGTGAATTAGACTTTTTGGCTCCCTCTTGTGGTCACTAGTGATATGACACTTTGATATTCCTTCCCTTGCTTGGTACCCACCTGGCCTCGTTAGTCCAGGGGTGTCGCTATTTGAACTTCCTGGATTTTCAGTCTGGTGCCTGGCATCGTTGTAATCAGATCCTTCTGTTTGCTCCTATCTGCTGGTCCTGGTTCTTTGCAAAGTTAAGCTAAGTCTTGCTTTCTTGTTTTTGGTTATTTACTGTGCTCTTATTTTTGTCCAGCTTGTACTAAATGTGATTCCTTATATTGCTGGAAGCTCTAGGGGGCGGATGTTCTCCCCCCGTGCCGTTAGACGGTTCGGGGGTTCTTGAATATTCCGCGTGGAGTTTTTGTGAGGGTTTTTGCTGACCATATAAGTCATCTTCCTATATTCTGCTATTAGTTAGCGGGCCTCTCTTTGCTAAAACCTAGTTCATTTCTTGCGTTTGTCTTTTCTTCTTACCTCACCGTTATTATTTGTTGGGGGCTTGTATCCAACTTTTTGGGGTATTTCCTCTGGAGGCAAGAAAGGTCTTTCTTTTCCCTGCTAGGGTTAGTTAGTTCTCCGGCTGGCGCGAGACGTCTAGAATCAACGTAGGTACGTTCCCCGGCTGCTGTTATTTGTGTGCTAGGTTCAGGTATATGGTCAGCCCAGTTACCACTGCCCTATGAGCTGGGTTTTATGTTTGCAGACTTCGCTATTGTCTCTGAGACCCCCTGCCATTGGGGTCATAACAGTATGCCAGGCCGTAAGTGAATATTTAATGCATTGCAGAAGTGGGATTATAAGAAAGGAAATTCTGAGTTTTTTTTTTTTTTTTCTTTCTTTCCTCCCCTTTATCTCAGAGTGGCTGGAGCCTTGCTGCAGACATGAATGTCCAGACCTTGATTTCTAGTGTGGATCAGCTTGCTGCTCGTGTGCAGAGTATTCAAGATTTTGTTACTAGCAGTCCTATGTCAGAACCTAAAATACCTATTCCGGAATTGTTTTCTGGAGACCGATTTAAATTTAGAAATTTCAGGAATAATTGTAAATTGTTTCTATCTCTGAGACCTCGTTCGTCTGGAGACTCAGCTCAGCAAGTAAAAATTGTTATCTCTTTCTTACGGGGCGACCCTCAGGATTGGGCCTTCTCGTTAGCGTCAGGCGATCCGGCTTTGGCAGATGTTGATGCGTTTTTTCTGGCGCTTGGGTTGCTATACGAGGAGCCCAATCTTGAAATTCAGGCAGAAAAAGCTTTGCTGGCTATCTCTCAGGGCCAGGATGAAGCTGAAGTTTATTGCCAAAAATTTCGGAAATGGTCCGTGCTTACTCAGTGGAATGAGTGTGCTCTGGCCGCAAATTTCAGAAATGGCCTTTCTGAAGCCATTAAGAATGTGATGGTGGGTTTCTCCGTTCCTACAAGTCTGAATGATTCCATGGCGTTGGCTATTCAAATTGACCGGCGCTTACGGGAGCGCAAAGTCGCTAATCCTCTGGTGGTGTTGTCTGAACAGACACCTGAGTTAATGCAATGTGATAGAGTTCAGACTAGAATTGAACGGAAAAATCATAGACGTCAGAATGGGTTGTGTTTCTACTGTGGTGATTCTACACATGTTATATCAGCATGCTCTAAACGCTTAACAAAGGTGGTTAGTCCGGTCGCCATTGGTAATTTGCAACCTAAATTTATTTTGTCTGTGACTTTAATTTGCTCATTGTCTTCCTATCCTGTTATGGCGTTTGTGGATTCAGGTGCTGCCCTGAGTCTTATGGATCTGTCGTTTGCCAAGCGCTGTGGTTTTGTTCTGGAGCCTTTGGTTAATCCTATTCCTCTGAGAGGTATTGATGCTACGCCATTGGTGGAGAATAAGCCGCAGTTTTGGACACAGGTGACCATGTGCATGTCTCCTGATCATCGAGAGGTGATTCGTTTTCTTGTTTTGCATAAAATGCATGATTTGGTCGTTTTAGGTCTGCCATGGTTACAAACTCACAATCCAGTTTTGGATTGGAAGGCTATGTCTGTGTCAAGTTGGGGCTGTCAGGGAATTCATTGCGATTCCCCGCCGGTGTCTATTGCTTCCTCTACTCCTTCGGATGTTCCTGAGTATTTGTCTGATTATCAGGATGTATTCAGCGAGTCCAGGTCCAGTGCTCTTCCTCCTCATAGGGACTGTGACTGCGCTATAGATTTGATTCCAGGTAGTACGTTTCCTAAGGGAAGATTATTTAATCTGTCTGTATCTGAGCATACCGCAATGCGTTCGTATATTAAGGAGTCTCTGGAGAAGGGACATATTCGTCCATCCTCTTCCCCTCTTGGTGCGGGATTTTTCTTTGTGGCCAAGAAGGACGGATCTTTGAGACCTTGTATAGACTATCGACTTCTGAATAAAATCACTGTTAAATTTCAGTATCCTTTGCCTCTGTTGTCGGACTTGTTTGCCCGGATTAAGGGTGCCAAGTGGTTCACCAAGATAGACCTTCGTGGTGCGTACAACCTTGTGCGCATTAAGCAGGGAGATGAATGGAAAACTGCATTTAATACGCCCGAAGGTCATTTTGAGTACTTGGTGATGCCTTTTGGGCTCTCTAATGCTCCTTCAGTGTTTCAGTCCTTTATGCATGACATCTTCCGGAAGTATCTGGATAAATTTATGATTGTTTATCTGGATGATATTCTGGTTTTTTCTGATGATTGGGACTCCCATGTAAGGCAGGTCAGGATGGTGTTTCACGTTTTGCGTGAGAATGCTTTGTTTATTAAGGGCTCAAAGTGTCTCTTTGGTGTGCAGAAGTTTCCCTTTTTGGGTTTTATCTTCTCCCCTTCTACTGTGGAGATGGACCCAGTCAAGGTCCGAGCTATTCATGATTGGACTCAGCCCACGTCGGTTAAGAGTCTTCAGAAGTTCTTGGGTTTTGCTAACTTCTACCGTCGTTTTATCGCTAATTTTTCTAGCGTTGTTAAACCTTTGACGGATATGACCAAGAAAGGTTCTGATGTTGCTAACTGGGCTCCTGCAGCCGTGGAGGCTTTTCAGGAGCTGAAGCGCCGGTTTACTTCGGCGCCTGTTTTGTGTCAGCCTGATGTCTCGCTTCCCTTTCAGGTTGAAGTGGATGCTTCTGAGATCGGTGCAGGGGCCGTTTTGTCGCAGAGAAGCCCTGGTTGCTCAGTAATGAGACCATGTGCTTTTTTTTCTAGGAAATTTTCGCCTGCTGAGCGGAATTATGATGTTGGCAATCGGGAGTTGTTGGCCATGAAGTGGGCATTTGAGGAGTGGCGTCATTGGCTCGAGGGTGCTAAGCATCATGTGGTGGTTTTGACTGATCACAAAAATCTGATGTATCTCGAGTCTGCTAAACGCCTGAATCCTAGACAGGCCCGTTGGTCATTATTTTTCTCCCGTTTTGACTTCGTGGTCTCGTACCTGCCTGGTTCAAAGAATGTTAAGGCTGATGCTCTTTCTAGGAGCTTTGTGCCTGACTCTCCTGGAGCCTCAGAGCCAGTTGGTATTCTTAAAGAGGGTGTAATCTTGTCGGCCATTTCTCCGGATTTGCGACGTGTGTTGCAGAGATTTCAGGCTGATAGACCTGACTCTTGTCCACCTGACAGACTGTTTGTTCCTGATAAATGGACCAGTAGAGTCATTTCCGAGGTTCACTCCTCGGTGTTGTCAGGGCATCCGGGTATTTTTGGCACCAGAGATTTGGTGGCTAGGTCCTTTTGGTGGCCTTCCTTGTCACGGGATGTGCGGTCATTTGTGCAGTCCTGTGGGACTTGTGCTCGGGCTAAGCCTTGCTGTTCTCGTGCCAGCGGGTTGCTTTTGCCCTTGCCTGTCCCGAAGAGGCCTTGGACACACATTTCCATGGATTTCATTTCGGATCTTCCAGTGTCTCAGGGCATGTCTGTCATCTGGGTGGTATGTGATCGCTTTTCCAAGATGGTCCATTTGGTGCCCTTGCCTAAGCTGCCTTCCTCTTCTGATCTGGTTCCGTTATTCTTTCAGAATGTGGTTCGTTTGCACGGCATTCCTGAGAATATCGTGTCTGACAGAGGATCCCAGTTTGTTTCCAGGTTCTGGCGATCCTTTTGTGCTAAGATGGGCATTGATTTGTCGTTTTCATCTGCCTTTCATCCTCAGACTAATGGCCAAACTGAGCAAACAAATCAGACTCTAGAGGCTTATTTGAGATGTTTTGTTTCTGCAGATCAGGATGATTGGGTGACCTTCTTGCCGTTGGCTGAGTTTGCCCTTAATAATCGGGCTAGTTCCGCTACCTTGGTTTCGCCATTTTTCTGCAACTCTGGTTTCCATCCTCGTTTTTCCTCGGGACATGTGGAGCCGTCTGACTGTCCTGGGGTGGATTCTGTGGTGGATAGGTTGCAGCGGATTTGGGATCATGTGGTGGACAACTTGAAGTTGTCACAGGAGAAGGCTCAGCGTTTTGCCAACCGCCGCCGCGGTGTGGGTCCCCGACTTCGCGTTGGGGATTTGGTGTGGCTGTCTTCTCGCTTTGTTCCTATGAAGGTCTCCTCTCCTAAATTTAAGCCTCGCTTCATCGGTCCTTATAAGATTTTGGAAATTCTTAATCCAGTGTCCTTTCGCTTGGAACTTCCTGTGTCGTTTGCCATTCACAACGTGTTCCATAGGTCTTTGTTGCGGCGGTACGTTGTGCCTGTGGTTCCTTCTGTTGAGCCTCCTGCTCCGGTGTTGGTTGGGGGCGAGTTGGAGTACGTGGTGGAAAAGATCTTGGATTCTCGTCTCTCCAGGCGGAGGCTTCAGTATCTGGTCAAGTGGAAGGGCTATGGTCAGGAGGATAATTCCTGGGTGGTCGCCTCTGATGTGCATGCGGCCGATTTGGTTCGTGCCTTTCACGCTGCTCATCCTGATCGCCCTGGTGGTCTTGGTGAGGGTTCGGTGACCCCTCCTTAAGGGGGGGGTACTGTTGTGAATTAGACTTTTTGGCTCCCTCTTGTGGTCACTAGTGATATGACACTTTGATATTCCTTCCCTTGCTTGGTACCCACCTGGCCTCGTTAGTCCAGGGGTGTCGCTATTTGAACTTCCTGGATTTTCAGTCTGGTGCCTGGCATCGTTGTAATCAGATCCTTCTGTTTGCTCCTATCTGCTGGTCCTGGTTCTTTGCAAAATTAAGCTAAGTCTTGCTTTCTTGTTTTTGGTTATTTACTGTGCTCTTATTTTTGTCCAGCTTGTACTAAATGTGATTCCTTATATTGCTGGAAGCTCTAGGGGGCGGATGTTCTCCCCCCGTGCTGTTAGACGGTTCGGGGGTTCTTGAATATTCCGCGTGGAGTTTTTGTGAGGGTTTTTGCTGACCATATATGTCATCTTCCTATATTCTGCTATTAGTTAGCGGGCCTCTCTTTGCTAAAACCTAGTTCATTTCTTGCGTTTGTCTTTTCTTCTTACCTCACCGTTATTATTTGTTGGGGGCTTGTATCCAACTTTTTGGGGTATTTCCTCTGGAGGCAAGAAAGGTCTTTCTTTTCCCTGCTAGGGTTAGTTAGTTCTCCGGCTGGCGCGAGACGTCTAGAATCAACGTAGGTATGTTCCCCGGCTGCTGTTATTTGTGTGCTAGGTTCAGGTATATGGTCAGCCCAGTTACCACTGCCCTATGAGCTGGGTTTTATGTTTGCAGACTTCGCTATTGTCTCTGAGACTCCCTGCCATTGGGGTCATAACAGTGGACACATACCCTAACAGATGTAAATCATTCAGCTGAGGTGAGGAAAACTAAATCTCCGAGCACTAAAAAATACTCGGAGGTCACCCGAGCGTGCTCGGGAAATCTCGAGTAACGAGTATATTCGCTCATCGCTAGTCATCTTCCTAAGTCTGTTGTTACCTCGTTTCAGTGAGTGCCACTGCTGGGGGTGGTCAGCCCTGGAAGCCCTAAAGTTGCAGCTGTACTAATCCCGGCAAGCCAGCGGAAGGGTTAGACTCTGCAATGTGCACCGTCTTGGGTATTAGCTGGGACTGTTCTATATGTTATTGTTTGCTGGTGGTTCAATAAATTATTGCCACATTGTTTTACCCCAACACCTTGTGTTGTCTGAGTAGTGTTATGACCACAGTAAAAAGGAGAGCGGGCGTTCAGTGGTATGATCCCTAGTCCATGCAGTCTCAAGCCAGCAGACGAGAGCACCCACTGCCCCCCATGTCTTCACACCAGAGTTCTGCTATTCAGGCACGTCAGGGGCTCTTCCAGTAAGTCATGGCATCCGCGAAGCGGAACAGCAAAACCTGCACTACAATAAGACACTCCTTCCCTTCAGAATTTTCCACTGTGTCTTAAAAGTGTTTCCTGACTACATGTAGAGTATTTGCATACTCAGCAGAAATTACACAACAAACTAGGAAGTCCATTTTTTCCTATTAGCCCTTACAAAAATTAAAAACTGCAACATTTTAGTGGTAAAAAAATGTAATGTAAAATGTAATGTAAAATTCTTTCTTCACTGTCCAATGGTCTAACATTCTGTGAAGCACATGTGTTAACATGCTCACTGTACTCCTAGATGAATTCATTGGGGATTGAAGTTTGATAGATGGGGTTACTTACAGAGGGGTCTGCTGTTGTGGTGCCTCAGAGGCTCTGCTAATGTGACATGGCACCCGCAAACCATTCCAGCAAAATCTGAACTCCAGAATTGCACTTCTTCCCTACTGAGCTTTGCACTGTGTCTCAAAAGTAGTTTTCGATCACACATAAGATATTGGCATACTCAGGAGAAATTGTGCAACAAATTGTATATTACATTTTCTCCTAATATTATTTTTGAATATTAAATTGTTTTGGCCAAAGCAACATTTTTGTGGAAAAAAAATTGGAATTTTCCATTTACTCAACCAAATAATATACAATTCTGTGAATTGCTTGAAGATTAAAATGCTCATTACACCTCAGATGAATTCCTCAAGAGATATAGTTTCCAATATTGGGTGACTTGTTGGGGTTTCTGATGTCTTGGCATGTCAGGGGCACTTTAAATGTGACAAGGTATTCGCAATCTATTCCAGAAAAACTTGAACCCCAGAATTCAACTGGCACTCCTTTCCCCCGAGCCTTGCTGTATGCCTAAACACTTGTTTTCTACATATTGGGTATCGGTATATTCAGAAGAAATCATACAACAAATTGGTCCATTTGCTATTTCCTATTAACCTTGCAAAAATGTAAAATTTGGGGCTGTAGCAACATTTTTGCGGGGAAAATGTATTTTTTCATTTTCACGGCTAAACGTTATAATATTTTGGGACGCACCTGTGATTTTAAGAAGGTCATCACACCTGGAAATAAATTCCTTGAGAGAAGTAGTTCCCGCAATAGGGTCACTTGTGAGAGGTTTCTACTGTTTAGGCACATCAGGGGCCCTGCAAATGCAACATGGCATCTGTTATCTATTCCAGCCAATTTTACTCCCCAAAAGTCGACTGGTGCTCCTTCCCTCCCGAGCCCTGCCATGTACCCAAACAGTAGTTTTCAACAAACATGGGTTATCAGTGTATTCCTTGTGAAAATGAAAAAAGTTGGTCGATTAAAATATAACACCCGCGCTGCCTCACCGTAAACAAACAAAATCCCTAAGCAGCAGGAAACAGGACAGGTAGGTGCCCCCACTGTCAATGGAAAAAAGCCAGTAAATGTAATTATAGCTGATTCCACGCTATAGGGATGTAGAATCCAAAGAATAGGAAACAAACTAGTATACCAATGCAGGCCCAATCCCTGGATTGACACTGCAGTGGAAAGATGTGGTAAGGCTGTACAGACAATATACGTCATGGGATCCTAGGCAAAATGCAAGTAATGATATATCCCGTATGAACAGGGAAATACAGTTAAACACAAAACTGCAACAAAAGATATAGTCCCCCAAGGAATGAATTATAGTGGTCTAAGCGGGCACAATCCCCATCAAGAATGTGTGTAGACACTATAGTGGGGAAATATAGTATGGCTACAAAAAGTAAAATCGTGTGCGTATTAAGCTAGCCCACAGGACACAAACTTACTGCGCCCTGATAGGGCTGCAGTCCTCTGACTGCACTCCTGCATGCAGAATCCTTCACCGCACTACTAGAATGGACTCCTCGGCACACCAAGTTGTCCTCCTATCTTTACCTGGAGGGACTCCATGTTACTCATCTCAGCGGTGAGTTCTGGCTTGTTGGGGCACTTAGCATCATTATTGTTTTTATAAGTTTATGTTGGTACCTATTTACTTACCTATCAGGGCGCAGTAAGTTTGTGTCCTGTGGGCTAGCTACATCCCTATAGCGCGGAATCATTTTTAAAGTTGGTACTAAAGCAACATTTTTATGGGGGAAAAATTTTTGTCATTTTTTTCCTTCCACATTGCTTTAATTCCTGTGACATACCTAAAGGGATAAAACTTTTTGAATGTGGTTTTGAGCACTTTGAGAGGTGCAGTTTTGAAAATGGTGCCACTTTGGGGTATTTTTTGTCACATAGGCACCTCAAAGTCACTTAAAATGTGATGAGGTTCCTAAAAAAATTGGTTTTGTTGGAAGAATTACAAAATGCTGCTAAACTTTTAGCCAAAAAAAAATGTGTCAAAAAGGATGTTGATGGAAAGCAGACATGTGGTATATGTTATTTATTATCTGTTTTGTGTGGTATTATCTGGTTTAAGGGCATGAAAATTAAAAGCTGTGCAAAATTTTCACATTTTTCATAAAATGCTTGATATTATCTTAAATAAATGCAACCATATCAGCTAAAATTTACCAATAACATGTAGTACAATGTGTCAAGAAAAAACTCACAAAATGACTGGGATTTGCTGAAGTTATTACCTTATAAAGTGACAGTGGTCAGAATTGTAAAATTTGGCCCGGTCAGGAAGGTGAAAACAGTTTTGGGGATGAAGAGGTTCAGACTGCTCTGCATTATTACCTTCTGAAGTACAACAGTCCAAAGTATCATTATAATATAATTTATTAATCAGCAAATCAGAACAAACAAACATTCAAGTATATCTGCTGTCAGCAGAAAAATACCAATCAGGAAGGCAGTACAAAAAAGATATGATGGTACATTAGGTGGGATGTGGAAAGGGTAAGTAACACCCCTAACTGATGCACATGGTATAACGTCAATAAAGTATGTCACAGGGAAGTAATGCCATAAAGCACTAACGTATGTGCGTAATCCCCGCCCCAATGAACATACAAAATACAATTGGCGATATTGATTATGTGCACTTACCCATGGTACAGAGGGAACCCAACCACAGACCACCTAAGGCTCTTACATACGTTAGTGCTTTATGGCATTACTTCCCTGTGACATACTTTATTGACGTTATACCATGTGCATCAGTTAGGGGTGTTACTTACCCTTTCCACATCCCACCTAATGTACCATCATATCTTTTTTGTACTGCCTTCCTGATTGGTATTTTTCTGCTGACAGCAGATATACTTGAATGTTTGTTTGTTCTGATTTGCTGATTAATAAATTATATTATAATGATACTTTGGACTGTTGTACTCCATTTGCTTGCGTCACAATATTTCTGGAGTTGTCCAGTAAAGTGGAGGCCCTTGGGGCATCCGGGGAGAGTTTTATACTCTCAAGTTGTATACACATGGTGGCTTTTTGATTACAGTAACAATTATTACCTTCTGAGTAGTGATGAGCTAGTATGCTCGTTACTCAAGTTTCTCCGAGCATGCTCAGGTGGTCTCCAAGTATTTTGGCGTGCTCAGAGATTTAGTTTATGTCGACGCAGCTGCATGATTTGCGGCTGCTAGACAGCCTGGTCATGTGGGCATTGGCTGTTTGTTAGGCAACCCCCACATGTATCCAAGCTGTCTAGCAGCCGCAAATCATGCAGCTGAATCAACATAAACGAAATCTCCGAGCATGCCGCAATACTCGGAGACCACCCGAGCATGCTCGGAGAAACCCGAGTAACGAGCACACTCGCTCATCACTACTTCTGAGCACACTTGGTAAAGACCATAAAAATTTGAATTAAATTAAAAATCTCATATCTCATGAACTGTATGGCGGAAAAAAAAACAATGGAATAATCAGAGGAACAGGAGGAATAAAGAGAAAATAACTGTCCACTTTTTACCTGGTGATAGAGCCTCTTTGTATAACACACAGAGTAAAGTATATAAAGTAAAATTAAACAAAAATTATTTCTCAGCAAATTATCATAATTAGTAAACTGGAGTTATAAGGGTGATTTAACACACCAGTGTAATTTTCCAATTGTACGTTTCCATGATGCTCTATACATAATAGATCCTTGAAGGAGTATTCCAAAATCAACAAAACAGAGAGCTCACAGACTACCAGCTATGCCCACCTCCTGCATATACTCTGCACATAACATTGATAATGCTGAACGGTCTGAGTCCTTACAAGTAAATTGCCCTTATTTTTGGCCCAAACAATGTAACTAAGATGGAGAAGAAAGCTCTTGGTATTGCCAGTAGTATTTGTAGAGTTCAGGCAGCAGGTGGGAATGGCAGAAAGTCTGAGGTGCAGCTCCAGCCAACAGCACAGCTCAGATAAGTGGCACCTTTACACAAAAATTGTATTGAATTTTTAATTATACAATAGAGAGCTGATTATGTAGAACACTAAAAAGTTTCCACCAGCTGAAGATAGGGTGAATTGAATTGCAGAACCTAGTCGAGTGGCCAGGTCTGTAATGTGTGGCCATAGGATGGAAGCCCAGAGAACTGCCTTCTAACACCCAACATTCTCAGCTCTTCTTTGATTATTTAACCTGGCCAGATCAGAAGAACAATGGATGTAGTCAGCAAAGAGGCGGTTCTTGGGGATCCTGTCTGACGGCTACAGATTACTGACCAGGCTGCTGGATTGGATCTTGTGAATCGATTCGCACCAACTCTACCACTAACCTTTTAATGGGAACTATTACAACTAATGTAACCACAATGTATGGAAGTGTAACCCAAAAGAGGTGCTCTATAGCACAAAAATACTTCAATTAGAGGAATAATAGAGAACTTCCCTTAATGGATATGGTAATTTCCCATTTAAAAAAAACAAAAAAGACCTAAGCCGAGATACTGTATATCAATGACCTGTATAGATTCTTATCCTCTGACAGCAAGCAATGAACAATGAATTGACAGCAAGTAGAGATCTTGTTGTAAGGGATAGTACATATGAGGCAGAGTTTAAGTAGACATACATCTCTCTTAATTTACGTTCATCTTTAACCAACATTTTGGCACATCTGTAAACTCTATATATGCCTCTGTTAAAGTCCAGATCTTCATTCACAGTAAATGGTTCATACTTGATCTTATTTAATCTTTGTTGACATAGACATCCCTAAGAGATTAGCTGAGCTCCTATAATGCAGTGACCCGACCAGTTTATCCTACATCACATTGCTGTTCATGCCTCTTACACATCCCAGAAAACAAATGACAAGGGCTAGTTTGCCTGTGTGCAGACCCTCAGCCAGCAAGGAGGCGAAGAGTGCTGAAAGTCTTTAAACCTGCCTGCAGAATTGTGAATGCTGCTCTGGGATATAATATACTCAGTAAATGACTGGAAAGTTATGTATGCCTGTGTTTTACCAAGGTTCTATTGAGTACTCATCTTCCTCTTTAGATTGGTCTACCTCAAAAAAGAAATCAGGAGGATGAATCACTACACAGCAAGATCTTGAAGTAACTGAGACAGAAAACATCAAGAAAATAAAAAGTTTGAAGCCAATCTAAACAAGAAGCAGTTGGATAGGTAATATACCTATGACCTCCAGTCTTCTATGATTCAATAGCTATGGTGGTATTCACTTTTTACCCATTTACATAAACCAAATTTATAAAATCATCATCCAACAAGAGAAAGCCTCAAAGTCTTATTCCAATTCTAATTCATCCCAAAGGCATTCGATGAGGTTGGGCTCAGGGCTCTATACGGCCAGTCATGTTCTTCTAAACTATACTAATGTGACCATGCCTTTATGGACCTTCCTTTGTGCAATGAGGCACAGTCATAGTGGAACAGAAAATGACCTTCTCCAAACTGTTCCCACAAAGCTGTGAGTGTAAAAATGTCCAAAATAACTTGTAATACTGAAACATTAAAATTTCACTTTACTGGAATGAAGGAGCCTAGAGCGCGACTGAAAAACAACCCCACAACATCCTACAGTTGGCGCAATGCAGTCAGGCAGGAAACATTATCCTGGCATCTGATAAAACCCAGACTCATCCATTAGACTGCCAAATAGTTAAGTATGATTCATCATTCCAAAACGCGTTTCTACTAGCGATGTGCTTTAAATCACTCCATCCAATGCTTGGTGATGGAAGGCTTACATCCAGCTGCTCAGCCATGGAAACCTATGCCATGAAGCTCTTGGCACACCGTTTTTACACTGATGTTAGTACCAGAGGAGGATTGGGCTCTGCAGTTCCTGAGTTGGAAACGTTGGTGACTTTCATGTACTGGGCACCTCAGCACACAACGACACCGTTGTGTAACTTTACGGGATCTGCTACTTCAGGTCTGAGTTGTAATGGTTCTGAAACGCTTCCATTTTTCCATAATATCACTCATAGCTGATCATATGTAGGAGGGAAGAAATTTCACAAACTGCCTTGTTACAATGGTGGCGACCTTTTACAGCACCACGATCATACTCCGTGAGCTCTTTATAACAACCCTTTTTTTTTTAACAAATGTTGGCAAAGGCAGACTGTATGGCTAGGGGCTAGATTTTACACACCTCTGGCAATGTGACCAAACGAAAAAACATAGACATAAACCCTCAAGGTTTCATCTGAAAACGTTTTACTTACCCCTAAGTTTAAAGTAATTCATATGATTCGCAAGAGCTTGTTGAAATGTTTCTTCTGGGCACACCTTCACTCCACTGGGAAATAATATGGCTCTCTTTTTCCTTCTGAGGAAACTCCTATAGTGATTCTGTGCTCCAGCCAGAGATGGGCTGGATTCTGGCACTGATCCGCTGCCTTCTTCCAAGCCATACTGTACTTTTATAGGTTCTTTATGGAGAATATTGTCAAGTCCTGTCCTGGATTCTATAACTAAATGAAAAAAAAGGATAATGAGAAAAAGGGCAGATGACAAATAAATCAAAATCTAACAGAACATCATATGGATTTTATACTGAAAGAAAATATATTTTCACCATATGAAGTTGCCAATGGCAGAAATATACAATTTCCCCTCAGAGACCATCACAGATCATAAAAGACACCTAAAAAAATTGTCAAGAGTTAGAAATAGGGCAATCTTGTCTATGGACCATTCAAGCTCAGCCCTATATACTTGAATAAGGCTACAATACCAGACCCAGGCCAGAAAGAATAGTGGCACCATGCTTTTTTTTTAAAAAGCCTAATTAGATTTTTTCTAATCCAACAAAACCCTGTAATCATAATATTAAAGTCCATGTATTATTCATAGTACAATGTGGGATATAAGAATAGCATTTTTATGTCACTACAGAAAGTGGGTGACAAAAATTTACAAAACAGTGTCCTAAGGTCTCAGATATTTTATTTATTGCCTCTGTTATAGTGTGGCTGTATCAATATTATCTATTATCTTAGTGTTGAAATTATACAATTATTAACAGTTCTGATAAACAGATGTAGACTCCAATTAATGTCTTTTCCTTGGTAATATCAGAGAATCCTTTGTTTGAGAATTTCAGAATTCAAAGCCTTAGAATCTGTATGACAATGGGGCAAAAGTTCAGCATTTTCAACTGTACTGCTCTGCGCTCACATGGCGTGCCAAGTTTTAATTAATGGCAAAAATGTGCCGTATATTGTGCTTGATTGGAAAGGTTAATAATAGAGTTTTGTCTATTCAGCAAATAAGGACATCAATAAGGGCATCAACCATAAACCATGTACAGAATCAGACATGTAAAAGATCCAACTCTGTACAATGGGAGCTTAAAGGAAATTACTATTATAATATTCAAACTGGCAAGATGTATAATTACAAATGTCTCTACAAACATAAATGCTAACATGAAGGCATATATACAACACATTAATACAACTATTATGTATATATATATTTATATATAAAAAAATCTACATATATAGTTGCATACATACATGTACAGTTGTATTCCGACAAAAATGCTGTTGTACTATGATATCTTATCACTCAAAAACAAAAATAGATTCAAGATCATATGCAACCATACATACAGTTAATATATATAAATATTTATATATATATTATATATGTATACATATATGCATAGATCGATGAGTATGCATTCACACAACTGTTATAAATACATTGATAAAACCTATATATATTATTTATATTGTTTTATGACGGTCAATTTTATATTACTAAATACTGTGTTAGAAACCCATATAGTGGCCTTAAAATATAGTCTAGCAGGCTTGGACGAATGAGCTGGGTAACTTAGTAAAGTGTTTTTTAGGGTCGTTACATATTTCTTAGGCATCTTAGATACAAGGTGCAAGAGCCAAGTTAGAATATATTTAATATTAGGTGATAAGTATGGGTAAGATTCTACTGCACATATATAACACACGACCACATAGACTGTAGTAAATGAATGTATCTATAGGAGCTGCTTTCTAGGAAAATGCTACCTAATATAACAAAATATTTCTGGACTTATCTAAGAAAGTACAATGTACATAGTCATAGAACGAAACAATGTTTTCTTGCCATGGATGCATAGGAAACCTTCTCAGACACAATTGATCATACAGTAGTGCATTACGTACACATACAGCAGATCTGAAAGAGTCATTGAATGTTTGTCCTTAATACAGAATTATCTCCAATCCAGTGAAAACTATATTGCACACCTTGGTATTGTACACCAAGCTGAGTAAGTGACGTTTGTTACCTGTCGGAGGTTGCAGTTGTCCTTCAAGTACCGTCATGCAGAAAATTCCCAAGATGACTACCCAAGAACAATGATTCATTCTTATTTTCTTACCTAGGGAAACAAAGCGCAGACATATTCACCATAAACATGTAGTGTTACAGTAGGTGAGGGTCCACATTCTGCCCAATATGCAATTTTTAATTACTTACTCAAACTTCCAACTTAGTTTGGACTCCACGTTGAATGCGAATGACAGCTCCTCCAGTTAACAGATGGTAGACAATTTTTTAAGGTTTAATCTGCACTGGCTAAGCTCTTTAGCAGAGCTTGTCAAGTTGTTAAGAGACAGACAGCCCATTGATAGGCTGAGCATTTCACACCTAACTGAACACATCACTTATTGGATCCAAGTGCTGCGGATTGCCAGTGCCACTCTGCTGTCTGGGTAGAAACAGTTTTTTCTTATAATAACTTGTTGTTCTAGATTTTTCATGAACACGATCAGCACGGGAATTTCCACATTTAGTAATTAAGAATTCTCATTGGAAATCACAAATAAAAGATAATGGGGCAGATTTGCTAATAGACAGCTCAGAATTAGATGATAAATTTGATGCATTTTTAGATTAAAATAATTTTTATAGTTTCAGAACTCTTTTGTATCTAGACAGCAGTTTGTTCTAAAAACAATCGGTGCTTTAAGTACCCTCCCCAGGTTCAATGTTGAGTCTCCGCCACTGATTCTGGTGTCGGTTATCGTGTACAGTGCTGACGTCACGTCCAGAGCGCTGAAGTCAATGCTTGGTCATACTGGCTAAGTTGACGCCATGAGCCACTGAGCAAATGTATTGACTGCAGAGCTGCTGACATGAATGCTACAGTCAATAACAGTCACCACGAGCAGCAACGGGAGAATCGGCGGTGGACCTGGTTTGGACGAGTGAAGAATAGTTTGGGTTTTTGTGTAAACAAACTGTGCTCAGGGAAAAGGATTTTTTAAAACCTGGAAAACCTCTTTAAGTTTACACCAAATCTTGGTTTGAGTAGTATGGTCTATCTTAAGTCACTCCCACTTGTCTGAAGAGGTATCAAAAAGTGTCTAAGTTATTTTAGAAATAAGTGATTATAGACACATTCACCATTGTTGCAATGATTTGCACATTCGATTGACGATACCAGTAGCTATTGCCTCTAGAAGTGCAGAATTTCTATTTATTCTAATTATGGTATATACATACAGCAGCTGAAATAAGTATAGAACATGTCACCAATTTTCTATGTAAATAAATTTCTGAAGGTGCTATTGACATTAAATTCTCACCAAATGTTGATAACAATCCATCCAATCCACACAGGCAAAGAAATCATACCATAGATGTCCTTAAATTAAGTTACCGGTAAGTGTAATAATGAGAAACGACACAGGAAAAAGTATTGAACGTGCTTACTGAAATTTATGTGATATTTCGTACAAGCCTTTGTTTGTGATAATCATTTCAAGACGCCTCCTATTATGGAAAATCTAGTCAAATGCATTGTTCAGGTGAGATTTTGGCCCATTCTTACAAACACTCTTCAAATCCTGAAGGTTTCGTGGGCTCCTTCTATGAACTTTGAGCTTTAGCGCCTTCCATAAATTTTCTTTTGGATTCTTGTCAGGTGATTGGCTGGGCCATTCTAGCAGCTATACTTTTTACTCTGAAACCAATTGAGAGTTTCCGTGGCTGTGTATTTGGGATCATTGTCTTGCTGAAATGTCCACCCTCATTTCATTTTACTCGTAGATGCCAGCTAATTTTCAATTCAAGAATGTCTCAGTACATTTGTCCATTCATCCTTCCTTCAATTATATGTTTGCTAGTGCTGTGTTCTGAAAATCTGCCCCACACCATGATGTCCCCATCTCCAAACTTCACTGTAGGTATGGTGTTTTTGGGGAGATATGCAGTGCTTAATGGCCTTCAAACAAGGTGTGTATTTTACGGCATCCAAAGAGTTCAATTTTAGTCTTATCTGACCAGACTATATTCTCTCAGCTTTTCACAGGCTTGTCTAATGTTGTTGAGCAAACTAACATATTCAGCAATGGATTCATGCGTGGACAGCGTGCCATGGAGGTTGAGTGCATTACTTATTGTTTTCTTTTATTGTACCTGCTGACTACATGTCTTTCTGTAACTCTCCATGGGTGGTTCTTGGCTCTTGGACAACTCTTCTGATAATTATTTTATTCACTCCTCTGTCTGAAAACTTGCAGGGAGCACCTGCCCAGGGTCGGTTTATGGTGAAATGATGTTCTTTCTACTTCCGAATTATGGCCTCAACAGTGCTCACCGGAACCTTCAGTAGTTTAGAAATTCTTCTACCAATACCTGAGGGCGGGTGCCTAGGGCAGCAGGTTATGGTGAGCGGCGCCATCATGAAGGCAGATTTGGTTTAAATTTTTTTTTTATTCCCCTCTCTTTCTTACCTTCGCTTGACTGGGGAGGAAAACTGCCATCTTTACTTTTTTTTAGGGGGGGTGCATGGGCAGAGGAACACCGATCAGCTCCCTGCCCCAACAAAAGAAGATGCTAGATAGAGTTGAGGGACCTAAGATAAAGTCATGTCCATGTAACTTATGGGT
Source organism: Ranitomeya variabilis (assembly GCF_051348905.1). Taxonomy (NCBI): domain Eukaryota; kingdom Metazoa; phylum Chordata; class Amphibia; order Anura; family Dendrobatidae; genus Ranitomeya; species Ranitomeya variabilis. Next base: position 484,205,362 of record NC_135234.1, on the reverse strand, counting down.
AGAGCTGCTTCAGATTACAAGTAAAGTATTTTCCCAGGCACTGGTGACAGGTAATTACGGAACAGGGGTACATAGGATCTCAGACTGTGATGCAAAATAGGAATTTAAAAGTTTGGCCTTCTCAACATCCTTTCTTACCATTTCATCATTTTCATCCAGTAAAAATCCTATAGCATCTTTGACTTTTCTTTTACTTTTGACATATCCCCAAAAACCTTTTTTTATTGCTTTTGACGTCTCTTACAAGCCTTAATTCATTGTCAGCTTTAGCTAATCTGATTGGTTCTCCAGACAGCATTATATTCTTCTTTATATATGCCTCCATCTTTCCATTTGATAAACATTTATTTCTTCCTTTTTAGCATGTGTTTGAATTCTGTGTTCATCCATCCTGGTTTCCTTAACCCCATAATCCCATATGACGTACTATCCCGTCAAGGTGACCTGGGACTTAATTCCCACTGACGGGACAGTATGTCATATGCGATCGGCCGCGCTCACGGGGGGAGCGCAGCTGATCGCAGCCGGGAGTCAGCTGACTATCACAGCTGACATCCAGCACTGTGTGCCAGGAGCGGTCACGGACCGCCCCCGGCACATTAACCCCCGACACACTGCGATCAAACATGATCGCAGTGTTCCGGCGGTATAGGGAAGCATCGCGCAGGGAGGGGGCTCCCTGCAGGCTTCCCTGAGACCCCCGCAGCAACACGATGTGATCACGTTGCTCCGAGGGTCTCTTACCTCCTCCTCCCTGCAGCAGGCCCGGATCCAAAATGGCCGCGGCATCCGGGTCCTGCAGGGAGGTGGCTTCACAGTGCCTGCGCAGAGCAGGCGCCGGGAAGCCTGGATCTGTGCACGTCAGATCGCCGATCTGACACAGTGCACAGCAGTGTGTCAGATCAGCGATCTTACACTATAACATGATGCCCCCCACCCTGGGGCAATGTTATAGTGTTAAAAAAATATATATATATTCACATGAGTAAAAAAAAAATAAAAAAAAAAATCCTCAAAAAATTCCCCCCCCCAAAAAAAAATATTGTTCCTATAAATACATTTACCTAAATAAAAAAAAACCCAATAAAAGTACATATATTTAGTATCGCCGCGTTCATAACGACCTAACCTATAAAACTGTCCCACTAGTTAACCCCTTCAGTGAACACTGTAAAAAAAAAAAAAAAAAACCCGAGGCAAAAAACAACGCTTTATTATCATACCGCCAAACAAAAAGTGGAATAACACGCGATCAAAAAGACGGATCTAAATAACCATGGTACCGCTGAAAATGTCATCTTGTCCCGCAAAAAACAAGCTGCCATACAGCATCATCAAGGAAAAAATAAAAAAGTTATAGTCCTCAGAATAAAGCGATGCGAAAATTATTTTTTCTATAAAATAGTTTTTATCGTATAAAAGTGCCAAAACATAAAAAAATGATATGAGGTATCGCTGTAATCGTACCGACCCAAAGAATAAAACTGCTTTATCCATTTTACCAGACGCAGAACGGTATAAACGCCTCCCCCAAAAGAAATTCATGAATAGCTGGTTTTTGGTCATTCTGCCTCACAAAAATCGGAATAAAAAGCGATCAAAAAATGTCAAATGCCCGAAAATGTTAACAATAAAAACGTCAACCCATCCCGCAAATAACAAGACCTCACATGACTCTGTGGACCAAAATATGGAAAAATTATAGCTCTCAAAATGAGGCAATGCAAAAAATATTTTTTGCAATAAAAAGCGTCTTTCAGTGTGTGACAGCTGCCAATCATAAAAATCCGCTAAAAAACCCGCTATAAAAGTAAATCAAACCCCCCTTCATCACCCCCTTAGTTAGCGAAAAATTAAAAAAAATGTATTTATTTCCATTTTCCCATTAAGGTTAGGGCTAGAGTTAGGGCTAGGGTTAGAGTTAGGGCTAGAGTTAGGGTTGGGGCTAGGGTTAAGGCTACAGTTAGGGTTGGGGCTAATGTTAGGGTTAAAGTTAGGGTTTGGATTACATTTACGGTTGGGAATAAGGTTGTGATTAGGGGTGTGTCAGGGTTAGGGGTGTGGTTAGGGTTAGGGATGTGTTTGGATTAGGGTTTCAGTTATAATTGGGAGGTTTCCACTGTTTACGCACATCAGGGGCTCTCCAAACGCGACATGGCATCCGATCTCAATTCCAGCGAATTCTGCGTTGAAAAAGTAAAACAGTGCTCCTTCCCTTCCGAGCTCTCCCGTGCGCCCAAACAGGGGTTTACCCCAACATATGTGGTATCAGCGTACTCAGGACACATTGGACAACAACTTTTGGGGTCCAATTTCTCATGTTATCCCTGGGAAAATACAAAACTGGGGGCAAAAAATAATTTTTGTGAAAAAGTTTTTTTATTTTCACGGCTCTGCGTTATAAACTGTAGTGAAAAACTTGGGGGTTCAAAGTTCTTACAACACATCTAGATAAGTTCCTTGGGGGGTCTAGTTTCCAATATGGGGTCACTTGTGGGGGGTTTCTACTGATTAGGTACATTAGGGGCTCTGCAAACGCAATGTGACGCCTGCAGACCAATCCATCTAAGTCTGCATTCCAAATTACACTCCTTCCCTTCTGAGCTCTGCCATGCGCTCAAACGGTGGTTCCCTGCCACATATGGAGTATCAGTATCCTCAGGACGAATTGGACAACAACTTTTGGGGTCCAATTTCTTCTCTTACCCTTGGGAAAATAAAAAATTGGGGGCGAAAAGATCATTTTTGTAAAAAAATATGATTTTTTATTTTTACGACTCTGCATTATAAACTTCTGTGAATCACTTAATGGGTCAAAGTGCTCACCACACATCTAGATAAGTTCCTTAGGGGGTCTACTTTCCAAAATGGTGTCACTTGTGGGGGGTTTCAATGTTTAGGCACATCAGTGGCTCTCCAAACGCAACATGGGCTGGGGAGACCCCTCTTGAAGCCAAGTGGATCGAGTAGTGCTGATATTATTATGAACCAGAATGTCTTTTAGATTTTTTCCCCGACGGCACACAAACAAGGGACCCCTGCTGGTCAGTTCAGTTAAAGCAGGATCTTTTTCTAGTAAATGCCAGTTCTTCCTGACCGCTGCTCTTATTGCCGAATCTAAGAGTCCAAAGGTAAAACTGAAAGTGAATCTTTTCTGTGCTTTTTTCTTTGTACTTCCTGGGGGGACTGGACTCCCGACTCGTGGGTCCTAGTTAAGGCTTTATCTAGTGTTGACCGAGGGTAACCTCTAGCTCTGAATCTATCATACAACTCATGTGTCTGTTGCTTGCATTTCTCCTGATCACTATTCACCCGTTTTACCCTTAAGAACTGGCTAAAGGGGAGGGAATTCTTCGTGTAATGTGGATGTGCACTACCATAATGTAATAGGGAGTTGGTTGCTGTGATCTTACGAAAGATTTCTGTGTGTAGCTTCCCCTCCTCTGCACTAACCTTGACGTCCAGAAACTCCAAATTTGGCCCCCCAAAATCTGAGGTAAATTTCATGTTCATATTGTTAATCCGTCCCAAGTGCTAAACAAAACTATTGAAAGAATTGCTATCCCCATCCCATATTATGCGCGAAACGGCCGTCGTCTTGTGATATCACGTTCTTCCCTGCTGTTCCTGCAATTGACATGTGGTCATAATAAAGACTGAATATTAGCAGATGGTGAGTGCCCACTCTCTTTTTCTACGATTTTGCAATCAAACTCAAAAATATTTCCCGGATCCGTGCATTCCTTGACCATGAAACCACAAAAATGCTAGCGCACACCCTTATCTCCCGCCACGATTACTGCAACCTCCTACTTTCTGGCCTCCCCTCTAGCACCACTACAATCCATCCTACACTCTGCTGCCCGACTAATCCACCTTTCTCCTCGTTATTCCCCAGCCTCTCCTCTCTGCCAAGCCCTTCACTGGCTTCCTATTGTCCAGAGGCTCCAGTTCAACACCCTTACTATGACATACAAAGCCATCCACAACCTGTCTCCTCCATACATCTGTGACATGGTCTACCGGTACTTACCACATGCACCCTTCGATCCTCCCAAGATCTCCTTCACAACTCCCCTCTTATCTGTTCTTACCACAACCGCATACAAGACTTCTCCCGTGCTTCTCCCATACTCTGGAACTCTCTACCCAACACATCAGACTCCGTCCTATCACGGAAACCTTAAAAAATGATCCTGAAGACCCACCTCTTCTGACAAGCCTACAATCTGCAGTGATCCTTAGTCTGCAGAACTGCCACACGACCAGCTCTACCCTCGCCTAGTATATCCTCACCCATCCCCTGTAGACTGTGAGCCCTCGCGGGCAGGGTCCTCTCTCCTTCTGTACTTGTGCTTAGTATTACTCATGTTTATTGTGCTTGTCTATATTTGCCCCTTTTCACATGTAAAGCGCCATGGAATAAATGGCGCTATATAAATGTATAATAATAATTGGGTGCTTGGGTATGCACAGAATATGGTGGGTGCTCGAGTGACATGCTAGAGTCCCTACCCCACGTTTCACAGCTGTTAGACACCCCCCAAAAAAAATTTGTGGGGATCCACGATACTCCCTGCATACCCGAGCACCCAATGCAAACTCGAGTAGCAAACACTATGCATGACTGGAAGTTCAGAAGATGGTTTCCGGTCATGCGCAATGCACCTCTGAAGCCAGGAAGTGTACACCCGGCGTCGGACGCATTGACGCTGCTGAAATGAGCGGCGTGCATGAGGTAGATTTAAATGAGCTGACAATGAGGTCAGCTCATGCAAATTATGTTATCACGCCCACATAGGCTTGACAGCATAGAAAAAGGGCTGACTAGTCTGGGGCAACTAACGCACCAATGATTAGTCAAAGCCCTCATTAGCATAGGAAACCGGGACATTATAAATGCTTTTTTAAAGCATTTATTTACAGAATTATGTTATATAGAGGCTGGTTGAGTAGGGAGTTTAATCTCACAGATGAATGCTGCTGGGTTGGAGGGCATGAGGGACCTGATAGGTTCCCTTTAATGGGGTGCAGAATTATATCTTCTGGTGGAGCTGCACACATTTGCTGCTATGTCATCAGTATATACAAAAAGTTGAGATTTTTGCTGCGGTCCATAGTCATACCTAAAAGGAAACATGCAGCACACACTTACAAATGTAATGAAGACACAGCCCAAACGTGTAGTTAATGCACAATCTAAACAGGGATACCCTAATAGAGGCAAGGTGAAAATGTAATAACCACAACATTTACATAATATGCAATTTATTTTTGGCATGTTTCAAAGGATCCAAAACAAAATATATATATATATTCCCCTTATGTCAGTCCCATTTCTTTTCAATACCCCATTTGTGAGTTAAGCAAGAAGTAGGGGGTGATGGAAAGAAATATAACTGCAGGGTCAGACTACACAGGTTTTCCCTGTAGCTTATTACTATTGAAAAAGGTCTGTACATAAAGTAGGATAGACGTTGTCTAATTAAAATTATTTGGAAAAAATTTAAAAGCATCTCAGCAATAAAAAAAATTTACTGTATGTCATCGGTGGACATTTCCATGCACAAGACACAAAATAAAAACTTGCCACATATTTAAACGTTTGCTAAACTTTTATATTCACATTTTCTTTTTATTCATTTAAGGATATTTCTACATATAAATAATTATAAACACATTCGATGTCTTCTGCTCAGTCTTTCCATAAATACACAAGCTTCCTATTGCTGCGACATAAGGTATAGATTAAGGCGGTGGCTGTCTCCTTAGCGCTTCTTAGATTGCTGCACATGTAGCTGTAGAATCAGGTTTCTAATCTTATCCCTTTTATTCTTAACCACACTAGCCGGAAACCAGTTCTGCAAATGCATCGGAGGATCAAAGCTTTCGATAGGATTCTGTAAGGAAAGCAAAAATTAAAATGTTTCTTCAGTAGTTAACATTTTTGATAATATTAAAGGAGAACTACCATAAAATGGTTCTTAAGGAGAATGTTCTCCAACATTTTTTGTTTTAAAAATGGACCTTAAAAGTTTAGTGTACACAATATGCAAATTTCTCTTTAAACGAAAAAGGCATTAGCTGAGGTTCTTCTCTGGGGCAATTACCTTCTCCCATTTATCAAGTTCTCCAATAATAAAAAGCAACATCATACAAGGAAAGAAAAAGCAAAACCCCACAGTGAAGCAGACTATCAGTCTGATCCTGGGCAAACTTGAAATGTCTCACTTTAACACTCTCCACTCCCATCACTTTCTTATGGGAAAGCGAGGAGAGGTGCAGTGTGAAAGCGCTGGATCAGTGAAGATCATCGCGGGAGGAGCATTTGTTACATACCTGTAGTAGGTCCACAGAGTTGTACCGAGGAATATTAAGATTGATTGTATGGCTTGAAGTAACAATGAGCTCTCTGCATGGTCAAGTGAGACACATCAAGTTCTACCAGATCACACAGAGAACCTGCTTTGCCAACTTTTGCTTTCTCTTCCCCCCTCTATGATGTTGCCTTATTACGATTTGGGCAGTCATTAAAGGGGGAAAATATAAACAGCCCAAAGAATGTCTGTTAACAAACCTCATGAAGTGGCATATACTTCTTCAAAAATCAGGAGTATCTGACTCCCGCATGCCAGCTCATCAAGACTGACCTTCAACAGCTGTGTAGACAGTGAAACGATTAAGGAAAGCAATTTCTCACAACTAGTTTATAAAATTCAGAACTTTGTTAATATCTATTTTGTTTCTCCATTGACAATTGTGTGATGGCTTGTTTTAGGCAAGGTTTTTTTATTGGTACCATTTTGGAGGTACATATAGTGCTTTGATCACTTTTTATCACATTTTTGGGAGGTATGACTGCAAAATGTACAAAATCTTTTTTTAAGCCATTTTCCATGTGGGTTAAACAATTCTATATCTTGATCAGACATACCGGTATATAAAATATCCTTTTTTCTATTTTCTTACAGGTTTGGAAAAGTCAGGTGATTGAAACTTTTTTTTTTTATTAAAAAAAAGAAGTGTTTTAAATATTTTTTATTACTTTTGTGTCCCTCTTGAAGACTAAGACCACTAATTATTTTATTACGTGCACTGTATACTGCAACATTTCATAGGAGTGCAAAGATGGCGATGGCAGGGGCCTCAGTAGGTCCACTGCTGCTATGGTAGCCCCTTAGCACTCCGCAATTGCAGGGAAACGATGGGTGGGAGTCGGAACAAAGGCCCATGCTGATCAGTACCATTTAAATGCTGCTGTTAGAGACTGGCTGGGCATGTAAAAGGTTAAACAGCATCTAGCTCTGATCAGTGCTGAATGGGCAGAATCTAGCTATACAAACGCATCACACACCTGCATCTGACTAGGGGCACACATCTACGTGCTACATTGAGAAGTGGTTAAAGGATATGGACACCTCTGGTTGAAGTTTTTTCAGCTAAATGCATTTGCGTGCATATAAAAATACTTTTTAATCTGGATTTCATCAAAAATTTAGCTCAAATTAGTTTTCCAAGTCTTTACATTTTACTATACGCAGTGAACTACAGAGTGCATTGAGAACTTTTAATCCATTGGTGAGCTTTTCTGACTGCAGAGTTTGTAACTCCTATCTTTCTTCTCCTAAGCTTTTCTTAGGGTATGTGCACACGTTGCGGATTTCTTGCAGAAATTTCCTGAAGAAAACCGGAAATTTTCTGCAAGAAATCCGCATTTTTTTTTTTGCGTTTTTTTTCCGTTTTTTTTGCGTTTTTTTAGCATTCTGCAAGCGTAATTAGCTTGCAGAATGTTAAAGTTTTCCAAGCGATCTGTAGCATCGCTTGGAAAACTGACTGACAAGTTGGTCACACTTGTCAAACATAGCGTTTGACAAGTGTGACCAACTTGTTACTATAGATGCTGCTTTTGCAGCATCTACAGGTCCTTCTCAAAAAATTAGCATATAGTGTTAAATTTCATTATTTACCATAATGTAATGATTACAATTAAACTTTCATATATTATAGATTCATTATCCACCAACTGAAATTTGTCAGGTCTTTTATTGTTTTAATACTGATGATTTTGGCCTACAACTCCTGATAACCCAAAAAACCTGTCTCAATAAATTAGCATATTTCAACCGTCCAATCAAATAAAAGTGTTTTTTAATAACAAACAAAAAAAACATCAAATAATAATGTTCAGTTATGCACTCAATACTTGGTCGAGAATCCTTTGGCAGAAATGACTGCTTCAATGCGGCGTGGCATGGAGGCAATCAGCCTGTGACACTGCTGAGATGTTATGGAGGCCCAGGATGCTTCAATAGCGGCCTTAAGCTCATCCAGAGTGTTGGGTCTTGCGTCTCTCAACTTTCTCTTCACAATATCCCACAGATTCTCTATGGGGTTCAGGTCAGGAGAGTTGGCAGGCCAATTGAGCACAGTAATACCATGGTCAGTAAACCATTTACCAGTGGTTTTGGCACTGTGAGCAGGTGCCAGGAAGCATGAAGTGCTCCAAAATCTCCTGATAGCTAGCTGCATTGACCCTGCCCTTGATGAAACACAGTGGACCAACACCAGCAGCTGACATGGCACCCCACACCATCACTGACTGGGTACTTGACACTGGACTTCAGGCATCTTGGCATTTCCTTCTCCCCAGTCTTCCTCAAGACTCTGGCACCTTGATTTCCGAATGACATGCAAAATTTGCTTTCATCAGAAAAAAGTACTTGGGACCACTTAGCAACAGTCCAGTGCTGCTTCTCTGTAGCCCAGGTCAGGCGCTTCTGCCGCTGTTTATGGTTCAAAAGTGGCTTTACCTGGGGAATGCGGCACCTGTAGCCCATTTCCTGCACACGCCTGTGCACGGTGGCTCTGGATGTTTCCACACCAGACTCAGTCCACTGCTTCCTCAGGTTCCCCAAGGTCTGGAATCGGTCCTTCTCCACAATCTTCCTCAGGGTCCGGTCACCTCTTCTCGTTGTACAGCGTTTTCTGCCACATTGTTTCCTTCCAACAGACTTACCATTGAGGTGCCTTGATACAGCACTCTGGGAACAGCCTATTTGTTGAGAAATTTCTTTCTGGGTCTTACCCTCTTGCTTGAGGGTGTCAATGATGGCCTTCTTGACATCTGTCAGGTCGCTAGTCTTACCCATGATGGGGGTTTTGAGTAATGAACCAGGCAGGGAGTTTTTAAAAGCCTCAGGTATCTTTTGCATGTGTTTAGAGTTAATTAGTTGATTCAGAAGATTAGGGTAATAGGTCGTTTAGAGAACCTTTTCTTGATATGCTAATTTATTGAGACAGGTTTTTTGGGTTATCAGGAGTTGTAGGCCAAAATCATCAGTATTAAAACAATAAAAGACCTGACAAATTTCAGTTGGTGGATAATGAATCTATAATATATGAAAGTTTAATTGTAATCATTACATTATGGTAAATAATGAAATTTAACACTATATGCTAATTTTTTGAGAAGGACCTGTATAGTAAAAGATAGAACGTTTAAAAATAATAAAAAAAATAAAAAAAATGCTTATACTCACCCGCAGACATCAGATCTCCTCACCGGCGTCCGTTCCTATAGCTGATGTGTGCGCGCAGGGCCTTCCATGACGTCACGGTCACGTGAGCGGTCTCGGCCAATCACAGGACAGTGACGTCATTCGGCAAGGTCCTTCACCGCACACCAGCTACAGGAACCGAAGCCAGCGTGCAGCACAGAGGCGGGAACACTTCGGGGGCCATCAGAGGGTGAGTATAGGACTATTTTTTATTTTAATTCTTATTTTTTTACCAATTATATGGTGCCCAGTGCGTGGAGGAGAGTCTCCTCTCCTCCACCCTGGGTACCAACCGCACATAATCTGCTTACTTCCCGCATCGTGGGCACAGCCCCGTGCGGGAAGTAAGCAGATCAATGGACCCCTAGGTGTGCAGAATCCCCTGCAATTCCGCATTTTAATGAACATGTTGCTTTTTTTTCCGCGATGCGATTTTTTCGCGGAAAAAAAGGCTACATTTGCACAAAAAATGCGGAATACACTGAAAATAATGGGAGGCATATGTTAGCGGTTTTTTTCGCGTTTTTATCACGTTTTTATAGCGAAAAAACGCGAAAAAAACGCGAAAAATACTGAACGTGTGCACATGGCCTTACTGCTTTATAACCACATGACAGGAGTTCAGAAAGAGATAAGGTCACAAGGCCTGCAGTAAAAACAAGCTCACTGGCGGATTCATTGTTAAGAACAAGTTCACTGGCGATTCATTGTTAACTCATTCTGCAGCTCATAGGGTGCACTGCTCATATTAATTTTATTTTTTACATATTTCCGTAACCTTCTTCTAAAAATAGTGTTAATACATCTGCCCTAAATATAAAAAATAGGGATTTTTGTGTACTCGACGTAAAATCCTTTTCTCCGAGCCAATCATTGGGGGACACAGAACCATGGGTGTTATTCTGCTGCTACTAGGAGGACACTAAGTGAACACATAAAAAATTAACACCCTCTCTATGGCTAATATTGAACCAGTTCGGTGGCAAAGCAGTAGGAGCATTAAACAAAAGACAATAAACTATGTCAAAACCGAAAGGACTAACAACAAGCCGATAGGCTAACAGGGTGGGTGCTGTGTCCCCCAATGATTGGCTCGGAGAAAAGGATTTTACGGTGAGTACACAAAAATCCCTATTTCTCCTACGCCTCATTGGGGGACCCAGGACCATGGGACGTCCTAAAGCAGTCCCTGGGTGGGAAATAACACAACTGCTAATACCCCATGTACCGCTAGCTTATAGCTGAGGTACTGCCGATTGCAGAATGCGCCGGCCAGGGGCAGCATCTGCCGAGGATTGAGAATGAACAAGGTAGTGTTTTGTAAAAGTATGCAAACTGGACCAAGTCGCAGCTTTGCAGACCTGTTGTGCTGACGCCTGGTGCCGAATGGCCCAAGAGGCGCCCACTCACCGAGTCGAATGCGCCTTAATCCCTGCTGGGACAGGAGTGTTCCTGACATGGTAGGATTCCTGAATAGCCGAGTGGATCCACTTGGCTAGCGTGGCCTTTGAAGCGGGTAGACCCTTCCTAGGTCCCTCTGGAAGCACGAACAGGACATCTGACTTGCGGAAGGGAGCCATCTGAGAGATGTACCGTCGAAAAGCCCTAACCACATCGAGAGTGTGGAGAGCTTTCTCGAAACGATGGACTGGTGCCGGACAGAATGAAGGCAAAACAATCTCCTCATTGAGGTGAAAAGAGGAAACAACTTTGGGTAGGAAAGAGGGGGAAGTCCTCGAGACTGCTTTATCTGGATGAAAGATCAAGAACGGGGGTCAGCAGGAGAGAGCTGCCAACTCCAAAACTTGTCTGATTGACGTAATCGCTACTAGAAAAACCACTTTCCAGGAAAGAAAAGTTAGCGAGATGTCCTGCAGTGATTCGAAAGGAGCCTCTTGAAGGACTCCGAGAACAAGATTAAGATCCCAAGAATTCAACACCCTGAATGAACGTCTTAACCGGTAGTCTGGTGGCAATTTTGCGTTGGAATAGAACTGACAAAGCTGACACTTGTCCTTTGAGCGAGCTTAGAGTGAGACCCAATTCTAATCCTGATTGGAGGAATTCCAATATGGAAGGAATGGAGAACACCAGAGGAGAACGTCCATGGGAATTGCACCATGAAAAGAAAATTCATCAGATGCGATAAATGCGCATGGATACGGGCTTCCTAGCACTAATCATGGTGGAGGACACCCGAGGAGAGAATTTAGCTCGGGCTAAAATCCAGGATTCAACGGCCACGCTGTCAAAGACAGGGCCCTGGAGTTCTGGTGGTAAATCGGGCCCTGTGAGAGTAGATCCATGCGATCTGATAGCCGCCAGGGGACGTCGGAGACCAGTTCGGCATACCATGCCCGGCGCGACTAGGACCACTGGTACCCCCTCTGCTCTGATTTTCTTGATGACCCTTGGGAGCAAGGGGAGAGGGGGAAAGATGTACGGGAGCTGGAACTGATGCCACGGCAGCACCAAGGCGTCTGCTCAGACGGCGCGTGGATCGAGTGATCGGCAATGAACTGGGGAACCTTGTTGTTTAGCCTTGAGGCCATGAGGTCCACATCCGGAGTCGCCCAGCGACTGCAAATCTGCTGGAAGTCTTCCGGATGGAGAGACCACTCTCCCGAGGCGAGGCCCTGGCGACTGAGAAAGTCCGCCGCCCAATTCTCCACACCAGAGATGTGGATTGCTGAGATGGGCGAGTGGTTGCTCTCGGCCCAACGGAGGATATGACTCACTTCGTGCATGGCCGTCCTGCTGCGGGTTCCCCCTTGACAGTTGATATACACCACTGCTGTGGCATTGTCGGATTGGATTCTGATGGTGTGACCTGTGAGGAGATGGTGAAAACTGAGTAAGGCAAGTCTCATCGCTCGTATTTCGAAGATTTTGATTGGGAGACGCGACACTCGAGTGGACCAACAACCCTGTGCCGTGTGGTGGCTGAAAACTGCCCTCATGCCCAAGAGGCTGGCGTCGGTGGTCACCACTAACCAGCTTACTGGGAGAAAAGACTTCCCTTGGTTCAGGGAGGACTTCAGCGTCCACCACCTGAGGGTTTGCCTGACCGGCGAAGGCAGACGGAATCGACGGTCGAGCGAGAATGGGCTCCTGTCCAAGGCCAATAGCAGCGCATGTTGCAAAGGACTGAGAAGGAACTGTGCGAACGGAACCGCTTTCATCGCTACTACCATTTTCCTGAGGATGTGCATGCTGAAACGAATAGAGTGAGGAACAGGGCGGGAAAGACTGCGTGCTCCCTGTTGTAAAGCCAAGACCTTTTCTGGAGGGAGAATGACCAACCCGCGGGAAGAGTCCAGGATCATGCCCAAGAAGGAAATTTGCTGAGCTGGTACCGGAGATAACTTCTCAAAGTTAATTTTCCAGCCCAGACAAGAAAGAGTATCCACCGTGATACCGACGGACTCCTCGCATGCTGGATAGGACAGGCCTTTGATCAGTAGGTCATCCAGATACGGAAGTACCACCACTCCCCGAGTGTGAAGAATGGCCATGACAGCTGCCATGACCTTGGTGAAAACCCTGGGGCGGTGGCGAGGCCGAAGGGCAAGGCCACAAACTGGAAGTGTTCGTCGCGGAATGCGAATCGTAGGAACTGTTGATGAAAGGGAAAAATTGGGATGTGGAGGTAAGCATCCTTGATGTCTATGGATGCTAGGAACTCTCCTCTTTCCATGGACGCGACAACAGAACGTAGAGAGTCCATTCTGAAGCATCGGACCCTGACAAAGTTGTTTAACAGCTTTAGGTCTAGTATGGGTCGCAGTGAAACATACTTCTTTGGGACCACAAATAGGTTCGAGTAAAACCCCCTGAACCTTTGGTCCTGGGGGACCGGAATAATAACTCCATCTCTTCGGAGCGCCTGTATGGCCTGAAGAAAGGCTGATGTCCTTGTTTTGGAAGGAGAAGACTGGAAAAACGTGTCGTTGGAGGGGAAGAAAACTCGATTTTGTATCCGGAGGACACCAGCTCTCTGACCCACTCGTCATGAACGACCGAGAGCCAGGCTTGATGGAACAAATGAAAGCGACCGCCTACTTTGTCGGTGTCCGCCGGATGTAGCGACGAGTCATTGTGTAGAAGGTCTAAGGGATCTGGGTCCCTTAGAGCTGGATGACCTCGGTCTGGATTTCCAGGTACGGTTAGGTCTGTATGAGACCTGGGAACCTCTGTCTCCACGCGGAGATCGTCCTGAAATCGAAGAGAAGGTTGTAGAGGACCAACTGGAGTTGTTGCGAAAAAGCCCGAACCAAGGCTGTTGTTGTTTCCGAAAGGTCTTTGCTGAGGAAGAAATTTACTCTTTCCTCCTGTAGCGTCAGAAATAATTTGGCCTAGTTTTTCTCCAAATAATCGACCAGCTTGGTAAGGCAGAGAGGTCAATGATTTTTTGGAAGCAGAATGTGCTCGCCAATCTCGGGAGCCACAGGGCCCTTCTGATGGAGACTGCTTCTGATGGAGACTGGGTCCTCTTTCTGGAACCCTGAGGCCCCCGTAACTGAGTACGCCCCCTGTAGGTAGACAGTTCCGTACCAGCGCCAGAGTCCACAGCGGTCGGGAGAGGGGTGTTCTGACTTATGCAGGGACCCCGGAGAGAGTCTATCGCTTTGGCCAGGGAAACCATAGATTGTGACAAGGAAGTGGCCCACTCAGGAGGGCTAGGCTCAGCAGAGTCAGCGGCAACATTGGCAGCGTCTGCAGCTGCACACAGGCCAGGTCACAATTCGTGCATAAATGGGTACTGTGGGCACGTGACAAAGTAGTATTGCAAGTGGCACATGAGGTAAAAAACACTGTTTTATATTAACCCGTTTGGTCTCCTTAGATTGAGACATAGTGTGTCTTAGAGTTAGAGCAGAGTGTGTGCTATAGGTGCAGAGAAGGGGTTAAGCTTTCTTCCAGAGGCTGAAGCAGCTTACCCAGGATCCAGTGTGTGTCCCCAGGGAAGGAGTCGGTGTCTGGAGACCACAGAAGGGAGTTCAGCGGTCCTGTAGCGTTGAGAGGCTCAGATAGCGTAATCCCACCGCAGATGCTGGAAAAATATGGCCCCCGAGACTATAAGCGGCACCTCTCGTTCAGGACGAGAAGCGCCAGGGACGAGGGCGGAGCTCCGACGGTGGGCGGCGCCATGTTAATTGCGGCCTAGTCCGGCTAAAAGCTGGGGACTACATTTTTGGGGCCTGCCGGCTGATAAAGAAGGGGCCGCGATGATCACTGGACGTACCGCCGCTGGCGCCAAGCCAGCGGTTCCTCGCCCCAGGGACCAGGACCAGCACCATCCTTCACAGGGAAGCGCGGGGGCTCATACTCACGGAGGCCACTGCCGCTGATGACATCCTGAGGGTATGAGCTCAATCCATCCTCCCTATAGCGGGGGATGGAGAGGACCCTCCTTCCGCCAGCGATCGTGGGGCTGTTGTAACGCCATTAGGTGGGGGCCTCTGCATCCAGCTGTGTGGTTTTTTCCCAGCCCTGGAGAGGAACATGAAGGGGGAACCTGCATGTGCTCGCCGTCTTTCAGGAGTGGGGAGATCGGGACCATAAAGGAACCGTCGCCCCAAGGGAGTTTAGGCGTGCCCCGGTCATCGCAGGAGAGGGTATGGGGAGGTATACTCCGCGTTCTTGCCTGTTGATGGTTCGGGGGAGAACGGATCCTTGAAAGAAATCCGTCGCCCCCTTCACTCCGTTAATTAAAAAATAAAAATATATAGAAAATTAAAAGAAGAACGTTGGGGTCTGAAAAACCAGACCCAAATGTCTCCTACAGACACTAAGCAAGAACTGGGTCAATCTTAGCCAGAGAGAGGGTGTATACTGCAGAGGAGTTAATTTTTTATGTGTTCACTTAGTGTCCTCATAGTGGCAGCAGCATAACACCCATGGTCCTGTGTCCCCCAATGAGGCGTAGGAGAAATTCAGTTCTTACTGCTAAAGTATATTATTCATGCTATCGGATCTCTTGAAATGTAGGTGTATATATATATTATATATATATATATATATATATATATATATATATATATATATATATATACATACATATATATATATATATATATACATACATATATATGTACATACATACACACACACACACACACACACAGTACAGTGCAAAAGTTTTAACGCTGGTAAGGAGTAAAATATCAAGAAGTGTTAAAGAGCTTGTCCATTACCTGACCAAATCATAAACTCTATTTGCTGAAATATAGAACTAAACTTGCAAAGAATCTTCTCCATGCTTCACTGCTGCCTGCAGACATTCGCTATTTTTCTGCTCACGACCTCTTTCGGCAAATAAAATTCCTCCTGTTATCGCCAAATATTTCACATTTTGAGTCATCAGTCCAGAGCACCTGCTGCTATTTTTCTACCCACAGTTCTTATGTTTTCCTGCATAGTTGAGTCGCTTTGCCTTGTTTCCATGCTGAATGTTTGGCTTTTTGGCTGCAATTTTTCCATGAAGACATCATCTGCTCATATTTCTCTAAAGAATAGATGGATGTAGCTGGGTCTCACAGGTTGCTGCCAGTTTTTAGCTGATGGCACTGCTGGACATCATCCAGTAATGAAGGGAAGTAGGCATAATTTGTCCTTCATCTGCCGCAAGTTTGCTTGGCAACCTCTGCATCTGCAGTCCACAACATTTCCTATTTTTTGGTGCTTCTTCAAAAGAGCTTGAACAGTACATCTTGAAGCCCCAATGTGCTTTGAAATCTTTACCTTGGGGAGACCTCACATATGCAGTATAACTACCTTGTGTTGTGTTGCTGTACTCAGACTTGCAATGGTGTGTGACCGGTGACATGAAACTGATAACCTTCTCTTTATAACAGAGTTTGTCTGATCCTCACCCATTTATAATCTCTCCCCATACAGCTATTTCTGTTTCAGTTAATCACTGAGTTTCAACCTACATATGAAAATGATGATTATCACCTGTTATATGGTTTATAAGTAGACAGTTATTCCAAACAATCCTGCAAAATTCCTGACTTTGCACAAGTGTACCTAGAAGAACTGTTGCCATTTTAAAGGCAAAAGAATGGTCACAAAATATTGATTAGATTCAGATTGTGTTTTTGTTTATTTACTATGCATTAAGTTAATGACAATAAACACTTCAATTTTTGAAAACATTCTTACTTTGCAGCTGTTTACATCATACCTGCCTAAAACTTTTGCATAGCACTGTATGTTGACTAATAATCCTTTTTTTTAAGACTGTACAAACCTGAGCAAAGCTTTCCACGTATTGCAAAACGTACAAACCACAGTCAGTGCTGTTATTCTGTTTCGGAACCTTTGGATACAAGTCTCTCATGCTGGACCTAGTAAATTCCCTTGGAGTTTTCCGTTTGACATCCCATTCAACCTTTAAATACCTGCATCATATCAGAAAATAATGAAAACAATAACTTGAAAAAATATAATTCAAATTTACATACAGTGCTTAAAAAGTCCAATACATGCAATAAAATCCATGCCAATTTGTCTCTATTAAATAATGAACAGGATGCTTTTGGCTAAATAAAAAGGCCACACTGGCTCCAAAACCTATGGTCACAAGAGATGGATTTTTGGGGCAGAAATTCCAGAGGACGTTACATTAGGCCTCTTTCACACTTCAGTCTTTTGGCGTCAGTTTGAATCCGCCGTTTTCGTCAAATAGTGGATCCGCCATTTTTTTTGCGGAAACGCTATTTTCCCATAGACTTGCATTAGCGACGGATTGTGGCGGACGGTCTTGTGTTCCATCCGCCATGTGACGGATCTGTCGAGATTTGGCGGACGTCGTCTAGACATTGACGGACATTGCAACGTTTTTTTGTCTGCGCCGAAATGGCGGTTCGCGACGAATCCGTCGCGTCCACCATTCCCTAGAATGGCCGCCTATGGGCGACGGATTCGTCGCGATCCATCATTTGGCGGATCCGTCGCCCCAATCCGCTTTTTCAATTGAGCATGCTCCAAAAAGTAGATACTTTTCCCAGACAACCCCAAAACTATATATATATATATATATATATATATATATATATATATATATATATATATATATATATATATATATATATATATAAAAACAGGACAGGTGGGCTTCATTCCTCAATGTGCCATCAAGCAGAGAAGCAGCAGAGAGAACACAGTGCCAGCCAGCAAGACAGACCCTGCCAGCAGCCAGCAAGACAGACCGATTAGCCTCAAAAGTGAAATCTGCACATATCTTCACAATATTCACCAGTACTCCTTTCATCTCTGCCACTTTCTCTACAACCTTTCAAAGATGTGGTGTAAATACACTGTATATATAGTTTCCCAGTAGTTTCCAGTAGCCAGTCACATTTCCCAGTACTTTGTATTAGCCAATCACATTGAGATCTTTGGTTTTTAAAAAACGGATCCGTCAAAAAACGGTTCCAACGGATGTAAAAAAACGGTCGCAACAGTTCTAACGGATCCGTTTTTTTGATGCATCCGTGTAACGGATCCGTCAAAAAAACGGATCCGTTAGAACCGTTTTCTCAACAATTTTGACGGATCCGTCGATCCGTCACAATGTCTGAGCAGACTGACGCCAAACAACTGAAGTGTGAAAGAAGCCTTAGCAGCAAAATAGTTTTACTGAATTGCATTCATACATTGTAGAACAATATCCAGGGAGAATGCCCCCCAAACTGAACTGTGGTAAGTGATGAGCCAATTTGTTCAGAAAACGATCGCCAAACATAAATTTGGTATGAATAGCACATAGTTAGGTCCATATACACTCACTGGCCACTTTATTAGGTACACCTGTCCAACTTCTTGTTAACACTTAATTTCTAATCAGCCAATCACATGGCGGCAACTCAGTGCATTTAGGCATGTAGACATGGTCAAGACAATCTCCTGCAGTTCAAACCGAGCATCAGTATGGGGAAGAAAGGTGATTTGAGTGCCTTTGAACGTGGCATGGTTGTTGGTGCCAGAAGGGCTGGTCTGAGTATTTCAGAAACTGCTGATCTACTGGGATTTTCACGCACAACCATCTCTAGGGTTTACAGAGAATGGTCCGAAAAAGAAAAAAAATCCAGTGAGCGGCAGTTCTGTGGGCGGAAATGCCTTGTTGATGCCAGAGGTCAGAGGAGAATGGTCAGACTGGTTCGAGCTGATACAAAGGCAACAGTGACTCAAATCGCCACCCATTACAACCAAGGTAGGCCTAAGAGCATCTCTGAACGCACAGTGCGTCGAACTTTGAGGCAGATGGGCTACAGCAGCAGAAGACCACACCGGGTACCACTCCTTTCAGCTAAGAACAGGAAACTGAGGCTACAATTTGTACAAGCTCATCGAAATTGGACAGTAGAAGATTGGAAAAACGTTGCTTGGTCTGATGAGTCTCGATTTCTGCTGCGACATTCGGATGGTAGGGTCAGAATTTGGTGTAAACAACATGAAAGCATGGATCCATCCTGCCTTGTATGGAGCATCTTTGGGATGTGCAGCCGACAAATCTGCGGCAACTGTGTGATGCCATCATGTCAATATGGACCAAAATCTCTGAGGAATGCTTCCAGCACCTTGTTGAATCTATGCCACGAAGAATTGAGGCAGTTCTGAAGGCAAAAGGGGGTCCAACCCGTTACTAGCATGGTGTACCTAATAAAGTGGCCGGTGAGTGTATATTTGGACAGACATCATTTTTCTAATTTTGGTTATAGACATTACCACAATGAATTTTAAACAAAACAATTCACATGCAGATGAAGTTCAGACTTTCAGCTTTCATTTGAGGGTATCCACATTAAAA
The DNA here is from genome assembly GCF_051348905.1 of Ranitomeya variabilis. Lineage (NCBI taxonomy): Eukaryota > Metazoa > Chordata > Amphibia > Anura > Dendrobatidae > Ranitomeya > Ranitomeya variabilis. The sequence continues at coordinate 484,185,988 of NC_135234.1, read as the reverse complement.
TTGGATGAAGGGTTTAGGAGTTTCAGCTCCTTAACATGTGCCACCCGAAATGAATATGCGGCTCCACCTCTATGGGAGGTGGAGCCGCATATTCATTACTGTAATGAGCGGGACCATGTGACCGCTCAGTACAGGAAGAATATGCAGCGCTGGAAGAAGCAGGGAAGCGCAGGGGCCGAGCCAGCAGTAGGCGAGTATAATTAGATAGCTCCCGCCCCCCCTCCCCTGCCGACCCCCGGGTATGACTCGAGTATAAGCCGAGAGGGGGACTTTCAGCCCAAAAAAATGGGCTGAAAATCTCGGCTTATACTCGAGTATATACGGTATATAATTTTTCTGTTGCAAAAAGTTATAAATATATATAATTTTTCTGTTGCAAAAAGTTATAGCCCACCATGTCACACTCTGTCATTTTCTTGGGTTGAAATTAAGCTATAGAGGCCTGATCAAGAGGCCTCAAAAAAATCTTGTGTTATTAACGTCATACAGTATGGGACCAGACTTTAAAATAGTTTGCAGCATCTAGTGTGTTATAGAGGCCTGATCCAGAGGCCACAAAAAAACTCTTCTGTTCCTAGTGTCATACAGTAGGGGACATGACTTTAACCCCTTAGTGTCCACCAAGACGTCTTTTAACTGACCTAAAATATAAGAGACTAACAGTTGTACACTATAGCTGACAATTTTCTGCATCAATCACGATGCATGTTGGCACCGCCATAGCCATAGCCATAGCCCTTAAATTCTGCTGTCAATACTGACTACAGCATCTAAATGATTAAGCAAGTGCGGGGGCTCCCTCCTTAACCCTAATGGCACCCTGAGATCTTGCTCGTGTGGTCCTGATGTTTGCCATTGCAATTCACGGCCAAATAGCGGCCTTAGAGTCTGCCGGTTATAGCGGCCTTGTCAAAAGTTATAAAAATTTAGGAGGTAAAAATAAACTTTTTCATTCCTGTCATGACACTTTGCATTAATTCTTGAAAAGCACCTGAAGGGTTAATGAACTACTTAAAAGCAATTTTGAATACGTTAAGGGCTGCGGTTTTTAAAATTTTATTACATTTGGGGGTTTCCAATACGTAGGACCCTGAAAGTCACTTCAAAACTGAACAGGTCCCTATAAAAATAAGTTTTGTAAATTTCTTTGGAAAAATGAAAAATTATTGTTACATTTTTAAACATTCTAAAAAAAATAAAAATATTTTACAAATTATGCTGATGTAAAGCAGACATGAGGGAAATGTTATTCATTAATGTTTTTGTGGGTATGCTATCTGGATTTAAGGGATAATAATGCAAAGATTGACAACCGCTAATTTTTTTTATTTTTGTCAAATTTCTGATCATTTAGTAAATTAAAACAAAACATATCAACCTAAATTCACCATTATCATTCAGTATAATGTGTCATGAAAAAAACAGTCTCAAAATCAATGGGATATGCTGAAGCACTTCATAGCTATTTCTACACAAAGTGATACAGCAGACTTTTTTTTTTAAAATTAGCTCAATCACTAAGGGGTTAAAATAGTTTGTAGAACCTAGTGTGTTATAGAGGCCTGAACCAGAGGCCACATAAAATACTTCTGTTCCTAGTGTCATACAGTAGGGGACCTGACTCAAAATGTTTGCAGCATCTAGTGTGTTATAGAGGCTTAATCCAGAGGCCACCAAAAACTTTATGTTCCTAACGTCATATAGTAGGGGACATCTGACTTTCAAATTGTTTGTCATATAGGCCTCATCCACACTCACTTTCTTCTGTGACTAACACGATACAGGATGCCATTTTTCAGCCGTTTGCAGAGGTGGTGCAGAGTTTAAAATCTAATTTTTGGTTGTTAATACTGTGCTCCAACCACAGTATCTGAGCAACATGACTGGGAAAAAGCGAGGCCGTGGTGGAAGGGGAATTAGGCTTGGTGTTCAAGGTGTAATGTAGGTGGTAATGTTTGTGAAAGCACTAGTGAAGCAACGTCACGTCATATGCAAAGACAACTGACAACTTACGTTACTGGACAGGCTACACCACTACCTTTGTTTGGCAGACGCACAGCGGTATGCCTTGTTGATGAGGCCCAGAAAGACCAAGTGTTCGAGTGGATGGCAAGCGCAGCTTCAAGTGGTCTCTCCTCCTAAACATCACACCCAGTACAGTCCACAGAAGTGGCAACCAAATTTTCCTTGCTTCCCCCCGTGTCCCAAATATCCAAATGTTCAGCTGACTGTACGGAAACACAGATGGGTAAGTCTGAAGAGCTGTTCATCCATTCTATGCCATAGTCACCAGAAGTATACTCAAAAGCTTCACAGAGTCAAGAGGAGGAAATCTGCACCTATGCCCAATATTTTTTTTAGCTTGGATCCAGGGCAGGACAAGTAGGGTCCGAACAGCATCCTGTCCCTCGTCATCAGTCGTTAACCCCTGGGGCGGGAGTTGATCCTGTCGAGACTCAGATATTTGAGGCTCACACGGACTATACTGTGCTGTCAGGGCAGGAAGAGGAGTAGGGTGACTCCAAGGCGAGGAATGTGATAATACAGAGGATGATGAGGTGTTAGATCCCAGATGGCGTGAACAGAGGCACACAGCTGAGTAGGTAATCTGAGAAGGTAGACGAGGAAGTTACGTTGCGCTGTACATTGCAGACACAGTGATGAAGCCACCATGAGAAATGCATGCTCAGCCACAACTGTGGCTGTGACCAGCAGAGTCCTCGGGTCTGCTGCTCTCAGGGGTGGCAAGGGTTGCCTTGCCTGGGCCTTTTTTTGACACTGCAAAGGGTGAGCCAACTCAAGCAATCTGCCAACTTTGCAAAAAAAAAAAAAAAAAAAAAACTGAGTTGAGGTAAAAAGTGCAATAATTTGAATACAACATGTATGAACCTTCACATGCACAATCAACATGCGTTACTGTGGGAATCCCACTGCGCAAAAATGCGGACCTCAACAATCATCAGCCTCCCATCAATCGCATCTGCTGCTTCTTCCTCCTCCTCTGTTACCGTGCCAACTATTGAGACGCAGGCCTTTGACTGCAGAACCTCGGGTTCTTTACCCGCTCTAGTCACGTTCACTGAGAGCCCGCCATCAGCTGTAACGGAAGCGGACATGCCTGTTTTTGACCGATCTCAGAGAACGAGCACACCACAACTTTCTCAATCCACCATAACATCTCCGCCTGCACCTCTCTCATGGGTCCAGGAGTTTGTCCAGTACACTGTTCTCCGCCCTCTCTCAGCACTGCAGCCAGCCCACGTTTCCGCAGTTGTGGTCACGTAGAAGATTTTTTTCTCCTACGTATGAGAAAGCTAAGAGGTTGAACTCCACCATCTCCAATCTGTTGACCACTGAAATGCCTTTCCGCCTCGTAGATAGACGGTTTTCGAAAGCTGATGGCCGTCGCAGTCCCCCCATTACCAATTGCCCAGTCGCAATTACTTTTCTAAGAAAGCTGTGCCAGCTCTACACAAGCATGTCGCAGACACCATCACCCTTCCTTGCCTAAATCTCTGTGTGCCAGGGTGCATTTCACTACAGCCACTTGGACGAGTAAGCATGGCCAAGGGCGTTACATCTCGCTGACTGGGCAACTCTGGTGGCAGGCGCTGCTTCACAAGTCTTGGAATCCCCAAGAATTGCAGGACAAACCTCTACATTTAACACATCTTCCACTGCTTCTGCCTCCTCCTCCTCTATCTCCTCTAGGGCCTCCACCTACGCAATCAACCTCTGCCTTAATGAGACACGCATTCCAACAGTGCAGAGTGAATCCCCACCACCTCCGTACTGCGCAGCTAGGGTTCACCGCAATCAGGCAGTATTAAAATTGATATGCCTTGGAGATCGCAGTCATACAGCTGAAGAGTTGTGGACAGATATCTAGGCGGAGTTTGATCAATGGCTGTCTCTGCTGAACTTGCATCCAGGGAAGACCATGTCCAATAACTGTGCGAACCTGATGGCAGCCCCACGGCGTGGTAAGCTCACACACGTGCCTTGCATGGCTCACGTCCTCAACCTGGTGGTACAGCATTTTCTCCGCCAACATATGAGTGCCTTCTTGTTGCACTATCTGCAACATGATCCCCGTACAGTTATGATTAGGAATACTGTGGACTACTGGTTTGCCACTCTGTTAGATCCACGTTATAAAACCAAATTTTGACAGATGCTTCCTGCCCTGGAAAGGGACCCGCGAAGTCCAAGTCTTACATGTGGTGAACGAATGGAGAGCATGGTGCAGGAATATCTAGAACTGAATCATCAGGTAGGGTTTGGACCCTTTCACATTTTGGTCTTCCAAAATGGATGAGTGGCCTGAGCTCGCCTCACACACCTTGGAAGTTTTATCGTGCCCAGTAGCCAGCGTTCTCTCAGATTGTGTCTTCAGCACTGCTGGTGGTGTCCTGATGTATAAGCACAGCCGGCTGTCTCCTGAAAGTGTAGACCGCCTAACTCATCAAGATGAACAAGTCATGGATCTCCAAGGACTTATGCACCCCAATAGCAGACTGTACAGACTAAGTGATATTGCATTTTTAGTGTGATGCATTAATGTCACGAAACTGCAATCTGTGATATCTTTAGTGTGGCTTCTGTGCCTGCTGCTGCTAACACAAATTTGTGGAAATGTGAACAGTCATGGTTGGTCTACATCTGCCAGTTTAGCTGTAGTGGAAAACGTGTCGGTCCCAATTATACTATTTCTATTCTTGTGACAGTTATTCCACTTCAGTGGTGTCAGGCCCTCATTTGTTTAATTGTGAAAACTCCAGGTTGGGTGTCCATTTGCTGGATTTGGAGTAGTGGAAGACCTGTCAGTCCCTATTGTACTATTTCTATTGTAGTGAAATTGATGGCACTTCTGTGGTGTAAGGCCCACATTTGTTTAAATGTGAACACTCCTGGTTGGGTGTCCATTTGCTGGATTGGGCGTAGTGGAAGACCTGTTGGTCCCTATTATACTATTTCTACTGTGGTGAAATTGATGCCACTTTGGTAGTGTCTGCCACAAATTTTTGAAAATGTGTATACTCCTGGTTGAGACTCATTCATGTGTGTTGCCTGTAGCAGTAGGCCTCCGAGACAGTCAGGCCCTCAACTACCTTGGACTCAACTACCGGTGTTACTAGCCTTAAATTTTTCTCACAATGATAGTCTACGAAACTGATATTTGTGCCACCTGAGTGTGGCTCAGTATGAAAGCAGGTAAAGGTATTTTGCATGTGTGGTAACGGCAGAACAGAAGGTCTCGTCATATGTATACAAACTAAGGACAGATAAAGGGACTGAGATAATGGACACAGAGGGTATTTTGGGGGAGTTTAGAAGATTTTATAAACAACTGTATACATCTGGACTAATGGCCACGTTAGGGGATATAGAAGATTTCCTTGGAGTGGCGGACTTCCCAAGATTGAGGATTATGATAGAAGGAGGTTGGATGAACCTATAACGGAAGAGGAGATTAAAATTGCCATCATGTCAATGACTAATAATAAGGCCCCTGGAGCGGATGGACTTCCGGTTGAGATATATAAGAACTTGATGGCTGTATCAGTGTGTAAATTAAAGGTAGTCTTTGACGAGGCGTTAAAGGAAGGGGAGTTGCCTGAGTCCATGAGAGAGGAAATAGTGGTGGTTATTTTGAAGGAAGGCAAGGACACGGGGTTGGCAGAATCCTATAGGCCCATTTAGTTGCTGACGGCAGATGTTACGATATTGGCTAAAGTAGTGGCTAACCGTTTGGCAAGCTGGGTCCAGAATCTGGTCCATCCTGATCAATCTGGTTTTATGCCAAGTAAGTCTACAGCTATAAATTTACGTAGACTATTTTTGAACTTGCAGCTGCCGTCGGACAATGGGGGTAATAGGGTTGTGGTATCATTGGATGCGCGTAAAGCGTTTTATAGTGTTGAATGGTGTTATCTTTGGGAGGTATTGAGATTTTTTTGGTTTTGGGCTGACTTATTTCATGGGTGCGACTATCATATACATTCCCGACTGCTAGGGTTAGAGTTAGTGGACAGTTGTCTGGAAGTTTTAATCTTTATAGGGGGACTAGGCAGGGGTGCCCGCTGTCTCCGCTGCTTTTTGCGCTAGCAGTGGTGCCCCTGGCACAGACAATTAGAAATGCGGTCTCAGTTAAAGGGTTTTGGTATGGCCTAGTAGAGTAAAAAAAAGCCCTGTATGCGGATGACCTGTTGCTTTTTTTTGGAAGACCTTGGAGAGTCCTTGTTAAGAGCATTTGGGGATGTATCGGGCCTTGAGATTAACTGGGAGAAGTCTAATATTCTGGTGGAAGATAGAGGTTGTGATGATATCCTGATATTGGGGGAGGGTAGTAAGTTGGTTGTGGTCCAAAAGTTCAAATATTTGGGTATCCTGGTGTCACTTCCCCTCTCGAGCTATGTAGACTTAAATCTGTCCCCATTGTTGGATAGATTTAGTAAGAAAATAGGGGCATGGTGTAGATTATATCTGTCATTGGTTGGAAGGATAAACTTAATTAAAATGATTCTTATGCCCCAATTATTGCATGTATTGCACAATACCCCCATATGGTTGCCCCGGAGATGGTTTCTCACCATCAATTCTATGTTTCGAGACCTTGTTTGGGGGAAAAAAAAACAGCGAAGAATCAGGATGGAATTGCTGCAGAGGCCTAAAGACGGTGGGGGACTGGCACTTCCGAACCCTTGGATTTATTTTTTGGCAGCGCAGGGCCAACAGATGAGAGGCTGGAGGGAGGTAAATGGCTTGGGCTCGGTTCAAAAGGTTTTGGTTCGGTTATTGGGAAGGGATCCATTAGATCAGGACTTGGAGGCAGGTAGTTTTAAGAGGTTTGGAACGGTCTATCCTACTTTAACACTACTACAAAAGGTGTGGGAGGCAATTAAAAAGACAAGGGGAGTGGGGCTACTGACAAATTTTTCCCCAGTATGGCACAACGAAGTATTACCGGAATTTATTAAAATGGGGGAATTCAAAAATTGGAAGACATTGGGTATTCAATATATGGCCCAGATACAAGACGCACAGGGACTGACATCCTATGAGGCACTGCAGGAGGGCTATGGGTTACCGGAGGTCTGTAAGTTTCAATACAGACAGTTGAGACATGCCTACTTAGCACAGAGTAAAACAGTTAACATGGAGATTCATAAAGATATTCTGGTGGACTATGTTTGTGCGAAGGGTGGAACGAACGGGGTGGTTTCAGATATTTATAAAGATTTGTTATATACCTTTCTTAACAGATACCCGATTAAAGCCAAAGAGAAATGGGAGGAAGAGTTGGGAGGGATAGAGGAGGATAAATGGGAAGATATCATGGAATATATCCCCCAGTTGTCATTAAGTGAGCCAGGTAGACTCTCGCAAATATATGTGCTCCATAGAGTATATAGAACTCCGGATAGGCTGTATAAAGCCGGGTTGAGACAGACCTCTGAGTGTTCTAGGTGTCAGTCCGAGGGGGCAGGGATTCTTCACATGTTATGGCAATGTCCGAAGCTGAACTCATACTGGTTAGATGTTGGGGAAGCAATTGAGAAAACATATGGTTGTAAAACTGAAAGGGGCCCTGTGGTATGTATTTTGGGCTATGTGGAGGAGATCCGGGTGCAAAATCATCATAAACTGGCAATAGCCAGATTGTTGTATGTTGCGCGTAAATTAATTGCCAGACACTGGATAAGTGAAGAACAGCCGACATTGCGAGAATTTTGTAGACAGTTTGACATGGTTGTTAATATGGAAAAGGGTATTTATGAAAAAGAAAAAGTGTGAAAACCTTTGAAACACTGTGGAAACCGTGGATGGAGAGGAGCTGATTCCAATAGGGTGCTGTTCTAATATGTATGCAATGTATGCTATTGTCCCATTGCCGTTCATACATGTTTTAAGGGGGGGGGAGTAGGGGAGTAATTTGAAATATGTAAACATGTCTATTTTTGACAAAATTGCACTGGTTTGTTAATTTGAATACTATAAATAAAAAATGTATCTGATTTAAAAAAGAGGTGTTGCATGTGGTATCAGGGCTCCCAGCAAAGGAGGCCTACACCGATCTCTCACCCACATCATCTTACTGTGACGTTCAATTGAAAGCTGTAAATTCTGTCCCAGACCCCGATACCTCTTTCCTGGCTGATTGCTGCTGTTTCAAGCTACAAATTGTACTGTAGGTGAATTGAGGCCACTTTCATGGTGTCTGTCCCTCAATTGATGTGTTCTGGTAGCATTTGGGGCCATTATAAGGTGTCGTGCATGCATTTGTTTTTGGTTATGTTCGGCGAATATTCGACGAATTAATTGGCAAATATTGCAAATTTGGCGACCGTAATCCGAACCAAACATTGAAATATTCGCTCATCTCTACCTGTGGTAGGGTGTTCAAATACCCAGCATGTCAATTCATACTAAGTATTTTCCCCTGTTGAGATTAATAGGAAAGTTAAAATCTGAAACAAACACAGATTTTGATGCAGATGTGCTGCAAAACGCACAACTCATGAAAAAAAGATTGTGAAGTAAAAATAATGTATTTATATTTTTGTACTTCATCCCATGTGATCTGTGCAGCCTTTGTTGGGCTGCAGCTGTCACGAGACAAGATGTTATCAGAGGATAGAGGAGCATGTGAGGGAACCATAGAAGCATCAGGGAGGAAAATGTTATTTCACTTTTCAATCCGCATAAAGTCAAGAAGCATAATGGACCGACCAGACCACGGGTGCTCGGCCTACACACGATTGTTTTCTTCGTGACATGAGTAATGTCTTGGAAACATGTGGCTGAAAAGATGCTACCGAAACACATCTAGAAATGACACAATTATGAAGATTTACATTTTGGCATATCATTGCGACATTGTGAGGGATATGTCCTAGGACTTTCTTACTGACTCAAATGTAATCCACATTCCATCTTACTAAAGTGAATAAATATTAACAGATTTTGAAATCCAAAAATTGCCCACTGACTGATGGGATGTCTCAATGACCTCCACTTTAAAAGGGGTTGTCCAGTGAAAACAAATTATCACCTATTCACAAGATAGGTGATAACTTCTTGATCGGTGGAGGTCCTGCCACTAGGAGAAGAACTGGGAACTTTCATCTCTCTCTTTTAGAATGATGTTGCAACTACTGCTCCATTTGTGTTCTATGGGTCTGCCGAACGCGGCCCTTGGCTTTTAATTAGTGGACTGGCAGTCAGATGCCCGACATTCTGTGCCGTTTTGTAAAGAGAATAAAAGTTCCTAGTTGTGGATAAAAATTCCACGATCTGCTGATCCGTACTGGTCCAATCAGTCGGACACCAACGGATCCTTTGGATAGGTGATACCGTATATACTCGAGTATAAGCCGACCCGAGTATAAGCCGACCCCCCTAATTTTGCCACAAAAAACTGGGAAAACTTATTGACTCGAGTATAAGCCTAGGGTGGAAAATGCAACAGCTACCGGTGAATTTCAAAAATAAAAATAGATGCTCCATACTGTTCATTATGGCCCCATAGCTGTGCCATATAGTGCTCTGCACCATTATTGCCCCATAGCTGTGCCATATAGTGCTCTGCACCATTATTGCCCCATAGCTGTGCCATACAGTGCTCTGCACCATTACTGCCCCATAGCTGTGCCATATAGTGCTCTGCACCATTATTGCCCCATAGCTGTGCCATACAGTGCTCTGCACCATTACTGCCCCATAGCTGTGCCATATAGTGCTCTGCACCATTATTGCCCCATAGCTGTGCCATACAGTGCTCTGCACCATTACTGCCCCATAGCTGTGCCATATAGTGCTCTGCACCATTATTGCCCCATAGCTGTGCCATACAGTGCTCTGCACCATTACTGCCCCATAGCTGTGCCATATAGTGCTCTGCACCATTACTGCCCCATAGCTGTGCCATATAGTGCTCTGCACCATTATTGCCCCATAGCTGTGCCATACAGTGCTCTGCACCATTACTGCCCCATAGCTGTGCCATATAGTGCTCTGCACCATTATTGCCCCATAGCTGTGCCATACAGTGCTCTGCACCATTATTGCCCCATAGCTGTGCCATACAGTGCTCTGCACCATTACTGCCCCATAGCTGTGCCATATAGTGCTCTGCACCATTACTGCCCCATAGCTGTGCCATATAGTGCTCTGCACCATTACTGCCCCATAGCTGTGCCATATAGTGCTCTGCACCATTATTGCCCCATAGCTGTGCCATATAGTGCTCTGCACCATTATTGCCCCATAGCTCTGCCATATAATGCTCTGCACCGTCCATTATTGCCCCATAGCTGTGCTGCTGCTGCTGCAATAAAAATAATAAAACACATACTCACCTGTCTTGCTTGCAGCTTCTCGGCGCCATCTTCCCGGCGCCATCTTCCCGGCGCCTCCCTGCACTGACTGATCAGGCAGAGGGCGGCGCGCACACTATATGCGTCATCGCGCCCTCTGCCTGCAGTCAGTGAGGAGAGAGAGACGCCAGGAAGATGGAGACAGCGCCCGGCGTGTGGAACCAGGACAGGTGAATATGTCATACTTACCTGCTCCCGGCGTCCCGCTCCTTCCCCCTGCCTGTGTTCGGTGCCGCAGCCTCTTCCTCTGTCAGCGGTCACCGGCACCGCTTCATTAGAGAAATGAATAGGCGGCTCCGCCCCTATGGGAGGTGGAGCAGCCTATTCATTTCTCTAATGAGCGGTCCCACGTGACCGCTCAGGGGAAGAGGCTGCTGCACCCGGAGACCGTGGGACGGGCAGGGGGAGCGTCAGGATCGCCGGGACTAGGTAAGTATGCATCAGCGCCCTCTCCCCCTCACCCGCCGACCCTGCCACAGACCGTGACTCGAGTATAAGCCGAGGGGGCACTTTCAGCCCAAAAATTTGGGCTGAAAATCTCGGCTTATACTCGAGTATATACGGTAACTTGTTTTCATTTAACAACTCCTTTAAGGGCCTGGCTACACTACATCTTCAGTCTGAATGTTTTAAGTCTTACAGATTAATTTTAAATAATTCAAGCAAGTTTTGAGTTGCAATAGAAATAGTCCCTGAAAATGCCAGCTAGTCATATAAGTCTACTGTGATGTCTATAGTAAGATGGTGGATGTGTGGAAGGGAAGTAGTTTTGTGGCCATTTAACTGTATAACTGCATTGCTTTACTGCCTGCTTTGAAAACAATTGGTAGAGAGGAAAATAACAAAAATTAAATATTCAAGGCACTTACTCTCGTAAAACTTGTACAGTAGTTTGTACCGATCCAGTTTTTAGAGAATCAAAGATGAGTAGACATGATCTGTGTGAAAGAAAGATACATACTGTATGTCACATCTGCATTCTTATGGCACAAGTACACGGATATTACAATTTATTCAATGGGTTACTCCCACTTTATCAAATGATCACCACTTCGGTCGTCCATTGCTGCTGGACCAGAACAATGAAATCCCCTTACCTGTTATATTCATGGCACGTCCTATGATTAATAAGGCACAGTAACGTCATTACATTGCGGCACAATGCGTGCATGACTTTGCAGGGTCCTAATATCAGAAGAGGAGGAGGAATGCCTCAGGTAGTGGGAGATTTGCAATATCTTCTCCGCCGTCCATAATCCTGCAAATCTTATTGCTTAACAAGTACCTATCCTGTAGCTCCAAACACTGGAACATCCAATCGTCTCAAATGCAGCATGCAGTGCCACTACTCCATTCATTGCCCGAGCGATGTACTCAAATATTTTCAGCAGTGCAATAGGCAACGAAAGGAGCAGTTGTGTATATGAGGTCTTGTCTACACTCTAATAGGGCGTTTTGGAGTCCCATTCTAGATGAAGTCTCAGTAGTCGATGCCACTTCATCGTTAATAAGGTGGGGAGGGGGAACATCAGAAAGCAATTATCAGACAGTTGGCTGTCAAATCTGCTTGGCTTAAATATAGTTCACTACACAACCCCTTCTGAATCACTATGTTTCCCCCAGAAAAATACCACCACTTATGGCTCTCATGAGACCCCTGCTGCTAATCAGCACTGGCTTCACTCTCCTCTCCTACAAATATAATTGACATCTGAAGGAAGTGAGGCCAGTGGAGAGCCAGTGCAGGCACTGCTGTAACGGACCCGGCACCAGAGGTGAGTTAAAGTGTTATTATTTTACAGGGGGGAAACCTAGGGATTCAGAAAGCTTTGTCTGAATAGCGGAGGCGTGGTCCAAAGGCAAAGTCATTTTGCTCCTAACTCCCTTTTTGATGCTATAATAGAAGCTGCTTTCTAATATACTTGCTTTAAAAATTCCCTACCGTTCCCTAACTGCACTGTATAACAGCTATTGTAGTTTTTTCCATCCTTATTCTGTGAGGAAGATTCATTTGAGTATCCCAGTGCATGTTGGGACACTCAAAGAATCATCAGGGGGTCACTGTCACAGCCCCCTCCCTGAAATGAAGTGTCATCAGTGACGCTTGTTTCAGGGGTGGTGCTGTTCCTGCTGCCTCCCACTTGCGATGTGCGTGGCGTGCTGTCGCCCCTGTGTGCGCTCTGTTATCTTGGGAAAAAAAATACAATAGCTATTAAAAATTGTAGTTAGGTAACAGTAGGGTATTTTTAAAGCAAGTATATTAGAAAATTGCTTATATTATAGTATCAAACAGGGAGTTAGGAGCAAAATGACAGCCTTTGGACCACCCCTTTAACACTATATCATCAAGTGTGGTAAATAATGGAAAAATACCATATCATAAGGTGCACTTTGAAGCTCCAAACGTGAGAAAAGGTTGGATACTGGAGATGTTTCTAAGATGCAGGTAACATGAGTGAGTGATTGGATATAGGGAATAAAGGAAAGTTGTGTGTCAAATACGACCCCAAGACAGCAAGCGAGCTACTTGGGAGTTATGGTTGAACCACCCAAGGCAACTGCAATATCGGGTAGAAGTCAGTTACTAGACTAGAGGAAGGAAACACAAAAAGTTCAGTTTTGGAAAGATTCATTTTCAGATAGAGTGAGGACATGAGGTTACAGTCAATCCCTAGAATTTTGCATTAAGGTGGGGATATTGTCAGGAGAAGATGTGTACAATTGGGTGTCATCAGCATAGAGAAGTGCAGCGCCCAAGAGTCCTGGTCGTTGCAGTACTGTGGCTCCGCCGCTAAGGGGGGCTATGGTACGTCTGATGGCACTGAAGGAGTTCATCTGACCAGGTATCACATACACCAATACATTTCACAGTCGGGCCTCCAGGGGGAGCTAAGGGTGCTATTTATTAGGCCACTCCTCACCGTGTGGGTAAACTGGGGGTCAGGCAGGAAGTTAGTTCAGAAAGCTGACTGGGTTGGAACCAGGCAACACCTTGTGGCAGAGGGTGTTGTGGGGGAAGATTCGGTAGGGTCCCTGTCAGGTTTGGGACCCTGACAGAGGCCTGGCAACAAGAAAGAACGTCACGGGACCGTACCTGCTCAGCATAGCGGCGGTGCCCTAAGAAAGGATCAGAAGCGAGATATATTGTGCTGAGTGAGAAACGAGATCAAAGCAAGAAGGAGATTACCAGTAGGAGTCGTGCTGTAAGATCGAGGCAACATCCTACTGAGGCGCACAACCGGCGGCCGGAACGCCAAGGAAGTATTCATATATCTAGCTCCAAGCAATACTTCAAACCAACGGCAGGACAGTCAGTCACAGGCGGGCTGTCTCACCTAAATCACCTATGCAGACTTGGGGGGCAACCTGTGGAGAGGGGCGACTCTAGGGTCCCGGAAGAGCTCCAAGCCTACCCGTCATACGGGTGCGTCCCAACCATAACACCGGGAGGGACGGAGGATTAGCAGAACATCATCTAATCGAGTTGTTGTGAGGGAACACGAGAAACAGACACAACAGTTGTGGGGACTATCCCGTAAGCACAGCAGGGGAGGACCACAACACATAGCGCTAGCAGGAAGGCACAGATTTCCACCTGCAAGGAGAACTCTGGAAGTGCCATCGGACCGGCCAGACTTGCGCAGCCTGGTGAACCGTATTCCGGACTGAGGACCCAGAGACCTTCAGTAAAGAGGTAAAGAGACTGCAACCTGGTGTCCTCGTTATTTACTGCACCGCACCACCACCACTATCTACATCTATCACTGTACGCCCCTCAGCAGGGTCACGGACCGGGTCTAGCCACCGTGACAACCCCAGAGCAGAGACTCAGAGGCCCGGTACCGGGTACCCCTCGGCCCTGCGGCAGTGGGGGCGCTACAACTTGGCGTCACGAACAGGATCTACTTAAGCCTGAAGAATCGGGTCATGTGTGCCTTGGAACTGTGATTTATTATACTTGGACTGTGACTTATTGCAAAGACTGTGTGCTGCCATTTACCGCCAAAAGTCGCCGCCATTACAGCGCTAAGGAGAGCGCAGGAGAAGAAGAAGGGCGTGGAAGTGGGCGTGAACAAGCTGAAGAGCGCGAAAGACAATGGCCGCCCAGTCTAAACATTTTGGCCCCTTGAGGACGTGTCCGTCAGCAGCCGAGATCCGCCTCCTGATCCTCAATGGTGGGCAGAGACAAAGAAAACGAAACCGCCCACGAAGGAGAGAGCGGAAAAAGGACCAGGAAGAAGAAGTCAGCGACATGGAGGACGCCATGGCCAGCCGCCCGGAGCCGGAGCGTGGGGTCGGAGCCGAGGACTCCCCCAGCTACCCGGAGAGGCACCGCAGCCAGACCTCCACAGTTGACACTGACCTCCTGCAGACCGGAGCAGACGAGCTGATCCACCAATCCCGGCGGACGCCGCTGAGCACTGAGGCCGGGTGGAAGACGACCATCATCGGTAGCCTCACCAGACGCCTGTCGGCAGCCTCGCTTGGTCTGGATCAGGAAAGAAGGTCCAGCGCTCCGAAGCTGGAAAGCAAGGCCCTGCCGGAAAGCGAGACGCTGCAAGCAGAGATGACAACGCCGCAGCGCAAGGCCCTGCAACCAGCGTTCCAGATTCCAGCGGAGACGGAGCAGACCGGCACCGGAGGGACCGCATCTGAAGCAGGTATGAAGGACGACCCTGCCCTGACGACCGATACCACTCCGGTGACTGCTAGTGCCACAACTGCTGACTCCATTCCCGTGACTGATCTTGCAGCAGCCGCTACCTCTGCTGCAGCAAATGCCCATACTCAAGCTGCGCAGACCTCCATCGCTGCGCATGATTTAACCATACATGAAAGACGGATTAACGGTGTTTGTCCAGCACTGGGTGTAACCCTGGACCTCACTTTGCCCAGGCCAAGGAGGGTTAAGTGCCAGGTGCAGCCCTGGAAGCCGTCCAACTAAACCTCGGAAACCTGAATATGTAATTAGTTAACTGTTTGTTTCCCTGCTTTTTGCTGCTTTAAACCCGACTAGGGTTATTCTTAAAGGGATCCCTTCGTTTACCTGGGATCCCTATTGCTTTTCATTTTTGCTTTTATTTTCATTTTTGTTTTTGTTCCACAATGTTATCAAGAACTGCTGAATCATGAACAATGCATGATACAAACTTCTTGTACATAGTTGCACCTTCTTAAAGGTGCTCCCTACTGGTTTTATATAAAAGACGGACTCTTTGCGAAGATACGGTTATTGGAACTTGTACTGGAGTCCTTGCTGCATACGGACTTGCAGCTTGAAAAGTTGCACTACCTCATAGAGACTTGGTCCCCTCTTAAAGGGGATGTTCATCGATAGCACTTAAGGAATGATGATGCTTTGAAAGAAGAAGTAATAATGTTGATATGTGAAAGTTAAATGTAACCAATTAGTTAATTGTAAGAAATGTTCAATAATGTTAATAGAAGGATGAGGACAGGAAGTGAACCCGTAGGGGTTAGTGGTGAGTCCTCTTAGGAGCCATATAGGGATGGCTCAGTAATCTCCAACTGAAAGAAAAACATGTTCTATACTGTGTATAGTAGTGGAAGGACAGAAGGCTCGGGCTGAAAGGAGCGGTCCTGTAATAGAAAGGAGAGGCAGTAGGTCTGGAGCCGTTAGGACAGGCGGTCCTGCAGACGTAAAGTAGGAGAATGTAGCACAGTTGCTTAAGCCTTATAATGTGTTATAAGAAGGTCTTTAGTGGATTCAGAGTGTACATCCTTAACCCCTTCACCCCCGGAGCTTTTTCCGTTTTTCCGTTTTCGTTTTTCGCTCCCCTCCTTCCCAGAGCCATAACTTTTTTATTTTTCCGTCAATTTGGCCATGTGAGGGCTTATTTTTTGCGGGACAAGTTGTACTTTTGAACGACATTATTGGTTTTAGCATGTCGTGTACTAGAAAACGGGAAAAAAATTCCAAGTGCAGTGAAATTGCAAAAAAAGTGCAATCCCACACTTGTTTTTTGCTTGCCTATTTTGCTAGGTTCACTAAATGCTAAAACTGACCTGCCATTATGATTCTCCAGGTCAGTACGAGTTCATAGACACCTAACATGACTAGGTTATTTTTCACCTAAGTGGTGAAAAAAAATTCCAAACTTTGCAAAAAACAAAACAAAACAAAACTGCGCCATTTTCCGATACCCGTAGCGTCTCCATTTTTCGTGATCTGGGGTCAGGTGAGGGCTTATTTTTTGCGTGCCGAGCTGGCGTTTTTAATGATAGCATTTTGGTGTAGATACGTTCTTTTGATCGCCCGTTATTGCATTTTAATGCAATGTCGTGGCGACCAAAAAAACGTAAATCTGGCGTTTCGAATTTTTTTCTCATTACGCCATTTAGCGATCAGGTTAATGCTTTTTTTTTATTGATAGATCGGGCGATTCTGAACGCGGCGATACCAAATATGTGTAGGTTGGGGTTTTTTTTTATTGATTTATTTTGATTGGGGCGAAAGGGGGGTGATTTAAACTTTTATATTTTTTTTATTTTTTTCACATTTTTAAAAACTTTTTTTTTTTACTTTTGCCATGCTTCTATAGCCTCCATGGGAGGCTAGAAGCAGGCACAGCCCGATCGGCTCTGCTACATAACAGCGATCATAAGATCGCTGCTATATAGCAGAATTGCAGGTGTGCTGTGAGCGCCGACCACAGGGGGGCGCTCACAGCCACCGGCAATCAGTAACCATAGAGGTCTCAAGGACCTCTATGGTTACAATGGAGGAGCATCGCCGACCCCCGATCATGTGACGGGGGTCGGCGATGCGCTCATATCCGGCCGCACGGCCGGATGCGGTAGTTAAATGCCGCTGTCTGCGTTTGACAGCGGCATTTAACTAGTTAATAGCGGCGGGTGATCGCGATATCACCCGCAGCTATTGCGCGCACATGTCAGCTGTAAAAAACAGCTGACATGTCGCGACTTTGATGTGCGCTCACCGCCGGAGCGCACATCAAAGCGGGGGTCCCGACATGTGACGTACTATTCCGTCACATGTCGGGAAGGGGTTAAAGGCAATGTTGAATTAATGTTTAAAAATTTTGCACTTAGTAGAGTACCCGGTTGGGTAAGAAAAGTTATTTGAAAGTATTTAACCATGTTTGTAACGTTTAAGTGTCCTCACCTCCCATAAAGGGAAGCTCTGTTCAAATATGCTTATTGTTATTGCACTCACAAAAATTGTATGTCTTTTTGCTGACATGTATTGTTGTTTTCTTTCCAGTCCCGGAGTACTGGATTTAACCGGGGGGGAGTGCAGCGCCCCAGAGTCCTGGTCGTTGCAGTACTGTGGCTCCGCCGCTAAGGGGGGCTATGGTACGTCTGATGGCACTGAAGGAGTTCATCTGACCAGGTATCACATACACCAATACATTTCACAGTCGGGCCTCCAGGGGGAGCTAAGGGTGCTATTTATTAGGCCACTCCTCACCGTGTGGGTAAACTGGGGGTCAGGCAGGAAGTTAGTTCAGAAAGCTGACTGGGTTGGAACCAGGCAACACCTTGTGGCAGAGGGTGTTGTGGGGGAAGATTTGGTAGGGTCCCTGTCAGGTTTGGGACCCTGACAGAGGCGTGGCAACAACAAAGAACGTCACGGGACCGTGCCTGCTCAGCATAGCAGCGGTGCCCTAAGAAAGGATCAGAAGCGAGATATATTGTGCTGAGTGAGAAACGAGATCAAAGCAAGAAGGAGATTACCAGTAGGAGTCGTGCTGTAAGATCGAGGCAACATCCTACTGAGGCGCACAACCGGCGGCCGGAACGCCGAGGAAGTATTCATATATCTAGCTCCAAGCAATACTTCAAACCAACGGCAGGACAGTCAGTCACAGGCGGGCTGTCTCACCTAAATCACCTATGCAGACTTGGGGGGCAACCTGTGGAGAGGGGCGACTCTAGGGTCCCGGAAGAGCTCCGAGCCTACCCGTCATACGGGTGCGTCCCAACCATAACACCGGGAGGGACGGAGGATTAGCAGTACATCATCTAATCGAGTTGTTGTGAGGGAACACGAGAAACAGACACAACAGTTGTGGGGACTATCCCGTAAGCACAGCAGGGGAGGACCACAACACATAGCGCTAGCAGGAAGGCACAGATTTCCACCTGCAAGGAGAACTCTGGAGGTGCCATCGGACCGGCCGGACTTGCGCAGCCTGGTGAACCGTATTCCGGACTGAGGACCCAGAGACCTTCAGTAAAGAGACTGCAACCTGGTGTCCTCGTTATTTACTGCACCGCACCACCACCACTATCTACATCTATCACTGTACGCCCCTCAGCAGGGTCACGGACCGGGTCTAGCCACCGTGACAACCCCAGAGCAGAGACTCAGAGGCCCGGTACCGGGTACCCCTCGGCCCTGCGGCAGTGGGGGCGCTACAGATGATACTGTAAACTAAATCTGCTAATGGTTAGTCAAATAGGGGCAGTGTATAGAGAGAAGAGGAGGGGGCCTAGAACTGAGCCCTGAGGAACCCCGATAGAGTAAGATTAAAGGAGTAAGGGCCGGTAAAAGATGTAGAAAAGGAGAGATCAGGTAGGTAGTATGAGAACCAAGAGAAAATGATGTCCTTGAGGCCGATAGAGGAGCATAATGAGGAGGAGCTGGTGATACACAGTGTCAAATGAAGCAGAGAGATCCAGGAGAATCAGCAGGGAATAGTGGATTTTGCTGTTTGGAGACTGTTTGGAGACTTTAGTGCGGGCAGTTTCAATAGTGTGAAGAAATAAGGAATATATAAGAAAAATGTGAATTTCTCTGGTGTAATACATCAGATCACAGATATCAAGGTATCATTTATTCCCACTTTCTATAACCTGTATTGCCATATAGACTGTTTAGGAAGGTTCATCCTATTGACTGATTCCTTTTAAGAACTCTTGAGGAAAAAAAACAAAACAAAAGAAACATGATTTAGGTAGGATCACAGTTAAAAAGACTAATACATTACTGTATAAACTTCTGAACATAAGGAGCTGAAATTGTCATCACCATATGGTGAAAGGGGATTAGTCAAGTCAGGAATCTTCTTGTCTTTGTTAATATTAACCATGTCTCTTTCAATCATAGGCAAAAAAAGGCTTTGTTTAACATGGTCAAAACAGCAATTAAAAAGAATGTTTCATAAATCAACTTTTTATAGCTATGTAAAAAAATGTCTAGTTCAGACAAAACTGTACATATATGTAAGTTAGCAGAATTACTGTTTACCTTTTACAGAGTTTACCAAGGTCCTTGTCTTTGTGTTTCTGACAAGAAAAAAACCCCACAAAACATTAAAGAGTTATTCTCGAAATCATAGTATTATCATAGTGTATGCATACATGTACTCTGTTGTACTAATTTAACTTATTTTTTAGTATGCGACAATTTGCACATATCAGCCCCAAAGTGTTTTCCTCTAGGCTCCAGTTGACATTGAAAGCTTTCTGGTACAGTTCTAGAGACCCCGGTCGATCCGCACGGTGCATCATCTCTAAGCGGGTTACCTGACAGCATAGTTATGCTTTGGGACTTGTCTAGAACTGAGCTTCTATGGTTAGGGATGCTGGAAATGACAAGCACTTCCAGTGTGAGTCCCTGCATAGAGATGAAAGGAGAGCTATACTGCACGATCTACTGCAGAATGGGGCTCTGTGTAGAGGGGCCAAGAGGGTATACTGCAGGATAGGTCTATATACAGGGTCTGAAAGGAAATATATACTATTGGATGGGATTCTGTATACAGAGGCTGAGATTATTTGAGTTGTGTTTATTGTCTGCTGCTAAAAAAAAAATATATTTAGAATTGAGAGCCCTCAGTGGTTGATACCTTTTTATGGCTAACTGAAAAGATGGTAACAAATTGCAAGCTTTCGAGACTACACAGGTCTCTTCATCAGGCATAGACTAATAGAAATTCTGAAGAATCACATATTTATGCCCAACACGGCCCAGAAAAATGCCATAGTGACGTGAAGCAGAATTACCATTATCTATATATATAATTGTCTAAGGGGTACTTCCGTTTTTCTGTCTGCAACTTCCGTCACGGAAATCCCACGTCGCTGATTGGTCTCGCCAGCTGCCTGTCATGGCTGCTGCGACCAATCAGCGACGGGCACAGTCTGATTAGTCCCTCCCTACTCCCCTGCAGTCAGTGCCCGGCGCCCGCTCCATACTCCCCTCCAGTCATTGCTCACACAGGGTTAATGCCAGCGGTAACGGACCGCATTATGGCATGGGTAACGCACTCCGTTACAGCTGCTATTAACCCTGTGTGTCCCCAACTTTTTACTATTGATGCTGCCTATGCAGGGCTGTGTTATATACTGCGTAGGCTGCGTTACATACTACATGGCTGCTATATACTGCGTGGGCTGTGCTATATACTATGTGGGCAATGTTATATACTGTGTGGGCTGTGTTATATACTGTGTGGGCTGTGCTATATACTACGTGCCCTGTGTTATATACTGCGTGGCCTGTGTTATATACTACGTCGCCTGTGTTATATACTACGTGGCTGCTATATACTGCGTGAGCTGTGTTATATACTGTTTGGGCTGTGTTATTTACTGCGTGGCCACCGTTATATACTGTGTGGGCTGTATTAACGCATCGGGTATTCTACAATATGTATGTATATAGCAGCCACATAGTATATAGCACAGGCCACGTAGTATTTGTCTGCTATATACTACATGGCTCCTATATACTACGTGGCCTGTGCTATATACTATGTGGCTGCTATATACATACATATTCTAGAATACCCGATGCGTTAGAATCGGGCCACCATCTAGTGTGAGTGATAAACAGTTATGTCCATAAATATTGAAACAGTTCATAGATAAGGAGTGTGAATGTTTTATGGTCCTCTGAATGGGTCTGGTTATGTGTTATGATGACCCCACACAGTCTGATGAGCAAAATCCTTAATTGATGTAAAAAGACATAAATCCATGCGACACATTCATTCCTGCACTGAGAGTGTCAAAGGTCATCATCAGCTTATATTCCCAGACTCTTCTGTCTCTCTGAGATTTGAAGTTACCTTTTAATACAAGTAATTTCATGTCCATAATGCTATGATCGGGGAGACAAAAATGTATTGCCACAGGTCCATTCTTTTTTCTCTTATTGTATGGCGATGAGAGTTCATCCTTGTTCTCAGTTTCTGCCCTGTCTCCCCTACATACGGAGCCCCAGTTGGACATTTAGTACAAATAATTAAGCATACCACATGTACACGTCCTGATGTGAATTGGTGATCTTCATCTTGTCCGTGGTCATTATAAATGGACAGGTTTTACATTTTTTTCTGGTTGCAAGTAAAGGTTCCTGCAGCTGTTGGAGAGGACAGGGAGCTTCTGACAATGATACTTCTTAGATTTGGGGGCTGCCTAAAACACACTAGTGGGGGGTCTGGAAAAATGGATTGTAAGCGGGCATCTTTCTGTAGCAAAGGTTGTAAATTCTGTGCAGCTCCCCTTAGCACCTCCAGATTTGGATTGCAGATGACTACTAGAGGCACCCGATTATTTTCTTCTTTAGCTTTGTAATGTAGCAGGTGATTCCTTGATATTCTAGTTGCTCTTGTAAGTTGGTTTTGAATTGTTCTTCGATGGTAGCCCTGATTCAAAAAGGTCTTTCTTTGGCGACCATTCAGAGGGCCATAAAACATTCACACTCCTATGAACTGTTCCAATACTTATGGAAATAACTGTTTATCACTCACATAATGGTAATTCTGCTTCATGTCCCCTGTCTTTATCTATGGCATTTTTCTGTGCTGTGTTGTGCATAGGTGATTCTTCAGAATTTCTATTAGTCTATGTCTGATGAAGAGACCTGAGTAGTCTCGACAGCTTTCAATTTGTTACCATCTTTTCAGTTAGCCATTAAAAAGGTATCAACCACTGAGGACTCTCAATTCTAATTATTTTTCTGCTCTGTTGATTCATATGACAGATTATCTTCTGCCATATGCATTAATGCAGCAGCATTTGCAGTTTTGCAAAACTGATCATTGAGCAGTAGGCAAAAAACACAATTCAACTAATCTTGACTCTTCACTACTGTTGTGGAGAGTTCAGCTCTACTAGAACCAACTAACAATGATGTAACACCACACTGCAGATGTACTGATGTAGATGGCAAAAGATTAAAATCGGTCAAGCAGGGAACTGCTGAGAGTGCACAGAAGCATAAAGTGAATTCTACACTTAGATTATCTTGATAACTCAGAAATTTGGGGCTTGTCAGGAGCACACAAGAGGGGGGTTTGCAGCACTGAGAAACAAGGGCTGTTTGGAAATATAGAATGAGCAGATAAGAATAGGACCACCCGTTCTACCATGTGAAGCTGGATGTACAGAGAAGCAATGTAAAGACACAAACATACAATAAAAAAAACTTAATGTTGGGTTTAATCTGTGTAATAACAATAAGCATGCATTTATTGTGCTTTGTGAATAACCTGTAAGCATACCAGGCCTTTTTTTAGAACTATCCTCAATCATGAACTTACAATATGACATACATACATACAGTTGTGCTCAAAAGTTCACATACCCCAGAAGAATTTTTGCTTTCTTGGCTTTTTTTCAGAAAATATGAATGATAGCATCAAAACACTTTTCCACTCATGGTAAGTGGTTGGGTGAAGCCATTTATTGTCAAATGACAATTGTCAAAACAACCCAAAACATCCAAATGACCCTGATCAAAAGTTTACATACCCTGGTGATTTGGGCCTGATAACATGCTCAGAAGTTGACACAAATGGGTTTGAATGGCTACTAAAGGTAACATCCTCACCTGTGACCTTGTGATCAGTGTGTGCGCATAAAAGCTGAGTGAGTTTCTGGGATCCAGACAGACTCTTGCATCTTTCATCCAGCCACTGACGTTTCTGGATTGTGAGTCATGGGGAAAGCAAAAGAATTGTCAATGGATCTATGGGAAAAGGTAGTTGAACTGTGTAAAACAGGAAATGGATACAAAAAGATATCCAAGGAATTGATAATGCCAGTCCACAGCATTCAAACTGTGATTAACAAATGGAAAATCAGGAGGTCTGTAAAAACAAAATGACGGTCAGATAGACCAACAAAAACAGCTGTCAGGAAAATTGTTTGGGATGCAAAGAAAAACCCACAAATAACATCAGCTGAAATACAGAACTCTCTGAAAATTAGCAGTGTGGCTGTTTCAAGATGCACAATAAGGAGTCACTTGAAGAAAAATGAGCTGCATGGTCGAGTTGCTAGAAGAAACCCATTACTGAGCAAATGCCACAAAGTATCCTCACCTACAATATGCAAAACAGCACAGAGACAAGCCTCTAAATGTCTGGAACAAGGTAATTTGGAGTGATGAGACCAAAATTGAACTTTTTGGCCTCAACCATAAACGTTACATTTCGAGAGAGGTCAACAAGGCCTATAGGAACACCATTCCTACTGTAAAGCACGGAGGTGGATCGCTGATTTTTTGGGGATGCGTGAGCTACAAAGGCACAGGAAACTTGGTCAAAGTTGAAGGAAAGACGAATGCAGCACATTATCAGCAAATACTGTAGGCAAATTTGCACTCATCAGCCCGGAAGCTGCGCAAGGGACGTACTTGGACGTTACAACATGACAACGACCCAAAATACAAGGCCAAGTTGACCTGTCATTGGTTACAGCAGAACAAAGTGAAGGTTCTGGAGTGGCCATCTCAGTCTCCTGACCTCAATATCATTGAGCCACTCTGGGGAGATCTTAAGTGCACAGTTCGTGCTAAACAGCCCAGGAATTTACAGGAACTGGAGGCTTTTTGCCAAGAAGAGAGGACAGCTTCACCATCTGAGAAAATAAAGAACCTCATCCACAACTACCAAAAAAGACTTCAAGCTGTCATTGATACTAGAGGGGGCAATACACAGTATTAAGAAATGGTGTGTGTAAACTTTTGATCAGGGTCATTTGGATGTTTTGTGTTGTCATTATGATTTAAAAAGAGAAAACACTAAGTAGTTTGACAATAAATGGCTTCACCCATCCACTAAACATGAGTGGAGAAAAAGTTTTGGCGTTATTATTCATTTTCTCTGAAAAAAGGCCAAGAAAGCAAAAATTCTGCCGGGATATGTAAACTATTGAGCACAACTGTACTTCCATCTGGTCATATAGTAGTAATGTAAATGTGGTCGCGCAATGGCACTCAATGAAATTTGCTGAAATATTAAAGCACATTTCTTGTGCTGAATTTGGCAAGACCGTAAAAACAAAACAAAACTTACCGAATGTTTAGGGTCGCAGCTTGGTTCCAAACTAGTAGATTCTAAAACATAAGAAAATGACATACTAAGAAGCATTTTGCCAACAACTGCAAGGTATACATACATGCCTTAAAAAACAGGCAGGGAGATGGATCCGCTTTCTCACATAACTCTTAATGTCAGTCATTACAAATGGCTTAAAGGGTTGTTTCATCATAGATATTGGAAGCATGTCATAGTATGTACAGTATGTAAACAGTAGCTACTCAAAGTATAGAAATAATTTTAATACAATGATACCATGACGGCATGTTTGCCAAAACACATCAACCCATTCCTGACATTGCAATTTTCCATTTCTGTTCTTTCCATCTCTTTTGCAAAAGCCATAACAATTTATCTTTATATTGAAAGAGTCATATGAGGGCTTTTTTTTTTGCAAGACAAGTTTTTGTTTTGAATAGCACCATTTATTTTATTACATAGTGCACTGAAAACGGGAAAAAAATTCCAAGTACAGTGATATTGCAGGAAAAAAAAACTAAATTCCACAATCGCTTTTTGGGTTTCATTTTTACAGTATTCATTGTTTAGTAAAAATGACTTGTGAATATGATTCTCCAGGTCTCGAAGAAGAGATACTTGGCTGTCCAAATAACGTAGCAAATTATTATTTTCATCCCTAAGACATGAACCTTCATCTGACATGGCTTGCAACAAGAGCAAAAGGATGTATGGGATAGGGCAGTGATGGCGAACCTATGGCACGCATGCCACAGGGGGCATGCAGAGCCCTCTCTGTGGGCACGCATGCCAGGCCTGCCTCCGCACACACTCCACTCCCTTCCGATGTTCAAATGTATTTGCGCCTTTTAGACGCTAATACATTCAAACCAGGTGCGGGGAACCTGCAGCCCGCAGGCAAGTCCCCTGAATCCGCAATGCTCGGGCCGCAGTCGTATCCTGCCAGATGCCGGCCCACAGCGTTCATTACAGAACGCTGCCTGCACATGAATGATGAAGTCATCGGGGTGGGCGGGGTTAGCGCCCAATGCGCTCCCGTCCTCCTGTCCCGGATGAGGAGCTTGCTGCCAGAGTCCAGAGCGATCTCTGTGCAGCCAGCTCTGTACCTGTGTGCTGGTGGTTTCTGTGCCCGCAGCTCTGTGCCTTTCTGCTGGTGATCTGTGCCCCTCAACTATGTGCCCCCTGTGATCTCTGTGCCCCCCCAGATAGAGTTTGTGCATTTTGCAGAGGGTTAGTGTGTGTATGTATTTTGCAGAGGGTTAGTGTGTGTGTATGTGTGTGTGCGCGTGTGTGTATGTGTGCGTGCGCGTGTGTGTGTGTGTGTGTGCGTGTGTGCGTGCGTGCGTGCAAGGGGGAGAATTTTGAAGGTCTTCTGTGATGTGATGTTAAATTGCCGTATTGGCACTTTCTGATTAAACAAGTGGGTATTGGGTTGCCATTTCGGCACTTGGTCACTAAAAGGTTCGTTATCACTGGGATAGGGTATCAGCGCAGTGGAGTGGCGAACCGAATCGCCTGGTGCTAGGCGCTTACTGTTGCAATCCGTATCAGATGAAGGCCCATGTCTAAGGGTACTGTCACACTCTGCAACTTTCCAACGATCACGACCAGCGATACGACCTGGCCGTGATCGTTGGGAAGTCGTTGTGTGGTCGCTGGGGAGCTGTCACACAGACAGCTCTCCAGCGACCAACGATGCCGAAGGCCCCGGGTAACCAGGGTAAACATCGGGTTACTAAGCGCAGGGCCGCGCTTAGTAACCCGATGTTTACCCTGGTTACCATCGTAAAAGTAAAAAAAAAAACAAACAGTACATACTCACATTCCGGTGTCCGTCAGGTCCCTTGCAGTCTGCTTCCCGCTCTGACTGAGTGCCGCCGTAAAGTGAAAGCAGAGCGCAGCGGTGACGTCACCGCTGTGATCTGCTCTTACTTTCCGGCCGGCAGTCAGTCAGAGCGGGAAGCAGACTGCAAGGGACCTGACGGACACCGGAATGTGAGTATGTACGTTTTTTTTTTTTTTACTTTTACGATGGTAACCAGGGTAAACATCGGGTTACTAAGCGCGGCCCTGCGCTTAGTAACCCGATGTTTACCCTGGTTACAAGCGAACGCATCGTTGGATCGGTGTCACACACACCGATCCAACGATGACAGCGGGAGATCCAGCGCCGAAAGAAAGTTCCAAACGATCTGCAACGACGTACGATTCTCAGCAGGGTCCCTGATCGCTGCTGCGTGTCAGACACAGCGATATCGTATGGATATCGCTGGAACGTCACGGATCGTACCGTCGTAGCGACAAAAGTGCCACTGTGAGACAGTACCCTAAGGGCCAAAACGTCACTGACTCACTAATTGGATTGCCTGAATAAAGATTTGCTACGTTATCTGAAGTGCCAAGTATATCTTAACTTCTTCATGTACAAGGGTTGTAACCCTTCTTGAGCACTCAATCTTTTCCTTCAAGAGTGCCGTATACCTACTATTATATTGTAAGATTACAGCAATACCTAAACATGTAAGTTGTATTTTTTAGAGAGGTGAAAAAACATTTGGAAATTTATTTAAAAATATTACAATGTTTTGCTAATGTTGCAATTTTCTGACCCATAATGTTTACATTTTACATTTGATGGAGCTTGATTTTTGTCTAACTACCTAATGTTTTTTATTGATACCAGTTTGGGGTGGATATGTTTTGAAAGCTTCTCACTGTTTTTATTCGTTGAGTTGTAGCGATAAAAAAAAAAAAACTCGCCATTGGGATAATTAATCTTATATTTTGACAAACACATCACTATTTTTTATTTTTTTTTGCGTTAAAAGTAAAGAAAAAGTGGGCGATTCACACTTTTGCATATTTTTTTTAAAAAAGCTCTGCCATGCGCCCAAACGGTGGTTACCCCCCCCACATATGAGGTATCAGCGTACTCAGGACAAATTGCACAACAAGTTTTGGGGTCCAATTTCTCCTGTTACCCTTGGGAAAATACAAAACTGGGGGCTAAAAAATTATTTTTGTGGAAAAAAAAAAGAATTTTTATTTTCACGGCTCTGCGTTATAAACTGTAGTGAAACACTTGGGGGTTCAAAGCTCTCACAACACATCTAGATAAGATCCTTAGGGGGTCTACTTTCCAAAATGGTGTCACTTGTGGGGGGTTTCAATGTTTAGTCACATCAGGGGCTCTCCAAATGCAACATGGCGTCCCATCTCAATTCCAGCTAATTTTGCATTGAAAAGTCACACGGCGCTCCTTCCCTTCCGAGCTTTGCCATGCACCCAAACAGTGGTTTACCCCCACATATGGGGTATCAGCGTACTGAGGACAAATTGCACAACAACGTTTGGGGTACAATATCTTCTGGTAACCTTGGTAAAGAGTAAAACAAATTTTTTTTTTTTAAACATTCCAAAAATTCCTGTGAAACACCTGAAGGGTTAATAAACTTCTTGAATGTGGTTTTGAGCACCTTGAGGGGTGCAGTTTTTAGAATGGTGACACACTTGGGTATTTTCTATCATATAGACCCCTCAAAATGACTTCAAATGTGACGTGGTCCCTAAAAAAAATGGTGTTGTAAAAATGAGAAATTGCTGGTCAACTTTTAACCCTTATAACTCCCTAACAAAAAAAAAAATTTGTTTCCAAAATTGTGCTGATGTAAAGTAGACATGTGGGAAATGTTACTTATTAAGTATTTTGTGTGACATATCTCTGTGATTTAAGGGCATAAAAATTCAAAGTTGGAAAATTGCGAAATTTTCTAAATTTTCGCCAAATTTCCGTTTTTTTCACAAATAAGCGCAGGTAATATCAAAGAAATTTTACCACTATCATGAAGTACAATGTATCAAGAGAAAACAGTGTCAGAATCACCGGGATCCGTTGAAGTGTTCCAGAGTTATAACCTCATAAAGGGACAGTGGTCAGAATTGTAAAAATTGGCCCGGTCATTAACGTGCAAACCAACCCTCGGGGCTTAAGGAGTTAACCCCTTCACGACCTTGGGATTTTCCATTTTTGCGATTTAATTTGTTGCTCCACTTCTTCCCAGCGCCATAACTTTTTTATTTTTCCTTTATAAAACCAGGTTAGGTCTTGTTTTTTGCTGGACAAGTTGTACTTTTAAATGGCACAATTTATTTTCCCATATAGCGTACTAGAAAACAGGAAAACATTTCCAAGTGTGATGAAATTGCAAAAAAAAAGTGCAATTCCACAATTATTATTATTGTTTTTTTACAATGTTCACTAAATGCTAAAACTGAACTGTCATTATGTTTCTCCAGGTCATTACGAGTTCGCAGATACCAAACATGTATAAGTACTTTAAGTGGTGAAAAAAAATTCTAAAGTTCTTAAAAAATAAATAAAAATGGGGCCATTTTCCGATACCTGTTGTGTCTCCATTTTTTGGAATCTGGGCTGGGTGATGGCTTACTTTTTAAGTACTGAGCTGACATTTTTATTAATACCATTTTGGGGTAGATACAATGTTTTGATCGCCTGGTATTGCATGGGGGGCTTCAGCAGAGCCTGCTGTTAGTGGCAGAACCTGGTTTTGCATCACAGCCATTATCTGCTGGCAATGACGCAAGCTGTCCGTTTCTGAGCTTGCATCAAAGACTAAGACTCCAGATATGATGTACCAGTACATCAAATGTCGGGATGAGGTTAAACATCTTGATATGAAGTCAACAAACACTGTCCCAAAAACCTAGCAAGCAGCACAGGCAGCTATCAGCGGACAAATAATAAAAAGCAGAGTAAATACCTTCAGACTCACTGTTGCTTCCTTCTCCAATAATTTCCTCTTTCTTTGACAAACGGTCATTGAATATAATGACTGACCCACTACCAGAATCGTCTCTTTTTTTAGTATCCTGAAAGGCACTGGGTTCCTTTCGGTCTTCATAAATAGTTTTTTCCAGCCAGGGAAAACATATTACTGCGAGATACCAGTGGGAACTGAAGAAGAAAAGATAATGAGTATTACTAATGTATTACTCCTGAACACACTGCAAAACGTCCAATGGTGTAAGAAGTGAAAAAAGGGACAGCCACATACATTAACAGATCAAAATCATTAATACAGGAGATATTTTTCCTCTTCTATAACATGCATGCTTGCATTTACTAAGCTTTTGTTTATCTTCTTAATGTTTGTTCCAGAACAACAAAAGGTTTAGTATGCATGCAGAAAACTAATAAATGTTTGCACTGCCCCTGCCCTAATACACTATAAAGAAGAGATACCCAGTGTAGTTCTGTTATCTTTAGAACTCTTGTAATTCCTTGTGACAGGAGCTGCTCCTCACTGCTCACCCCTCCATCTGGGATATTATTGCAGTGTTCAGCTTGTCTCCTGATAATAGCTTATTCTCTGCATAGAACATGGTGCATGGGCACACACCCTTTTCTCAGGCTGGCTGTTACTCACAGGGAATAGCTGCACACCGGTGAGTGATATGTAATGTCCTTTAACCCCTTTACGACCAGAGGTATTTTCATTTTTGCTATTTCGTATTTTGCTCCCCTTCTTCCAAGAGCCATAACTTTTTTATTTGTCGGTCAAGTTCAATTCCACAGTTGTTTATTTTTTGTTTTGTTTTTAACCATGTTCACTAAATGCTAAAACTGATCCGCCATTATGATTCTTCAGGTCATTACAAGTTCATAGACACCAAACATGTCTAGGTTCTTTTTTATTTAAGTGGAGGAAACAAATCCAGAATTTGGCACAAATTTCTTAAAAAATGCCTAGAATTGAGAGTCCTCAGTGGTTGATACCTTTTAATGGCTAACTAAAAAGATGGTAACAAATTGCAAGCTTTCGAGACTACACAGGTCTCTTCATCAGGCATAGACTAATACAAATTCTGAAGAATCACATATTTAAAGCACAACATAGCACAGAAAAAAAAAAACATAGATAAGACAGGTGGCATGAAGCAGAATTACTATGAGTGATAAACAGTTATGTCCATAAATGTTGGGCCAGTTCTTAGATAAGGAATGTTTTATTGTCCTCTGATTGGGGTCTCTGTTGTGATGACCCCTCATAGTCTGAGGGGCAAGTTCCTTAGTTGATGTAAAAAGACAAATCCATGCGACACATTCATTCCACCACTAAGACAGTCAAAGGTCGTCATCAGTTTATATTCCCAGACTCTTTTGTCTCTCTGAGTTTTGAAGTTACCTTTCAACACAAGCCATTAAAAGGTATCAACCACTGAGGACTCTCAATTCTAAACATTTTTCTATCTACTGGCTAACACGGTACCAAGATATATATCTTTCCTGTGTTAAAAAATGCCGGCATTTTCTGTGATCTGGGGCTGGGTGAGGGCTTATTTTTTGCGGCCCGAACTGACATTTTTATTGATACCATTTAGGTGTAGAAAAGATCTTTTGAACGCCCATTATTGCTTTTTATATTGCTTTTTTATATTGATAGATCGGGCGATTCTGAACGCAACGATACCAAATATGTGTGTGTGTATATATATATATATATATATATATATATATATATATATATATATATATATATATATGTATATACATATACACACACACACACACACACACACAGTGGGGCAAAAAAGTATTTAGTCATTCAGCAATAGTGCAAGTTCCACCACTTAAAAAGATGAGAGGCGTCTGTAATTTACATCATAGGTAGACCTCAACTATGGGAGACAAACTGAGAAAAAAAAATCCAGAAAATCACATTGTTTTTTTATCATTTTATTTGCATATTATGGTGGAAAATAAGTATTTGGTCAGAAACAAAATTTAATCTCAATACTTTGTAATATATCCTTTGTTGGCAATGACAGAGGTCAAACGTTTTCTGTAAGTCTTCACAAGGTTGCCACACACTGTTGTTGGTATGTTGGCCCATTCCTCCATGCAGATCTCCTCTAGAACAGTGATGTTTTTGGCTTTTCGCTTGGCAACACGGACTTTCAACTCCCTCCAAAGGTTTTCTATAGGGTTGAGATCTGGAGACTGGCTAGGCCACTCCAGGACCTTGAAATGCTTCTTACGAAGCCACTCCTTCGTTGCCCTGGCGGTGTGCTTTGGATCATTGTCATGTTGAAAGACCCAGCCACGTTTCATCTTCAATGCCCTTCATGTTGGAAGGAGGTTTGCACTCAAAATCACACGATACATGGCCCCATTCATTCTTTCATGTACCCGGATCAGTCGTCCTGGCCCCTTTGCAGAGAAACAGCCCCAAAGCATGATGTTTCCACCACTATGCTTTACAGTAGGTATGGTGTTTGATGGATGCAACTCAGTATTCTTTTTCCTCCAAACACGACAAGTTGTGTTTCTACCAAACAGTTCCAGTTTGGTTTCATCAGACCATAGGACATTCTCCCAAAACTCCTCTGGATCATCCAAATGCTCTCTAGCAAACTTCAGACGGGCCCGGACATGTACTGGCTTAAGCAGTGGGACACGTCTGGCACTGCAGGATCTGAGTCCATGGTGGCGTAGTGTGTTACTTATGGTAGGCCTTGTTACATTGGTCCCAGCTCTCTGCAGTTCATTCACTAGGTCCCCCCGCGTGGTTCTGGGATTTTTGCTCACCGTTCTTGTGATCATTCTGACCCCACGGGGTGGGATTTTGCGTCGAGCCCCAGATTGAGGGAGATTATCAGTGGTCTTGAATGTCTTCCATTTTCTAATTATTGCTCCCACTGTTGATTTCTTCACTCCAAGCTGGTTGGATATTGCAGATTCAGTCTTCCCAGCCTGGTGCAGGGCTACAATTTTGTTTCTGGTGTCCTTTGACAGCTCTTTGGTCTTCACCATAGTGGAGTTTGGAGTCAGACTGTTTGAGGGTGTGCACAGGTGTCTTTTTATACTGATAACAAGTGCCATTACTACAGGTAATGAGTGGAGGAAAGAGGAGACTCTTAAAGAAGAAGTTACAGGTCTGTGAGAGCCAGAAATCTTGATTGTTTGTTTCTGACCAAATACTTATTTTCCACCATAATATGCAAATAAAATGATAAAAAAAACAGACAATGTGATTTTCTGGATTTTTATTTCTCAGTTTGTCTCCCATAGTTGAGGTCTACCTATGATGTAAATTACAGACGCCTCATCTTTTTAAGTGGTGGAACTTGCACTATTGCTGAATGACTAAAGTGTGTGTATATATATATATATATATATATATATATATATATATATATATATATATATATATATATATATATATATATATATATATATACATATACATATACATACACACTTTTTTTTTAATTGAGTGAAAGGAGGGCGATTTGATCTTTTATTTTTTTTTTTATATTTTTGAAAACTTTTATTATTTATTTTTTGCATGCTTCAATAGTCTCTATGGGATATTCTCTGCTACACACAGGCGATGATCAATTGCCTGTGTGTAGCAGAAATGCTCACATGCTATGAGCACCGACCACAGGGTGGCGCTCATAGCAATCTGGCAATAACAACCATAGAGGTCTGCTGGAGACCTCTGGTTATATTGCCAACCCATTGGTGACCCGTGATCATGTGACGGGGTCACTAATGGGCGGTATTTACAACATGCTTCCGGTAAACGCAAATTAAATGCCGCTGTCAGAGATGACAGCAGCATTTACCTAGTAAACAGCTGCGGGTGGATCGCGATTCCACCCGCAGCTGTTGTGGGCACATGTCCGCTTTACAGATCAGCTGCCATGTGCCTGGAAAGTGCGGGCTCAGTGCCGAAGCCCGCATCAAACAGGGGGAGTCAGATATCGGTGTACTATTACGCCCGATGTTGGAAAGGGGTTAAGGGAAGGGAGGCAGCTCCTGTCACACTGAATTACAAGCGTTCTAAAGATAAAGTGCACTCAGCATCTCATCTTTATAGGTTATGAAGGCAGGAACAGTACAAATTTGTTTTTTATTTCCCGGGAATACCCCTTTAAATCTAACTAACTGGGCTCTTCCATTACTGACAGCAGAGGCTATAGGACAATAGTGGTGCCGCCACACACATTAAGGGTACTGTCACACTCTGCAACTTTCCAACGATCACGACCAGCGATACGACCTGGCCGTGATCGTTGGAAAGTCGTTGTGTGGTCGCCGGAGAGCTGTCACACAGACCGCTCTCCAGCGACCAACGATGCCGAAGGCCCCGGGTAACCAGGGTAAACATCGGGTTACTAAGCGCAGGGCCGCTCTTAGTAACCCGATGTTTACCCTGGTTACCATCGTAAAAGTAAAAAAAAAACAAACAG
Organism: Ranitomeya variabilis; assembly: GCF_051348905.1. Taxonomy (NCBI): domain Eukaryota; kingdom Metazoa; phylum Chordata; class Amphibia; order Anura; family Dendrobatidae; genus Ranitomeya; species Ranitomeya variabilis. The sequence continues at coordinate 484,152,033 of NC_135234.1, read as the reverse complement.
TACATACTCACATTCCGGTGTCCGTCAGGCCCCTTGCCGTCTGCTTCCCGCTCTGACTGAGTGCCGCCGTAAAGTGAAAGCAGATCACAGCGGTGACGTCACCGCTGTGCTCTGCTCTTACTTTACGGCCGGCAGTCAGTCAGAGCGGGAAGCAGACGGCAAGGGACCTGACGGACACCGGAATGTGAGTATGTACTGGTTTTTTTTACTTTTACGACGGTAACCAGGGTAAACATCGGGTTACTAAGCGCGGCCCTGCGCTTAGTAACCCGATGTTTACCCTGGTTACAAGCGAACGCATTGTTGGATCGGTGTCACACACACCGATCCAACGATGACAGCGGGAGATCCAGCGACGAAAGAAAGTTCCAAACGATCTGCTATGACGTACGATTCTCAGCAGAGTCCCTGATCGCAGCTGCGTGTCAGACACAGCGATATCGTATGGATATCGCTGGAACATCACGGATCGTACCGTCGTAGCGACAAAAGTGCCACTGTGAGACAGTACCCTAACTTGTCAGTAATTCCTACCATTGAGTATAGCACAAAAGAAGAAAGAAGCATAACAGTGTCCATTGAGGCAGTATATGGTCAGTTTTCCTTATGTCTCCAGAATGCAGATAATTTTTCTTGTGCATCAAATGGCATAAATTGTCATCAGGCGTTTACACCAGCTTCTACTACACATTGATATGTCGGATAGGAAAATACAACATCTAAGTGCATGTGGTTCGACGAAGAGTCTGGTGCAGCAACTGATGAGCTGGGTAATTATGAATGATCAGAAACTATAGGATCAGTCCATGCATCAGTTTTCCTCCAGCACTTCTCTGCCACACCAGAAAAAAAAGCCAGATGGTCTAAATTAAGCAAAAATTAGGTCTAAATTAAGCAAAAATTAGGTCTAAATAGTAAAATATGCAAAAATGGTAAGTTTGATCAGGTGATCAAATTAGTTCAAAGCAGGGTTGTGGAGTCGGTAAACCAAACTACCGACTCCAACTCCTCAATTTCCTTGACTTCCGACTCCACAGCAATGCCTCACTACTCAGCATGTACATAAAGTGCAGCCCAGATTCATCTCAACTAAAAGCTGAGATCTTTCCTTTAGGAAAAGAACAGACATTTATAGGACATTTTATAACTTTCCCAAATTATTATGGAAACATTTAGATCACATCCTGCATCGTACTACTGTACCCAATTTATTATACATTTTAGGAGTCGGCTCATTTTATACTGACTCCAACTCCACCAAAATGGACACGGACTCAGACTCTACAGTCCTGGTTAAACGTTAGGCACCATGGCTTGGCCTCTTTATACCGACACAGCATGTTACACATAGGAGTAATTTCTCCATTAACAATAATATCCTCTATCCAGGACAGAATCCCATTGTATGGCTATTTGTTCTACCTTGGTGGCTCAGATCAAGCATGTGCAGTTTGTCTGTAGCCAGAGTGCAAGATGGACATAAGTCCATTAAGAGAGGGATAGAAAACTGGTTTAGTGCTTGACATCCTACTTGCAACTGAGCTACTGGGCAATACTAGCCAAGCCCTTTCCACTTCCTGGCGACTCCAACTCAAAAACATTTCACGGATCCGCACATTCCTTAAATTAAGAATCTGCAAAAACGATAGTGCACGCCCTCAACATCTCCCGCCTTGACTACTGCAACCTCCTGCTTTGTGGCCTCCCCTCTAGCACCCCTTTAATCTATTCTAAACTCTGCTGCCCAAGTAATCCATGTGTCCCCCCCACTATTTCCCGGCCTCTCCTCTCTGTCAATTCCTTCACTGGCTCCTTATTACCTACAGACTCCAGTTCAAAACCCTAACCATGCCATACAAAGCCATCCACAGCCTGTCTCCTCCATACATCTGTGACTTCGTCTCCCAGTACTTTCCTGCACGCAACCTCTGATCCTCACAAGATCTCATTCTCGGCTCTCATCTTATCTCTTCTTCCCACAATCGCATACAAAATTTCTCCGGCACATTCCCCCCACTCTGAAACTCTCTAGCCCAACTTATCAGACTCTTGCCCACCATAAAAACCTTCCGAAGTAACCTGAAGACCTACCTCTTCCGACAACCTGCAGTAACTCGCATTCCACCAAACCGCTGCATGATCAGCTCTACCCTCACCCATCTCTTGTAGATTGTGAGCACTTGAGGGCAGGGTCCTCTCTCCTCCAGTACCAGTCGGTGACTTGTTTTGTTTAAGATTATTGTACATGTTTTTTATTATGTATACCCCTTTTCACATGTAAAGCGCCATGGACTTTGTTTTGTTATGTAATATCTGCTCTAAGTTTTGTTATATTCAATAAAAATGTATCTGATTAAAAAAAAAGTGCCATGGAATTAATGGTGCTAGAATAATAATAAAAATGCAATACCTAGCAGAAAGCAGGAGCTTGATAAAACGGAGACTGCAGTTTCAATAAGTTGGAGCACATAGACAATGTTATTGCCATGTCTTAAAAAACAATATTCAGCCAGAGCCTAAACCTTATAAATAACTGCACAATGGTTCTGTGAGGCAATTTAGGAAACTAGGAAGTGTTCTAAACATGCACAATGTGGGTAAAAATATTCTGAAGGATGCATCTATCTATATAATCGTATAAGGGGCACTTCCGTCTGTTTGTCACGGAAATCCCGCATTGCTGGAAATCAGCGACGGGCACAGTCCGGCAGCGAATTCACCCCTTTCTTCTCTCCGTCAGTGCCCCTTCCATACTCCCCTCCAGTCAGTGCTCACACAGGGTTAATGGCTGTGTTACACCGCGTTATGCCGTCATCATCTCGCGAGACAGCAATGTATTCTTGGGACCGAAGCGTCGCGAGGAGCATCTTTAAAAGCCTCGCCTGGATCCGGGGGCCGCTGGAAGGTGAGTATATAACTATTTTTTATTTTAGTTCTTTTTTTTATCAGGGATATGGTGCCCACATTGCTATATACTACGTGGGCTGTGTTATATACTACGTCTCTGTGCTATATACTACGTGGCTGTGCAATATATTACGTGGCTGTGCAATATACTACGTGGCTGTGTTATATACTACGTGAGCTGTGCTATATACTACGTGGGCTGTGCTATATACTACGTAGCTGTGCAATATATGTGGCTGGGCAACATACTACGTGACTGTTATATACTACGTGGGCTGTGTTATATACTACGTGGGCTGTGTTATATACTACGTGGGCTGTGCTATATACTACGTGGGCTGTGCTATATATTATGTGGCTGTGCTATATACTACGTGGCTGTGCTATATACTACGTGGCTGTACTATATACTACGTGGGCTGTTATATGCTACGTGGACTGTTATATACTACGTGGCTGTGTTGTATGCTACGTGCCTGTGCTATATGCTACGTGGGCTGTGCTATATGCTACGTGGGCTGTGCTATATGCTGCGTGGGCTGTGCTATATGCTACGTGGGCTGTGCTATATGCTACGTGGGCTGTGGTATATTTCTCTGCTGTATCTGTGCATCATGAATCGTGGTATGTGTTAAAGAGAGGGCCCACTGAGACTTTCGCCCGGGGCCCTCAAAAACCTGGAGCAGGCCCTGGCTTCACTGATTAGTCACGGCCGGCCGGGCGTGACCAATCAGCGACAGGCACAGTCCGGCCGCGAATTGGCGCGGAATTTGAACCACGCTTCGCTAATTGGTCGCGCCCGGCCGGCCGAATCCTGTGTATAAATTGCATTATTCTGAAAACTTCATAAATAAACTACACACATATTCTAGAATACCCGATGCGTTAGAATCGGGCCACCATCTAGTAATGTATAATAGGACTGTAAAAGATCATAATTCATCAATTCGCAAACTATAAAACTTTGCCCACTCCAAATGTTCTACACTTATGAAATTAGCATAAATTATAACACTACTGACAGCATCAGTGATGCCAATATAAAAAGTTGCCCGTTGTGATTGATGGTCAAGTTATCATGTCACACTATTAGACACACATTTTCACATGTCCCTTCATCTTTAGTTTGTCTGCTCTGTTTAGAAGAAACGCAACAGATACATAGAATTTGTATCCTATGTGTTTCTGTGTCAGATGAAAGAAGAAGAGCGGGCCCATTGATTTATGGGGTCAGTCTACTTTCCATTCCATTTTTTATTTTTGTATTCTGAAAATAAGCAGGTCCGGCATGCAGAAATTTTTGTTCCGTTCTATAAGTAAGCAACAAACAGAAACCAGATGAATCCCATTTATAATCGATGTCGGCCCTCTGCTCTGTTTGACTCCAAGATGCACAGGATGATAATTCTGCTCATTTACATGTTATGCTTGTCTATGCTAAACAGAACAGAAACGGACATGTGAACATAGCCTAAGGGTATGTGCACACGATGCAGATTTAGTGCAGTTCTGCAGCGGTTTTTTCTGCAGCAGAAACGCTGCAGAACTGCACTGTGATTTACATAACAATGTAAATCAATGTGAAAAAATGCTGTGCACATGGTGCAGAAAAATCCGTGCAGAAACGCTGCAGATTTCAAAGAAGTGCATGTCACTTCTTTTGTGCAGTTCTGCAGCGTTTCTGCACCCATTGACTCCCATTTTGTGGGTCAAATCCGCATAAAAACTGCAGATGTAAAAACCATCTGTAGTTTTTATGCGGATTTGGGTGTCAAAACCGCAGCAGATGGAAGTGACGTCAGTGATGTGGAGGAAGTGTGTGGGCGGAGTCGTACTGTCGGATGGGGATCGATGTGAGGCATATGGTATGTATAGTGTCTGTGTGTGTGTGTGTGTGTGTCTGTGTGTGTGTCTGTGTGTCAGTGTGTCAGTAGTGACTCATTGTAGTCATTCGTCGGGTGGGACTACTTCTCCCATCGAAATGTGATGATGGGAGAGTTGTCCCATCGTCAGGCGACTGACTACAATGGGTTAAAAACACTAACACATAAAACACACATTACATACAACATATAACATGTAGTACATACTCACCACATACGTCCCAGAAGGCCACCATCCACGATCATCCTTGTCCCAAAATAAAAAAAAATAAAAATCTTTTCCGTCGTAATCCATAGTATAGGTTGTCCCACGACGTCCTCCGGTGATACACTGCAGGAGTTAATCGCTCCTGCAGTGTATCGGAGCTGCCCGTTCGTTTCCTGGAGTTATATGAACTCCGGGAGCTCACTTTACGGCAATTGAACTGCCGTGAAATCTCTCACGCAGCAGTGCCGTAAAGCGAGAGTCAGTGTGTTTGGGAAGCCGTGGAGAGCAGTCACATCTCCTGGTGTGGCTGTTCTCCATGGCAGATCGTCGTGGGACACTCGATATTAATGGACTACGTCGGAAAAGACTACAGATCATCAAGGGATTTGTAAGTATGGTAAAATTTAGAATATTAAAATACTTTTTCCTGTGTCTTTTTTTTGTGTTCAGTAATTTGGGGTTAATAATGGATTGGCGTCTTATAGACGCCTCTCCATTATTAACTGGGGTTAACGTCACCTTACAATGTCAAGGTGACGTTAACCCCTTATTACCCCATATCCCACTGCTACACGGGAGTGGGAAGAGAGAGGCCAAGTGCCAGATTTGGCGCATCTTAGAGATGCGCCATTTCTGGGGCGGCTGCGGACTGGTATTTGTAGCCGGGGGGGCCAATATCCATGTCCCCTCTAGGCTATGAATATCAGCCCGCAGCTGTCTGCGTAGCCTTTTCTGGCTATAAAATATAGGGGGACCCCATGTCATTTTTTTTCTGGGGTCCTCCTATTTTAATAGCCAGTAAGGCCACGCAGACAGCTGTGGGCTGATATTCATAGCCTGGGAAGATTAACCCCTTCCCTGGCTACAAATTAGCAGCCTGCAGTCGCTGGCTTTCCCTTTCTGGACATGAAAATTGGGCGGGAGCCTACGCCAATTTTTTTGGAGGGGTTAATAATGGATAGGCGTCTTTATAGACGCCTCTCCATTATTAACTGGGGTTAACGTCACCTTAGGCTACGTTCACATTTGCGTTGTTGGCCGCAGCGTCGGCGACGCATACCGACGCATGCGTCATGCGCCCCTATCTTTAACATGGGGGGCGCATGGACATGCGCCGGTATGCGTTGTACTGCGTTTTACGACGCATGCGTCATATAGATGCACAAGACAGGGCGCAGGGGACGCTACTTGTAGCGTTTTCCCTGCGCCGAAATTCCCGATCTGTAGGATCTTATGACAACACATGCGTCGCAAAACGCTGCGTTGTGTACATGCGTTGTTGGGTTGGGCGTTGCGTCGGCGACGCAACGCACAACGCATGCAAAACGCATGCAAAAATGCATTGTTTTGTGACGCATGCGTCCATTTTTGGCTTGATTTTGGATGCAAAAAAATGCAACATGTAGCGTCCTCTGCGCCCTGACGCTTGCGCCAAAAATGACGCATGTGTCACAAAACGCAAGACAACGCATGTCCATGCGCCCCCATGTTAAATATAGGGGCGCATGACGCATGCGTCGCCGAACCTGCGCCCGACGCAACGCAAATGTGAACGTAGCCATACAATGTCAAGGTGACGTTAACCCCTTATCACGTAATTTATTTTTTTTTTAAACTTTAATCTCTTTATTTAGCTTTAAAAAAAGCTGACAAATCAGCATAAAAAACGCATAAATAACGCATAAAAAACACACAAAAAACGCACTAAAAACTGCACCAAAGCTGCACTGCAAAAAAACGCACAAAAAACGCATGAAAAACGCACGAAAAATGCATAAAAAGCGCTTAAAAAGCGCATAAAAAACGCATGAATTGTCAGCTGCATTTTCTGCCAGAAGATGCAGATTTTGTGCAGAAAATTCTGCACTAAATCTGCATCGTGTGCACATACCCTTACTAAGAGTGTTTAAACAGGGAAACAAGGGAAATTATTAATGATAAATATTTTGTAAAACAATAGTAACCGTATTTGAACCATTCTTCACTGTATCTGGTGAAATACTTACTTTTCGTTAACGGGTACAAAGATAAAATCCTTTGTAAAGATGTCAACATGTCGGGTCCAAGTTTTGACTCTACGGTGTCGTCTCTGCGCAGCACTGTACAGAGAATAAAGCAATGTTACTATTAAACATTCACATCACAGACAACAGAGCTTCAAACTGCTTGTGTAAGAAATAATGTAGGGGGCGAATTTTATGAAAATAAAGTTGATTTGGAAGATTAATTTCTTCCTAGTAAATTGAATGCAGACTGATGTAGTTAAGTATTAAACTTACAAGCAATTAAAAAAAAATGCATACTTACGGCATTCCCGAGTTATCATCATCCGTAACATTATCTTTTCTTGTCAAACACTTAAAGAAAAAACTGCTAAATACATGGCATTTCTCTGCAAAATGTGTGGGAAACTTCTCTAATAGGAGGTACCTGTAGGAGAGAAAAGGAAATGATAAAGAAATGCAACACTGAATTCATGGCCAATTTGGTCTGAGTTTGGGTAAAAGAAGGAGCGGCAGGTAGGAAGTCAGGGAGCAACATGGAAAGTCCTTGTTCTGTTTCTGACGGCGAGAAGAAAGCGTACCCCCTGCTAATGTGGTCCATTACCACAATATTTTAGCCACATGCATGAAGTGAGAAATAAAACTCCTTGATGGCATTTTCACAATGCGCTTTCAGACAACAGCTGTTTCTGGGGGGTACACCACCTATTTTTGGCTACCTGAGTATCGGCATAAAATATGACATTTTTATCACTCTTGTTTTATTTGTACACGTTAAAAATTTGAAACAAATGGCATCAAAAGTATTCAAAGCCAAATGTTGCCAAACTATTAGACTTCTGTAGGAAAATTACCTTCTTAACTCCTAAACTAAATAAATGCTTCCTCCAAAACACACTAATATCTGCTTACACAATTTCCAGCTAACTGTTCGGCTCAGGGTATAATCCAGCAAGAATTAGCTTTCCCAAGCATTTCTCAGTGTAGCGGCCAGCTGGCAAGTCAGTAATGATTAGTGTCTGGCTACAAATGTAAAAGACATAGCATGAAATCATCCACATAGCACAGCACAAAAGGTGGTAACCCTGTATTTAGAGGATTTATTTATTCAGGGGGATCAGTGATCTAATACGCTACAGGTCAAGATTACTGACGTATTATGTTGCATCATGTATGAATGTTGCTATGAAATATTAGTGGTAAACAAGCATTTCTCCTAAGGAAAGTGTCTAAGGCCTCACTCAGATGTCCATTTTTCATAGATTGAACACATACCCTTTATAGTCTATGGGAAAGTCTGTGTTATTTTGGTGACAGAGTGTCTGCAAAAAAAGAAAAAAAAAATCTACGTATGACTGTACGACCGAGTTTGATTAATGTCTTGGGGCAAAAAGAAATCAATCTGTCAGGGAAATAAAGTACTAAATATGGATGTCAGTGTGTCACCCATGTGATGTCCATGTTTTAGTATTTAAAGAAGAACTCCTGTCAAAAATGTTTATCCTCTTAATATATTGCAATCATATCACACAGCACTGTGTACTTACAATTGCTCATTTTGCCTTTTTACCCACCTGATTCTTCTTGTTTCCATTAGGTCTATGACATTATATGATTAAAAACTTATTAGCTCAATCCTTCTAAGCGCTATGTAGAAACAGGAGGTCAATTTTTCCTGTATGAGTCAAAAGTCTCTGCAAAAATCCCTGGCAGGGGGGGAAGAGGAAGCAGCTGGGTCAGGAGTTGATGAGGGGGATGATAAACGCAGGGACAAGAGTCTTCCTGTTTCTACATAGAGCAGGAAAAAAAAGAAGAGAGATTCATTGGCTGGGTAGAAAGTAAAAATTAGTAATTGTAATTACACAGTGCTATAGAATATGATGATTGCAATATATTAAGAGGATGAAAACTTTGATGGGAGTGCTGCTTTAATGGGTAGAAGAACCAGAAAACTATTTTATGTGCTAAACACTAATAAAACTCTGATACTGCACACTGATAAGAAAAAAAATAAGTCCTTATTTTTCATATCTGAGAAAAAAATAGACAGCTGAATGAGGCCTAGCACATTAAAAGATTATCCATAAAATAAGACGTCTATATAAAATAGGGATCCGACAGCCACTTCACTAATCAGATGTTATGACCTCCGGAAATGGCCAGATGTAAACACCGAATGGAGAGGAAGACCACAGCTATACACATTGGTCACTGGCTGCTTCCAACTACTCCAGATCTGCTACTATTCTATTCAATAAGCGCTGATCTGCAGTAACCTACAGCAGCTACTAAACAGTGACTCTTAAAGGCAGAAAAAAAAACATGATCGTGAAGGTGTCAAGCAAAGGTGCATCAATTGTACTGCATTGAAATGGTAATATAGTGATCACAGTGGCTAGGGACTAAACACGGACTGACCTTAAGCGATTGGGGGTTATATAATAGCCTGTTTACACAGGCAGATGCAATAAATGCGTACTGATCAATCAATAATAGATTGCTCAGTGCGTGTAGGCGGCTACCGCTCTCAGCAGTGCGAGTCGTGTTTACACAGAACAATGAGCCACCGAGAATGATGAATCGCTGGGAATGAAAACCTTTTGTGCTGCACAAAAGAGCATGTCACCCGATGAATGAATTGCATGTCTACATTGCAAGATGATGGTTAAACAAGTATTCTTAAGGAGGATCATAAAACGAACACAAGCTTGTTTCAGAATTATCTTTCCGTGTAAATGCAGATTTAGGTTGAAGAGCACTCAATACTTAAGCAGGTGGTATATTTTCAGCAATGCGGCCAAACTAGAAGAACTCATCCATAGAACTAGCTAAAAAGTACTTACTTCAGATAGAAATCAATAATAACGTCATTAAGAAACTCTCCATGTTCCAAACACTCCAAATCTTCATTGGTTACGGAAAGGCCCCCTTTAGTTGGGGGTGGAGGATAAACCAGTAACCTGACAAACAGATAAAGTCTAATGAACACATAAAAAAGACTAATAAGGAGGCAAAAAGAATACATCTTGTAGTATACATATGTTTATGATCACTTCTTCCCTTACAACTGTCATCAGAAGTTAGCCGCTACATGAAACAAATGGTCAAACATGTTATCCTTGTTCAGAAGTGCAATTTATAGTCAGTGTGCCAGGTACAAAATAAAATACTATATTTGATAAACATACACACTTCTATGATCATTTCTGAAGACCCAGGAGACATATACTGCACATAAAGTTAAAATTTGTTTTCTAAGGGCCTGAGGAAGCATGGGTTTAATCCTCAGATGTTCTGAAAGCTCCTGCACCTAATAGAGATCAATTAAAGATGCAGAGGACTGTCCCAGCAGAGCACAATGTGCACATGTAATTTGCTTTACAAAGAATTACCGCACAAGATTAAGTTGATTAACTGTACGGCCATACGAAGTGATAAAGGTTACGGCACGAGTGCAGACAGAAACCTAAGAAAGGGCTTCCAGGATTATGTGGGATGGAGGCACCAGATTTTAAAGCTACATTATAATATGGCCTATAGTGTGGCTAGGAGTCTGCCCGATTGCCTTGGGTTTTGCTGTGAAGTAAGAGTCCGCTAAATTTTTTCACTGTCCTTTTTAAAAGGCAGAATATTTTTTTTGTAATAGTAGTTGGGACCTGCATCTATACCAATCTATACATAGGCAGTATATCCAGCTTACAGATCTGCTTTTATTAAAGGGGAAGCCTAGTTCTAAGGTGTATGCTTCTTAATAAAAATAAACCTTACACGCACCTCAGAAGTTTTCCTCCCTTGTCTATCTCTTTCAAGGTGTCATCTCGTCTTGGGACCATAGACACTGAATAACGTCCATCTTTGCAAGTCTGTATCAAGGTGTAGGAAGATGTTACTTTTGAAGCCTAGAAAATATAAGTAACTAAAGTAAAAGTACTACAAGTTAAAAAAAACACATTTTCCACAACAAGAGTAACAGATAGTACTACTCCAAATTCACACTATTTGGAGCAATTTTCCGCCAATCCGAAGTGTAAGATCGCAGATGCACCTAAAACACAAGTGGTGTTCTTTGAGCACACGTAAAAGCCGTTGTGTTTTAATCAGATCTTCAATAAAAGAATAAAGTAAGACCAGTATTTGTATTTAGTGGATACGTCTTGCAACTGATTTTTAAAAGTGACAGGATAGCATATTATTATTATTATTCATTTTTATAGCGCCATTTATTCCATGGCGCTTTACATGTGAACGGGGCAAATATAGACAAGTACAATAAACATGAGTAAAACAAGGCGCACACAAGTACAGGAGGAGAGAGGACCCTGCCCGCGAGGGCTCACAGTCTACAGGGGATGGGTGAGGATACACACTAGGTGAGGGTAGAGCTGGTCATGTGGCGGTTCAGTAGACTGGGGATCACTGCAGGTTGTAGGCTTGTCGGAAGAGGTGGGTCTTCAGGTTCCTTTTGAAGGTTTCCGTGGTAGGTGAGAGCCTGATGTGTTGGGGTAGAGAGTTCCAGAGTATAGGGGAAGCACGGGAGAAGTCTTGGATGCGGTTGTGGGAGGAAGAGATGAGAGAGGAGTAGAGAAGGAGATCATGAGATGATCGAAGGTTGCGTGCAGGTAGGTAACGGGAGACCATGTCACAGATGTATGGAGGAGTCAGATTGTGAATGGCTTTGTACGTCATTGTTAGTGTTTTGAACTGTAGGAAGCCAGTGAAGGGCCTGGCAGAGAGGAGAGGCTGGGGAGTAATGGGGAGACAGGTGGATTAGTCGGGCAGCAGAGTTTAGGATGGATTGGAGTGGTGCCAGAGTGCTAGAGGGGAGGCCAGAGAGTAGGAGGTTGCAGTAGTCGAGGCGGGAGATGATAAGGGCATGTACTAGTGTTTTTGTGGTTTCATGGTCAAGGAATGCACGGATCCGGGAAATGTTTTTGAGTTGGAATCAGCAAGAGGAGGCAAGGGCTTGGATATGTGGCATGAAAGAGAGGGTAGAGTCAAGGATCACCCCGAGGCACCGAGAGTGTGGAACCGGGAAAAGTGAGCAGCCATTGACATTGATGGATAGGTCGGGTGGAGGGGTAGAGTGAGGTGGGGGAAAGATGATGAATTCTGTTTTGTCCATGTTCAGTTTTAGAAAACGAGCAGAAAAGAAGGATGAAATAGACAGACATTGTGGGATTTTGGTCAGTAAGGAAGTGAGGTCGGGTCCAGATAGGTAGATCTGCGTGTCATCAGCGTAGAGATGATATTGTAAACCGTGGGATTCTATGAGCTGTCCCAGGCCGAAGGTGTAGATGGAGAAGAGTAGGGGTCCTAGAACTGAGCCTTGGGGAACACCAACAGACAGGGGACGAGATGAGGAGGTGGTGTGGGAGAGGGAGACACTGAATGTCCGGTCTGTTAGATATGATGAGATCCAGGATAGGGCCAAGTCTGTGATGCCAAGAGATGAGAGAATCTGTAACAGGAGGGAGTGGTCCACAGTGTCGAAGGCAGAAGACAGGTCGAGGTGGAGGAGGACAGAGTAGTGTCGCTTGCTCTTAGCGGTTAGTAGGTCATTGGTCACTTTAGTTAGGGCAGTTTCAGTTGAGTGATGTGTTCGAAAGCCAGATTGTAACCGGTCAAAGAGGGAGCAGGAGGAGAGGTGGGAGGACAGTTCAAGATGGACATGCTGTTCCAGTAGTTTTGAGGCATAATGGAGAAGGGATATCGGGAGATAGCTGGACACAGAGGATGGGTCGAGGGAGGGTTTTTTGAGGATAGGTGTGATTGATGCGTGTTTGAAGGTTGAGGGTTAAGACACCGTTTGTAAGTGAGAGGTTGAAGAGTTGTGTTAGGGTTGGGATGAAGACTTTTGCAAGGTTAGGGATGAGGTGCGACGGGAGCGGGTCAAGAGTGCAAGTGGTGAGATGTGATCTTGATAGAAGGATGGAGAGCTGATCGTCTGGCATGATGGAGAAGCTGGCTTTGGAACAGGGCTGAGAAGTCAAGAGGAGGGGCATTGGGGGCTGAGGGCCAAAGCTTTGTCTGATGTTATCTATCTTCTGCTTAAAGAAAGAGGCAAATTCTTCAGCTGAAATGAGAGGGGAGGGAGGAGAAGCTGGGGGACGGAGTAGAGAATTGAAAGTGTTGAAGAGTTGTTTAGGGTTGTGAGTCAGGGAGGATATGAGAGATGAGAAGTAAGTTTGTTTTGCGGCAGTGAGTGTGGACTTGAAGCTGGTGAGGGACTGCTTGTATGCAGTGAAGTGCTCAGCAGAACGAGATCTCTTCCATCGCCGTTCAGCTATCCTGGAAGCCCATCTCAGTTCTTTGGCCAGGCTGGTTAGCCAGGGCTGCCTGTTGATTCTACGAGTTTTGCTATGCATGAGTGGGGTGGCCAAATCGAGTGTTGCTGTTATTGTGGTGTTATAAAAAGAGGCAGCAGCATCTGTGTCATGGAAGAAAGCTATGTCTGTAAGAGGGAGAAGGGACTCAGAGAGTGATTGTAAATTGAGGTGTTTGAGATTTCTGCGAGGGTGAGTGCGTTTGTGGAGTGGAGGTTGCACACTAGGAGGGGAGAGAGAAGAAAATGTCAGTAGGTTGTGGTCAGACAGGGGGAGGGGCGAGTTAGTGAGATTAGTAAGGGAACAGAGGCGGGTGAAGATGAGGTCCAATATGTGGCCATCTTTATGGGTGGCTGCGGATGACCTTTGAGTGAGACCAAAGGAGACAGTGAGCGATATAAGTTTAGAGGCGGCTGAGGTGGAAGTGTCAATGGGGATATTGAAGTCACCCATGATGATAGTGGGGATGTCGGCTGAGAGGAAATGAAGTAGCCAGGTGGTGAAGTGGTCAAGAAAGGTGGAGATGGCTAGTTCTGGGGGGCGGTAGATGACAGCCAGCTGGAGATTGGCGGGGGAGTAGATGCGGACGGAGTGCACCTCGAACGAGGGAAGAGTAGCAGAGGGTGGTAGTGGAATTGGGGTAAAGGAGCAGGTATCGGACAGGAGCAAGCCAACCCCTCCACCACGTTTGTTGCTGGGGCGAGGAGTGTGAGAGAGGTGGAATCCACCATAGGAAAGAGCGGCTGGAGAGGCTGAGTCAGAGGGGGTGAGCCAGGTTTCAGTGATGCCGAGAAAGGAGAATTTGTTATTGATAAAGAGGTCATGGATAAACGAAAGTTTATTGCAGACAGAGCGTGCGTTCCATAGTGCTCCAGGTAGGGAAGTTGGGGGATTGGGGGCTGGATGAATGGGTATGAGGTTACTGTGGTTGAGAAGACGTGTAGAGGATCGTGGCAGGGGATTAGAAATGAGTGTGGGGATGTGATGAGGAGGGCCAGGATTTGGGGATATGTCGCCAGCAATGAGGAGCAGCAGACAGAGCGTTAGAAGGTGTGAGCTGGATAGGTCATGATGTGGCCGTGTGTGCCTGGAGAGAAAGGTTTGTACAGTCATGGCCAAAAGTTTTGAGAATGACACCAAAATTATATTTTCACATGATCTGCTGCCCTCTGGTTTTTATTAGTGTTTGTCTGATGTTTATATCACATAAAGAAATATAATTGCAATCATATTATGAGTACCAATAGGTTATATTGACAGTTAGAATGAGTTAATGCAGCAAGTCAATATTTGCAGTGTTGACCCTTCTTCTTCAAGACCCCTGCAATTCTCCCTGGCATGCTCTCAATCAACTTCTGGACCAAATCCTGACTGATAGCAGTCCATTCTTGCATAACACAGGTCAACAAAAAAAAATTTTTTTTTTGGTGTCCAAAATATTTTAATGAATTTGGGGTATTTTTGGGGTGCTGATTCTGAATATGCTATCAGTTTTGCCAGATTGGCTCAAGTTTTTGACATTTTTGGTATCTTATTTATAGCACTTGTTGGTAAATGCGACGCATCATCTCATTAATTTCTTTGGATTAGTACTTGAACTGAGCAGTTCTCAATATAGTTTTGTGTTAATTAGTGTTCTAAAAGTTTGTTCATAGCTTGATTTTTGCACTAACTTTATGTTGTTGTCTGTTTTCCAGTGAAAAGCATGAACTCATCAAGAAGAAGTTGTCTTAAAGGGAACCTGTCACCACGTTTTTGGAAGATGGGATAAAAATAGCGTTAAATAGGGGCAGAGGTGGGCGTTACATTAGTGTGTGTGTTATGCGTTTATTACCCACCTAAGTTGCCGAAATAACTTTGCAAAGTCTCCGTTTTCGCCTGTCAATCAGGCTGGTCAGGTCACATGGGCGTGGTGTCTTCACCCAGATTTGGCGTAGTTTTCCGTTGGTGGCGTAGTGGTGTGCGCATGCCCAAAGTCCGGAATCCTCTTCCAGGGGATTTAAAATAGCGCGGTGTTCGTTATTGCATTGGTGATCGGTGGGCGCGGCCATCTTCCTTTGGCCGCGCGTGCGCAGAAGCGGCGCTCTGCTGGCCGCGGCTTCAGGAAAATGGCCGCGGGATGCCGCGCGTGCGCAGATGGATATCGCGGCGGCCATTTTCCTGAAGCCGCGGCCAGCAGAGCGCCGCTTCTGCGCACGCGCGGCCAAAGGAAGATGGCCGCGCCCACCGATCACCAATGCAATAACGAACACCGCGCTATTTTAAATCCCCTGGAAGAGGATTCCGGACTTTGGGCATGCGCACACCACTACGCCACCAACGGAAAACTACGCCAAATCTGGGGGAAGACAACGCCCATGCGACCTGACCAGCCTGATTGACAGGCGAAAACGGAGACTTTGCAAAGTTATTTCGGCAACTTAGGTGGGTAATAAACGCATAACACACACACTAATGTAACGCCCACCTCTGCCCCTATTTAACGCTATTTTTATCCCATCTTCCAAAAACGTGGTGACAGGTTCCCTTTAACGATCCAGACTCATTCTGTTACATTTGTGGTGAATACACACTGCCAAAACATAGAAGAAACATAACAGACTTCGTAAAAAAAGTGTATTTTGCCTATTTTGGGGTTATGCTTGGGGACCAAGACAAGTTTGGGGCACCACACATAGTGTGCAAAGCATGTATCGAATTATTACGAAAATGGAGCAAAGGACAAAGAAAAAGCTTCAAATTTGGTGTTCCAATGGTGTGGAGAGAGCCAAAAAATCATCATGATGACTGTTATTTCTGTGCAGTGCAAGTGCAAGGATTCAATAAGCATAAGAAACGAAAATGGGAGTAACATGGAATCTGCAAGAAGGCCTGTCCCTCATTGTGAAGATGTGCCTGTACCTGTGTTTACCATAAATAACAGTCATCATGATGATTTTTTGGCTCTCTCCACACCATTGGAACACCAAATGTGAAGCTTTTTCTTTGTCCTTTGCTCCATTTTCGTAATAATTCGATACATGCTTTGCACACTATGTGTGGTGCCCCAAACTTGTCTTGGTCCCCAAGCATAACCCCAAAATAGGCAAAATACACTTTTTTTACGAAGTCTGTTATGTTTCTTCTATGTTTTGGCAGTGTGTATTCACCACAAATGTAACAGAATGAGTCTGGATCGTTAAGACAACTTCTTCTTGACGAGTTCATGCTTTTCACTGGAAAACAGACAACAACATAAAGTTAGTGCAAAAATCAAGCTATGAACAAACTTTTAGAACACTAATTAACACAAAACTATATTGAGAACTGCTCAGTTCAAGTACTAATCCAAAGAAATTAATGAGATGATGCGTCGCATTTACCAACAAGTGCTATAAATAAGATACCAAAAATCTCAAAAACTTGAGCCAATCTGGCAAAACTGATGACATATTCAGAATCAGCACCCCAAAAATACCCTAAATTCGATGAAATATCTTTGGCACCAAAAATGCTGTTGACCAGTGTAATCAATGCTTGCATTTTGCCAGAATTTGTTGGTTTTTGTTTGTCCACCCGTCTCTTGATGATTGACCACAAGTTCTCAATGGGATTAAGATCTGGGGAGTTTCCAGGCCATGGACCCAAAATCTCTATGTTTTGTTCCATGAGCCATTTAGTTATCACCTTTGCTTTATGGCAAGGTGCTCCATCATGCTGGAAAAGGCATTGTTGGGTGCCAAACTGCTCTTGGACGGTTGGGAGAAGTTGCTCTTGGGGGACATTCTGGTACCATTCTTTATTCATGGCTGTGTTTTTAGGCAAGACTGTGAGTGAGCCGATTCCCTTGGCTGAGAAGCAACCCCACACATGAATGGTTTCAGGATGCTTTACAGTTGGCATGAGACAAGACTGGTGGTAGCGCTCACCTCTTCTTCTCCGAATAAGCCGTTTTCCAGATGTCCCAAACAATCGAAAAGGGGATTCATCAGAGAAAATGACTTTGCCCCAGTCCTCAGCAGTCCACTCCCTGTACCTTTTGCAGAATATCAGTCGGTCCCTGATGTTTTTTCTGGAGAGAAGTGGCTTCTTTGCTGCCCTCCTTGAAACCAGGCCTTGCTCAAAGAGTCTCCGCCTCACAGTGCGTGCAGAAGCACTCACACCAGCCTGCTGCCATCCCTGAGCAAGCTCGGCACTGCTGGTAGTCCGATCCCGCAGCAGTTTTAAGATACGGTCTTGGCGCTTGCTGGTCTTTTTTGGGCGCCCTGGAGCCTTTTTGACAACAATGGAAGCTCTCTCCTTGAAGTTCTTGATGATACGACAGATTGTTGACTGAGGTGCAATCTTTGTAGCTGCGATACTCTTCCCTGTTAGGCCATTTTTGTGCAGTGCAATGATGGCTGCACGTGTTTCTTTAGAGATAACCATGGTTAACTGAAGAGAAACAATGATACCAAGCACCAGCCTCCTTTTAAAGTGTCCAGTGATGTTATTCTTACTTAATCATGACTGACTGATTGCCAGCCCTGTCCTCATCAACACCCACACCTGTGTTAATGGATCAATCACTAAAACGATGTTAGCTGCTCCTTTTAAGGCAGGACTGCAATGATGTTGAAATGTGTTTTGGGGGTTAAAGTTCATTTTCTGGGCAAATATTGACTTTGCAAGTACAGTAATTGCTGTTAAGCTGATCACTCTGACATTCAGGAGTATATGCAAATTGCCATTAGAAAAAATGAAGCAGTAGACTTTGGAAAAATTAATATTTGTCTCATTCTCAAAATTTTTGCCCATGACTGTATGTGGAGGAACAGTTCTGTGGAGGAGGTGAGGTGGCTGGGGAGGATGGAGGAAGAAACGACTAGTTCCTTACTGGGTGGAGGACTTACAGGAGATAAGAAATAAAGTAGTATGGGGGTGAATGTTAAAAGAAACCGAAACATTATAGTAGTTTTCTATTCCTTTACCTTCCAGTCAATTCCAGTCCAATTCTAGTCTAATTCAGAGTAATTAAAAATCTGTAATTTAAAAGATAGAATTTCAAAGATGGTCAGACACGTCTGGTCAGACGGTCAAAGGGATGTCCAAAAGTAGAGAAAAATGGTTGCCTTCTTCAGGAACCGCGCGACCCCTGACTATGGGTAGACTCTGTTAAGACAACCCAGCCTCATTAAAGTGAATGCAGTTTAATTGCGAAACCACAAACAACATATGTTCAGAGGTGGCATTACATAGTTGCATTGTTTCTGAAAGAGAGCAAACTTGCTTTCCTTCATCTGGTCAACCTATTTAAAGGGGTATCTCAAGTCTGGAACATATCACCTATCTTTAGGAAAGGGAATAACTTCCCGATCACTGGGGGACCGACTGACCGCTGTGTTGCTGATTCACTCTTAGTGGGACCAGTGAGCTAGAGAAATATACTCCGGTTATGTGGTGTTTTTATTGGTTTCTAGGAATAAGCGACTTAGCCATAAAAGAAAAAAAAGAAATTGCTACTACGACCTCTAGATTCCCAGACACAAACACTGGTCTTGTGAGCTGAGCAGAATGACCCCCATTTTTGCTCAGTGGATAAACATGTACTAAAAAGTCCAAGTACGTGACAGGAAAGCTCGTGGAGGGGGCAGATTGCGTTCTATCTTCTGATGGTAAGAAAGTATTGGCTTTTGACAAAAACAATGAATTGTGGGTCAACCACTTTATCATTGCAATATGTGTCTTATTTACATTTATTTCTTGTATTTTATAAAAGTTATTTTAAAGACTTGAGCATGCTGCCAATTTTACACATGTTATACTTTGTATGTACATGGCAGTACATCTAAAGCAGTCAAGTTATGAATCTTAATTTTTTTTTTTCAAGTGCTTTATAATTTAAAAGGGTTATAATAACACTTATACTCACCTCTGGTGCTGGTATAGGCACTAGCTAAACTCTCCCGGGGATCGCGTGACATAATGCCACGAGATTCCTGCAGCCAATCATTGCTAGCTTCATTCTCCTCTCCTACGGACATATTTGACATCCTGATGAAGTGTGAGCAGCAGCAGCTGATGTCAAGCGATCCCTGACAGAGGCAGTTGTTGACACAACTTGAATGGTGCCGGCACTGTTGGTGTGTGTATGTGTTATCAGTGTGAGATATGTAGATCTGGTGTGAGCAACAGCAGAATTCATTAATCGGGCCCTATACTTATGATGTACCAATAAATCATCTTGCAGTTGGTAGATTTGCTTGAACCTGGTAATGCCATATGCAGGACAGTGTATACATCTACTCTAGAGATTTATACACACATTACCCCTATGCTGGGTGTTACCCTCTTACCCCTTAAGAGGACTTAAAAATCCTCCAGAAAATTGAAAAAAAAATCACAGAGAAAAAAGCAGAGATGTTTACCTGCTGAAGCCTCCAAACAAATGCACTAGCAGGGCGCATCGGACCCGATTAATGATGGCAAAAACATCTCTGCTTTTTTCTGTGATTTTTTTTTCAATTTTCTGGAGTATTTTTAAGTCCTCTTTTTGTGTCTGTGAGCTTTTACTCAATGTTTAGCGTTAGGACTGGCAAAATGTAAGGACCCTTGACGCGGGTTGCCAGCTTACGTATTGAGGCCCCAATATAAACTAATACCTTACATACATTGATTTGTGTTATTTTTGCACTTTATCTAGCTGGGCGCAGTCGGACCAAGATGGCTCTGTAAACTGTAGGCCTTTACTCACACAGCATGCATTTTGTAGCACTGGGCAGCCCGCCTGTATGTGCGTTAGTAATAGGCTGTAAACCAGATGCTCTGCATTGCCTGTGAACAATGCCACATACAGACTATTATCTCTTATCTCTTTGTGCACTAAGGGTACTGTCACACAGTGGCACTTTGATCGCTCCAACGGCACGATCCGTGACGTTGCAGCGTCGCTTGATTATCGCTCCAGCTTCGTAGACTGCGGTCACACTTTGCAATGCACGGCGCTGGAGCGATAATTTCATGACGTAGTTGCGATGAAGAAGTCATACGGGACATTGGGAATATCGTGCACACCTTTGTTACACGCTGCGATCATGCCGCCACAGCGGGACACTTGACGACGAAATAAAGTTTCAAACGATCTGCTACGACGTACGATTCTCAGCGGGGTCCCTGATCGCATTAGCGTGTCAGACACAGCAATATCGTAACTATATCGCTGGAACGTCACGGATCGTGCCGTTGTAGCGAACAAAGTGTCACTGTGTGACAGTACCCTAATGCCAAACAGCCAACACTGGATTGAAAGTGGTTGTTTCATCGGTATTTTTTGCACCTGTGTTTTTTTCCATCATTAATCGGGTCGATGCGCCCTGCTAGTGCATTTGTTTGGCGGCTTCAGCAGGTAAACATCTCTGCTTTTTTCTCTGTGATTTTTTTCAATTTTCTGGAGGATTTTTAAGTCCTCTTTTTGTGTCTGTGAGCTTTTACTCCTGGCACATAGTGCTGGATGTCAGCTGCAATAGTCAGCTGACACCCAGCCACGATCGGCCGCGCCCCCCCCCCACCCCCGTGAGCGCGGCCAATCGCATATGACGTACTATCCCGTCGGTGGGAATTGAGGCCCACCCCACCTTGATGGGATAGTACGTCATATGGGATTAAGGGGTTAAGAAACCTACCTCTGGTGGGTCTTTGAGAGGAGATGTATTGCTTGACTCTTGTTTCCTTTTACAGTTCATGCCACAATTTGTTTTGAAAGAGCAGTCTTCATTAGACAAATCCTCCAAGATAGCATATATCTCGTCCCAGGTCAAGATATCAGCCAAGGTAGGTATCCCCCACTCACTGGCTTCCTTCATAATCTTACACATGAGAGATTGCTCTTCCCATGTCAAAGGTTCCAACAA
The DNA here is from genome assembly GCF_051348905.1 of Ranitomeya variabilis. NCBI lineage: Eukaryota > Metazoa > Chordata > Amphibia > Anura > Dendrobatidae > Ranitomeya > Ranitomeya variabilis. Next base: position 484,130,841 of record NC_135234.1, on the reverse strand, counting down.
CTCCAGAAAGAGGAGTTCATTTGATTTAGCTGAAAAGAAAGAAAAAATGAGGAAATACTTTGTAATAAGAGGAAAACAAGTACAACAATTCACTTACTACATACACTGCTACATGTGCCTGGAACCAAGATAACTGCAAGTCTCAGCAGCCTCATTTTATTAGATAGAGGTATGTGATGTGACTAGGATTTGGAAATCATTCTTCTCACGTCATGGAGTGATTTAAGACAAATTGATGCACAGTTGTAACTTTGGACCATAAGCTCCTGCCAGAAGATTTTCTTTTATAGCTGGAAATCCCTTTAAAAGTTGGGCCTCCATGCTACGACAGCCAGATGCGGCTAACACCACGTTTGCGTGCAGTAGCTAACTGACACATAATTCTGCAGGTGATACTAAAGGTATTAATTTTAAAAAAATTTATGCAACCAGTGGCAATCAGATATGGGCGTGGTTTGAGCAGCAGAAAAAAAAAAGGTACAGTCAAATATGGTGGAGGTTCAAAGATGTTATGGGGTTGATTTGCTGCCTCTAGCACTGGGTGCCTTGACTGTGTGCAAGACATCACAAAATCTGAAGATTACCAACAGATTTTGGGCCGCAATGTAGTGCCCACTGTCAGAAGGCTGGGTTTGCATCCTAGGTCAAGGGTCTTTCAGCAGGACAATGACCCCAATGGATGGAAACAAAGCGCTGGAGAGTTCTGAAGTGGCCAGCAATGGGTCCAGAACTAAATCCCATTGAACACCTGTTGAGAAATCTTAAAATTGCTGTTGGGAGAAGGCACCCTTCAAATAGGAAAGACCCGAAGCAGTTTGCAAAAGAAGAGTTGTCAAAAATTCCAGTTGAGAGGTGTAAAAAGCTCGTTGATGATTATAGGAAACGATTGATTGCAGTTATTTATTCCAAAGGCTGTGTAAACAAATATTAAATCGAAGGTGCCAACAATTTTGTAAGGCCCATTTTTAGTTGTTTTTTTTTGTGAAATTATGTTTAATTTGCCTTTTTTCCCCTCTGTTTTTTGTGTTGTTCCAATAGACACACAAGAAGTAAACATGTGCATAACAAAACATGTGTAATACAATTTCAAGGGTGCCAACAGTTTTGGCCATGACTGTATATGTGGGAGGAATAGAGATTACACAAGCACAAAGAAGTATCTTTGTACTTCTCTTTAGTTGGTGGCAGTCCTTCTCATCCCTTATCTACGTGCATGTCACTTGCCAAATGGTAAGGCTTTTACTATTAGGGTACCGTTACACTAAACGATTTACCAACGATCACGACCAGCGATACGACCTGGCCGTGATCGTTGGTAAGTCGTTGTGTGGTCGCTGGAGAGCTGTCACACAGACAGCTCTCCAGCGACCAACGATGCCGAAGTCCCCGGGTAACCAGGGTAAACATCGGGTTACTAAGCGTAGGGCCGCGCTTAGTAACCCGATGTTTACCCTGGTTACCATTGTAAATGTGAAAAAAACAAAAACACTACATACTCACATTCCGGTGACTGTCACGTCCCTCGCCGTCAGCTTCCCGCACTGACTATGTCAGTGCCGGCCGTAAAGCACAGCACAGCGGTGACGTCACCGCTGTGCTCCGCTTTTACTTTACGGCCGGCACTCACAGTCAGTGTGGGAAGCTGGCGGCGAGGGACGTGACAGACATCAGGTGAGTATGTAGTGTTTTTTTTACATTTACAATGGTAACCAGGGTAAACATCGGGTTACTAAGCGTGGCCCTGCGCTTAGTAACCCGATGTTTACCCTGGTTACAAGCGAACACATCGCTGGATCGGTGTCACACACACCGATCCAGCGATGACAGCGGGTGATCCAGCGAAGAAATAAAGTTTCAAACGATCTGCTACGACGTACGATTCTCAGCGGGGTCCCTGATCGCTGCTGCGTGTCAGACACAGAGAGATCGTATGTATATCGCTGGAACGTCACGGATCGTGCCGTCGTAGCGACCAACGTGCCACTGTGAGATGGTACCTTAAGAGTTAGGATCGTCCCAGTAATGGTTGTCGTGATGAGGCGGGATGGCTTTCACATTTTTTTTTATATATAAATAAACATGTTAACTAAATACCATACATTATCTTCATGCATTATGCTATTTATTTACTGCAGGGTACTTAATCATTATGTTTCGGTCTTTGTTTTTTTACTTATCTTTAAATGCAGAGAATACTCTGTTGAGGCATTAATGCCACCGAAGAGAACACATACTCACATCCTTGGTTTTTGGATTTTGCTCCTATTTGTTTCTCAATATGAGGAATGTAGTCAGTAGTTATCCACAAGATAATAACGGCACTGCTTCTTACAGAGTCTCCGCCGCTGGTTAGCCATAAACCATACTTTTGTAGCTTCATTGTATCCAGGGAAATATGCACACTTTGCTCCAAAGGCACTGCAAACAAGCATTTATGGAAACGGTGAAATCTGCACGGCTAGAGAATATTCTTTTACAGAGTGTACACAGATTTCTTAAAACTTCATACATAGTGCTACTAAAACACGTCAGTTTTCCCATACTGGAAACCTGATGGGAAAAAGGAGATTTTTGTGTACTCACCGTAAAATCTCTTTCTCTTAGCCTCTAATTGGGGGACACAGGACCATGGGTGTTATGCTGCTGTCCACTAGGAGGCGACACTATGCATAATCTGAAAAAGATTAACTGTGGCTCCTCCTCTGCAGTATACACCCCTGGACGGCGTCAGCCTTCTCCAGTTTTGTGCAAAAGCAGTAGGAGGAACGTAACATGAATAACATAGACATGCCTATAAGAAGGCCACTATGTACGAGCTCAAAGAACAATATGAGAACTCAACAGTAACAACAGCCCGAAAAGGGCAACAGGGTGGGAGCTGTGTCCCCCAATTAGAGGCTAAGAGAAAGAGATTTTACGGTGAGTACACAAAAATCTCCTTTACTCTGTCGCCTCATTGGGGGACACAGGATCATGAGACATCCTAAAGCAGCCCCTGGGTAGGAAGCAATGGACAAATATTGTGCAGACAGGCCCCAATACTTAGGGCACCGCCGCCTGCAGGACACATCTACCCAGGCTCGCGTCCGCTGAGGACTGGGTATGAACCCTGTAGTGTTTAGTAAACGTGTGTAGGCTAGTCCAAGTGGCCGCCTTACACACTTGTTGTGCCGAAGCCTGGTGCCGAAAGGCCCAGGAGGCCCCTACCGCTCATGTAGAGTGTGCCGTAATACCGGCTGGAAGAGGAGAATTCTTAAGGCGGTAGGCCTCTTGTATGGTGGTATTTGATCCACCTGGCAAGGGTAGCTTTGGAAGCTGGCAGACCCTTGTGGCCGCCTTCCGGAAGGAGGAAAAGAGAATCAGACCTCCGGAAGGACGCAGTCCTAGACACGTATATACGCAATGCCCTGACGAGGTCAAGCGTATGCAGAGCCTTCTCCACGGCTCCACGGAACCGGACAAAGGGATGGTAGTGAAATTTCCTCATTGAGGTGGAAGTTGGACACAACCTTTGGAAGGAAGGATGGTACCGTACGAAGAACTACCTTGTCCTGGTGAAAAGCCAGGAAAGGCCGTCTGCAGGAGAGTGCTGTCAGTTCAGACACCCTGCGTAGCGAGGTGATTGCCACCAGGAAACCCACCTTCTGGGAGAGAAGGCGGAGCGGGACCTCCTTAAGGGGTTCGAAGGGTGGTTCCTGCAATGCTGTCAGGACCAGGTTGAGGTCCCACGTTTCTAGTGGTCGTCTGTAGGGGGGAACCAATCGGGAAACCCCCTGAAAAAAAGTCCTTACTTGCGGCTTAGTAGCAATGCGCCTTTGAAAAAGCACTGAGAGGGCTGACACCTGGCTCTTAAGCGAGCCTAATGACAGCTTGGCCTCCAGACCCGATTGGAGAAAACCAAGTACTTTGGGTAGGGAATAAGGGAGTGGGGTCTGGCCACGAGATTCGCACCAGGTAAAGAAAGCTTTCCAGGTACGGTAATAAATCTTGGCAGAGGCTGGCTTCCGTGCCCTGATCATGGTTCCAATGACGTCCGGCGAGAGCCCTGCCTGGGTTAGAACCCAGGTCTCAAGGGCCACGCCGTCAAATTGAGAGCCCCTGAGTTCTGGTTGTAGAACGGGGCTTGTGATAGAAGATCGTGGCGGACGGGGAGACGCCAGGGGGCGTCTGCTGTAAGTTGTACGATATCGGCGTACCATGTACGTCTGGGCCAGTCCGGCGTAATTAGGATGGTTGGAACTCCCTCTTATTTGATCTTTCTCACCACTCTGGATATCAGGGGGAGAGGTGGAAAAATATACAGTAGCTGGAACTGAGTCCAGTCCTGAACCAGAGCGTCTGCTCTGAGCGACCGCGGATCGTCTGTTCTGGCCATGAAGTTGGAGACCTTGGCATTGAAGTGGGATGCCATTAGGTCCACATCCGGGGTCCCCCAGCGGTGACAGATCTGGTGAAAAATTTCGGAATGGAGAGACCACTCTCCCGAGTCTATTCCTTGTCGGCTGAGGAAGTCTGCTTCCCAGTTGTCCACACCCGGAATGTGGACTGCCGAAAGAACCGACCCTGTGTCCTCCGCCCAGCGGAGGATGTGTGACACTTCTCGCATCGCCTGGGTACTGCGGGTCCCCCCTTGGTGATTCACATATGCCACAGCCGTGGCATTGTCCGACTGTATTCTGATGTGAGAGGCTGCCAGTAAGTGATGGAAGGCCCTCAATGCCAGGAGGATGGCACGAATTTCCAGGATGTTGATGGGCATGGTCGCTTCCACTGGGGACCACTTGCCCTGTGCCCTGTGGTGTAGGCGCACCGCACCCCAACCCGTCAGGCTCGCGTCGGTGGTCAGAAGCTTCCATTGACCTGTGAGAAAGGATTTCCCCTTTGCTAGCGAGGTTGGCTTGAGCCACCAGTGCAGGGACCTCCTGGTTGACGACGTTAGCTGGAACTCCCTGTCGAGAGAAAAGGGATTCCTGTCCCAGGACTTGAGAATGGCTAGTTGGAGAGGCCTGAGGTGAAACTGGGCAAATGGGACCGCTTCTATTGCTGCCCCCATCTTGCCGAGGACTCTCATGGCAAACCGGAGAGATCGAGGGGGTTTGCGGAGGAGGGTGTGAACTCCTAGGCGGAGAGCCAGTGCCTTGTCCTTGGGAAGGAGCACTAGACCCCTGGAGGTGTTGAATAGCATTCCCAGGAAGGTCAGGGACTGACTCGGGGTTGGTGATGACTTTTGTAAGTTGATTAACCAGCCCACGCGACTGAGAGTATCGGTTGTGATTGAGACGCAGAGCTCGCAGTCCTTGAAGGTGGGAGCCTTGATGAGTAGATCGTCCAGGTATGGAACGGCTACTATGCCTCTGGAGTGTAGGACGTCCATGGTGGCTGCCATGACTTTGGTGAACACTCTGGGAGCCGTGGCGAGTCCGAAAGGGAGAGACACGAATTGGTAGTGGTCCTGGCCTTTTGCGAACCTGAGAAACCTCTGATGGGCAGGTGCAAAGGGTATATACAGGTATGCGTCTTGTATGTCTATGGAGGCGAGATATTCTTCCTTCTCCATGGACGCAATGATGGACCGAAGGGACTCCATGCGGAAGTGACGGACCCGTACATATTTGTTGAGCTGTTTTAGGTCTAGTATGGGCCGTACGCTGCCTCCTTTCTTGGGAACTACGAACAGATTGGAGTAGAACCCTCGGAAGCGGTTGGTTGTGGGGACCGGTACTATGACTCCTGCTTGAAAAAGCGAGACCGCTTGGTGGTAGGCACGAGCCTTGGCTGGCGGTTTTGGGGGGGACAGAGAGAAAGAATCGGTCCGGTGGGTTGGAGGTGAAGTCTATTTTGTATCCGGAAGACACTAGTTCCCTGACCAACTTGTCTTCTGTAATAGGCAGCCAGACTTGATGAAAGAGCAAAAGTCGGCCGCCTACTGGTGTGGTGTCTTCCGGAGTCCGTGAGTCATGATGAGGAGAAAGTCTGAGATTTTCCTCCACTGGGCTTAGGCTGGCCTGCTTTTGACTGCCAGGTCTTGTCCGACCTTTGCGTCGATCGTGAGTTGTCCCTGCGTGGGGAACGGTTACGATTTTGTGCTGGACGCGAGACGGACCAGCCTGAGGAATTCCGAAAGTATCGGAATCGAGTTTGGTTACGCTTCTTGTAAGTGCGTTTAGGTCTGATTTGTGGAAGAGAAGTACTCTTACCCCCGGTAGCGTTGGATATCATAGAGTCCAACTGTTCACCGAAAAGTCTCCCACTGAGGTAGGGGAGGTGCGTGAGGGACTTCTTTGAGGCTGCGTCCGCTTTCCATTCACGCAGCCAGAGGATACACCGAATTGTGATGGCGTTTGATGCTATCCCCGCTACTACCCTTGCTGAATCCAGAGCTGCATGAAGCATGTAGTCTGCTACAACTGCTATTTGAACCGCTTGGTCCGACAGCTCAGGAGCGGATGCTTGGAGAGCTTGTAAATTTTTTTGCCCAGGCCAGAATGGCCTTGGCAGCCCAAACTGAGGCGAACGCGGGAGCCAGGGATGCCCCTGCTGCCTCGAAAATTGAACGAGCCATGCGTTCTACCTGCCGGTCTGCTGCGTCCCTGAGGGTTGAGCTATCTGGCAGTGAAAGGAGGGTCTGTGCTGCTAGCCTAGAGACTGGGGGGTCCACTTCGGGTGGATCTGTCCATTCCTTGGTGTCCTTCTGTGGGAAGGGGTACCTTGCCTCAAGATATTTGCGATTAGCAAATTTTTTCTCAGGCTGTGAGAGCTGCTTTTTAAGGATCGCCTTAAACTCTGGGCGGCTTCAGAGGTCCTTCAAAGGAAATCTTATGTTCTGGGGCCTCTGGTGGCGGATCAGAAATGTCCAGCACCCGATGGATGGAAGAGATTATGTCCTCAACTAGCGCTGTATTGCTAGGAGGGATTGGGATCAGGGACCCCTCCGTTTCCCTATCTGAGTCAGAGTCGCAGATGCCTTCCGAATCCTGTGTATCACTCAGGCGTCCCCTGCTGAGTGAGCCGGGGAGGAGGCCTTCTCTGGTCCGGGATTGCGGAGATCTGCATTGTCTGTCCCTGGAATGGGACGGTCTAGATCAGTGATTTTCAACCTTTTTTGAGCCGCGGCACACTTTTTATACTTAAAAAATCCCGGGGCACACCACCAAACAAAATGGCACAAAATGACACTAAAACAGTACATATTCTACATATAGTTAATAATATAGATTCTAAATGTATTTATACTCACTCAGTGTGAAACCTGGGCCTGTTTCGATAAACACAAAAGGGATATCCTGGCAGGAATGGTGGAAAGACACACACGAAGCTCTTCCTCAACAGTTCTCAGTCTCTCCCTGTTTTTAGTTTTTTTGTGCACATGCCCTAACCCTAACCCTACCCCTAACCCTAGTTCTAACCCTAGTTCTAACCCTAACCCTAGTGGAAAAAGTAAAAAATATATTTTCTTTTTTTTTATTATTGTCCCTACCTATGGGGGTGATAAGGGGGGGGTCATTTACTATTTTTTTTTATTTTGATCACTGTGATAGGTTATATCTCAGTAATCAAAATATACCTGGAACGAATCTGCCAGCCGGCAGATTCGGCGGGCGCACTGCACATGCGCCTGCCATTTTGGAAGATGGCGGCGCCCATGGAGAAGACGGACGGACACCGGGAGGCCCGGTAAGTATGAGGGGGGATCTGAGCATGGGGGGTGGATCGGAGGACGGGGCGGTGGCATCGGAGCTCGGGGGGAGCGGGCAGGAGGACGGGGGAGCGGACAGGACGACGGAGGGGAGCGGAGCACCAGACGGAGGACCGGAGACGAGATCGGTGGTGGTGGGGGGAGTACATAAGTGTTTCCAGCCATGGCCGATGATATTGCAGCATCGGCCATGGCTGGATTGTAATATTTCACCAGTTTTTTAGGTGAAATATTACAAATCGCTCTGATTGGCAGTTTCACTTTCAACAGCCAATCAGAGCGATCGTAGCCATGAGGGGGTGAAGCCACCCCCCCTTGGGTGAAGTACCACTCCCCCTGTCCCTGCAGATCAGGTGATATTGGAGTTAACCCTTTCACCCGATCTGCAGGGACGCGATCATTGGCACCGACTTTCATGACGCCTACGTGGCGTCAAAGGTCGGGAAGGGGTTAATGAGCTGTTGCTGACTTAATGATTATACACAGCATTATTGGCGGGCATTACCTTGGCGGCGGGCAAATGCGAGAGTCTCTCCGCTCTCAGGATGATGCGCCGGCCTCGGTGACGTCATTAAGTCGCGCGAGCGTTCAAAGCTCGCGCATGTGTTATTCCGTGACTGCGCATTGCTGCGCATTGCCGGGGAACAAAACAAAGGGGGCACCATAGTTTGGGGAACTTTCCCCGCGGCACACCCGACCATGTTTCAACACTGGTTGAAAATCACTGGTCTAGATGACCTGGAGCTACGGTGTCTCTCCCTAGAGGGGGATGACCGTGTGCTATGGGATGACGCAGATGGACTTGATCTATGGGTCCGCTTGCGTCCTGACCTAGACGTGGATGTGCCAGGGTCATCTTGTTCCTGAGTCAAGCTCTCCCTTTGCTGGGTAACGGTCATAGCTGAGGCATGACCCTGCAGAGCCTGAAGCAATGTGGAGGTTAGGTTATCTATAGACTGCGTCATAGATTGCGATATCTGAGTAGCCCATTCCGGCGTGGCATTAGACACCGAGGCATTGGCAGGGGCTTCTTGGGGCTCTGACACATTAGTTTGTATACAGTTCTGGCAATGCGGGTACGTGCTGCCACTGGGGAGAGCGGTCCCGCAGGCTGTGCAGAATGCATAATAGCAGTTCTGCCTGGTTCTCTTGGACCTTGAGCCCGGCATAGTGCACAGAGTGCAGAAGGGCTGCCGGCAGAGGACCTTACAGGGGTAGAGAAACCTATAGGGGAGCCTTATAGGTAATATGGATTCACAGCTGAGTAAAAAACCCAGCTGTGATCTTACCCCACCAGTGTGCCCCTAGGTCCAGCGCCGAAGATCCACAGTCCTGTGCCCCCCGGAGACTGGCTGCCTGGTCCTGCAGACCGGGAGATGCAGGGTTAATCTGCAGCAGAAAAATGACTGCTGAGAAGGGAGAAGGGGGCGGAGAGCTGGAAAAAAGGCGGCAAGGCTGTGTAAAAACGTGCCCTTTCTGTCTCGATCCACCCCCTTTATGACACTATAGAGTGTCATATTTGTCATCCGGGGGGCGGGCCGGGGGGCGGAGAGGAGGCGGCTTCAGCTAGGCCGAAGCCGGGGCCTAAATTAGGTGCCTGAGGCCCAGAAGGGCTCCAGGCCGGCGCGAAAGTCCGGGAGGGGGTCGGATCTGAACCGGACCCCCCCGGATTTAAAGGCAGGATGGCGGTGGAGATATAAGAGGAAGGGGGAGCCCGGTTGGGGTCTCCCTGAGGCAGTATAGAGCTGGTGCTGCCGTAGAGACAGGGGCGCAGGGAGCCCTGTGTCTGTATGTGCCATGCCTGCCTGCACTCCCCCCGGCCCCAACAGGAGCCCGCAGCTGGGCTGGGGTGCCTGGATGCAGGCGCAGTGTGCTGGCCCATTGCTGGGAGCTGTAGAATGCTGCCTGTACAGGCCCTACCTGAGGTGTCTCAACCTAATACCCCCAGAGGGGGATTAGGGAGGGTGCTGTTGTCACACCTTCAGGGGCCTTTATCCTCGCCTCGACCTCAACCCGGAAACCAAAAGGAATTGGGGAAGGAGGGGGGGTCTCGACTTCGAACCAGCATCCGAGGGACTGGGGAAGGAGCAACATGGGGAATAGCCATCTCTACTTCAACTGGGCACCCCATAATAGGGGGCCGAGGAAGGAGCTATGCCGGGAGTCTCACAGGAGACCCTCTTTTCTTCATCTGTAATCCCGTTGGAAAAAACGGAGTAAAAATCTTTTAGGTGTGCCTCCTATGCGACACTAAGTAAAAACTGGAGAAGGCTGACGCCGTCCAGGGGTGTATACTGCAGAGGAGGAGCCACAGTTAATCTTTATCAGATTATGCATAGTGTCGCCTCCTAGTGGACAGCAGCATAACACCCATGGTCCTGTGTCCCCCAATGAGGCGACAGAGTAATCAGCTGTGTTGAACACTGAGAAAATATTCCTCAAAAGTTTGGAAAGCTTTAGTGCATGCCATGTGATGTTAAAGGAATTTGTCAGCAGGTCTTCGCTATGTAATCTGAAGACAGCAGGAGATAGAGGCTGGAACACAGAACTCAGGGATGTGTCAGTTGTCAAAGTGCGTGCTGATGTTTACGAATTGTGAAGGATTAATCAGTAAAAATGCTGGACTACACAAGTCAAGCGATTCCCCTCCCCTGTGATAAACAGCTCACTGTATATGGACTTTGTACAGAGAGCCTGCTGTGGGCGTGGTTAGCTTTATCAGCTCTGCTTCATTCTAAATCTACATGCTCTGTGTCAGAAGGGCTACACTCTAAGTGATACATGGTTGGATTCAGCTCATCTTTGCCTACCTTATGCTGCTCTCAGAGGAAGCAGCAAAAACCTGCTGACAGATTACATTTAAGTAACAGCAAACTGACGTTTCTAGTCAATTGGAGAAATGAAATTCATTGAATCCCTCAATAAACACTGAATTCAAATTCTATGGGATTGAAGGAGATAGAGAACAGAACTTGACCACCTCTGTCAGTCCCATGGAATGTGAATGGAAGGGCTGTGTGCATGCTCGCCTGGGCGTGAGACAGGAGACTTAGGACCTACGTTCTAGTAACTGGTGAGGATCCAAGTGGTACGACCCACAACAATCAACCACTTATCCATCATATGCAATTCTTTCACATTTTAAATGTACGACGAAACAAAAAAAAAATAAACTTCACCCTGATGGGAAAAATGGCTATGTAAAGACCAACATGTTGTAAGGTAAAAGCAAGCATTTCATCCCAATTCCCTGACAAGCAAAAGTATTTCAAGGTCCACATAGACGCTCAGCATCCTTACTTAGAGGTAATGATGAAAAGGCAAAAACCAAGTTCAAGTCATTATGGTGAACATACTCAAAGTGAAATTATACACCTAGCTTTTGATGCAATGTAAGGTAAGACATCATGCAAATGGAAGCTCTAAATTAAAACTTGCCTTTCAGCGGGATTTCAATAGATTTTGGAGTAACCTATATTAAACAAGAAAAAAAATTGAAAGAAACGCTCAGACAAAACTATAAAAAAGGTCATCCTGTGTTTCATCTTTAGAGTAAACTTGTCAGCACCCCTCCTCTGGCCCTTTTACATGGCTTTGTAGCTCTTTAGGACTTAGGCCCCTTTCACACATCAGGTTTTTGCCGTCAGGCTCAGTCCGTTTTTTTCAAAATTCGCCGGATCAGATGAAATTCTCATTGCGCCGGATGGCCTCACGTTTCGTCTGTCTTTCACCAAAAAGTTTTGTCCGGTGTCTGGAAAAAAACTTACAAAGTTATGTTTTTTGTCTGCGGTGAAAAACTGGATTTTGCTAGAATGGAAGCCTATGGGCGCCGGATCCGTCAAATGACAGATTCCGTTTTTTTTGTAACTGCGCATGCTCAGATTTTTTTTGGGTCCAATTAGCTGGATCCGATAGTTGGATCCGTAAAAAAAAAAACGGATCCATCGCATCAATCTGCGACGCATACGTTTTTTTTTCAAGATTTGCCGAATTGTGCCTGACTGCAAAAACCTGATGTGTGAAAGGGGCCTTAAGCTTTTGACTGGTTTATATTTTAAAGTACTGCTCCAGCAGAGACATATTCATTACATTTTGAATACATATGCAATGAGGATTGCACTTTCAGCCTCATTATATTGTTTATTAATTCGAAAAAAAAGTATATATATATATATATATATATATATATATATATATATATATATATATATATATATATATATATATATATATATATATATATATATATATATACACACACACATATATATACATATACACACACACATATATACAGGTCATTCTCAAAAAATTAGCATATAGTGTTAAATTTCATTATTTACCATAATGTAATGATTACAATTAAACTTTCATATACTATAGATTCATTATCCACCAACTGAAATTTGTCAGGTCTTTTATTGTTTTAATACTGATGATTTTGGCATACAACTCCTGATAACCCAAAAAACCTGTCTCAATAAATTAGCATATCAAGAAAAGGTTCTCTAAATCAGAGGTCCCCAACCTTTTTTGCACCAGGGACCGGCTTTAAGCAAGACCAGTTTTCCATGGCCCGGTGGGGGTGGGGCAGGGGTGGGGCAGGGGCGGGGCTTTAGTCATATGGGGGTGGGGTTATGGAGGGATGGAGCTTAGTGCATACTTATCATATAATTATGACATTTATAATGAGAATGTGATTCAACTTACCATAGGTTCAGAATGAGTGGGAGCACCATGCTTGTTTCCCTGGTGCTCTGCACCATTATTGCCCCATAGCTGTGCCATACAGTGCTCTGCACCATTATTGCCCCATAGCTGTGCCATACAGTGCTCTGCACCATTATTGCCCCATAGCTGTGCCATATAGTGCTCTGCACCTTTATTGCCCCATAGCTGTGCCATATAGTGCTCTGCACCATTATTGCCCCATAGCTGTGCCATATAGTGCTCTGCACCATTATTGCCCCATAGCTGTGCCATATAGTGCTCTGCACCATTATTGCCCCATAGCTGTGCCATATAGTGCTCTGCACCATTATTGCCCCATAGCTGTGCCATATAGTGCTCTGCACCATTATTGCCCCATAGCTGTGCCATATAGTGCTCTGCACCATTATTGCCCCATAGCTGTGCCATATAGTGCTCTGCACCATTATTGCCCCATAGCTGTGCCATACAGTGCTCTGCACCATTATTGCCCCATAGCTGTGCCATACAGTGCTCTGCACCATTATTGCCCCATAGCTGTGCCATACAGTGCTCTGCACCATTATTGCCCCATAGCTGTGCCATATAGTGCTCTGCACCATTATTGCCCCATAGCTGTGCCATACAGTGCTCTGCACCGTTCATTATTGCCCCATAGCTGCTGCTGCTGCAATAAAAATAATAAAACACATACTCACCTGTCTTGCTTGCAGCTCCTCGGCGCCATCTTCCCGGCGTCTCCCTGCACTGACTGATCAGGCAGAGGGCGGCGCGCACACTATATGCGTCATCGCGCCCTCTGCCTGCACAGTCAGTGAGGAGAGACGCCGGGAAGATGGAGACAGCGCCCGGCGTGTGGAACCAGGACAGGTGAATATGTCATACTTACCTGCTCCCGGCGTCCCGCTCCTTCCCCCGGACAGCTGGTCTTCGGTGCCGCAGCCTCTTCCTCTGTCAGCGGCGCCGCGGACCGGCTGAAAAACCCCAACGGCCCGGTCCCGGTCCGCGGACCGGCGGTTGGGGACCTCTGCTCTAAATGACCTATTACCCTAATCTTCTGAATCAACTAATTAACTCTAAACACATGCAAAAGATACCTGAGGCTTTTAAAAACTCCCTGCCTGGTTCATTACTCAAAACCCCCATCATGGGTAAGACTAGCGACCTGACAGATGTCAAGAAGGCCATCATTGACACCCTCAAGCAAGAGGGTAAGACCCAGAAAGAAATTTCTCAACAAATAGGCTGTTCCCAGAGTGCTGTATCAAGGCACCTCAATGGTAAGTCTGTTGGAAGGAAACAATGTGGCAGAAAACGCTGTACAACGAGAAGAGGTGACCGGAACCTGAGGAAGCAGTGGACTGAGTCTGGTGTGGAAACATCCAGAGCCACCGTGCACAGGCGTGTGCAGGAAATGGGCTACAGGTGCCGCATTCCCCAGGTAAAGCCACTTTTGAACCATAAACAGCGGCAGAAGCGCCTGACCTGGGCTACAGAGAAGCAGCACTGGACTGTTGCTAAGTGGTCCCAAGTACTTTTTTCTGATGAAAGCAAATTTTGCATGTCATTCGGAAATCAAGGTGCCAGAGTCTGGAGGAAGACTGGGGAGAAGGAAATGCCAAAATGCCTGAAGTCCAGTGTCAAGTACCCACAGTCAGTGATGGTGTGGGGTGCCATGTCAGCTGCTGGTGTTGGTCCACTGTGTTTCATCAAGGGCAGGGTCAATGCAGCTAGCTATCAGGAGATTTTGGAGCACTTCATGCTTCCATCGGCTGAAATGCTTCATGGAGATGAAGATTTCATTTTTCAGCACGACCTGGCACCTGCTCACAGTGCCAAAACCACTGGTAAATGGTTTACTGACCATGGTATTACTGTGCTCAATTGGCCTGCCAACTCTCCTGACCTGAACCCCATAGAGAATCTGTGGGATATTGTGAAGAGAAAGTTGAGAGACGCAAGACCCAACACTCTGGATGAGCTTAAGGCCGCTATTGAAGCATCCTGGGCCTCCATAACATCTCAGCAGTGTCACAGGCTGATTGCCTCCATGCCACGCCGCATTGAAGCAGTCATTTCTGCCAAAGGATTCCCGACCAAGTATTGAGTGCATAACTGAACATTATTATTTGATGGTTTTTTTTGTTTGGTATTAAAAAACACTTTTATTTGATTGGTCGGGTGAAATATGCTAATTTATTGAGACAGGTTTTTTTGGTTATCAGGAGTTGTATGCCAAAATCATCAGTATTAAAACAATAAAAGACCTGACAAATTTCAGTTGGTGGATAATGAATCTATAGTATATGAAAGTTTAATTGTAATCATTACATTATGGTAAATAATGAAATTTAACACTATATGCTAATTTTTTGAGAAGGACCTGTATACATACATACACAAACACACACAGAGACAACCTTGTCCTTGCAGGTTTAGGCTGGGTTCACATTGCGTTGGTGCAGTCCGTTCAACACATGCGTTAAACGGACTGCACCAACGCTAGTGCCGTTTAAAAATTGTGTTATGTGATAGCGATAGCGCAGATGCTCCACCTACGCTATCGGTGACGAACCGGAAACGCTGCAGACCGCGTCCGAGGGTCCATCACAGAATGACGGCACATCGCTAACGCATGCCGATTATGACATGCGTTAGCGATGCGCTACATAATGGCAGTCAATGGGTGCGCTAACGCATCCGTTACATGCCGCATGCGTTAGTGCCGCTGTGTAACGGATGCTGTCAGCGAAATGCCATTGACGCAATGTGACCCTGCCTTACAATCTACGGCCTCATTTGCAAATACCTTAAGAGCGCAGTCTCTTGCTGCTGAAACAGTACTTTGGGATATAAGCCATAGACTGCATTATATTGCAAAGAGCTACACAGCTGTATAAACCGTTTTGGGGAAAAAAAAGAGGGATTTTTGGTACTCACCGTAAAATCTCTTTCTTGGAGCCTTCATTGGAGTACACAGGTAACCATGGGTGTATGTTGCTGTCGCTAGGAGGCTGACACTATGCAAAAAAAGGAAAATAGCTCCTCCGTCGCAGGATACACCCACCGACAGGCACCAAGTACCTCAGTTAATGTTAAAGCAGTAGGAGAGGCAACCCAAAACTGAACATATGTACCAACCAACAAGGAATGGCACACAGGCCCAATGATGGTACAAACAATTAGGGAGGGTGCTGTGTCCCCCAATGAAGGCTCCAAGAAAGAGATTTTACGGTGAGTATCAAAAATCCCTCTTTCTTTATCGCTTCATTGGGGAACACAGGTAACCATGGGACGTCCCAAAGCAGTCCCTAGGGTGGGGAACAGGAAAGATGCAAAGAAAGAGAGACTCAGTTGCATAACCGCCGCCTGTAGCACCTTCCTTCCCAGGCCTGCAACAGATGAGGCATCACTATGAACCCTGTAAAACCAAACAGGTAACGGCCTTACAATCTGGAAAGCCAAGGCCTGGTAAACAGTCCAGGAGGCCTCAAAGCCGAGCGAAGTGAGCCTTCATCCCGGGAGGAGGCTGATCGTCCTGAACGCGGTATGCCTCCATTATTGCTGAACGAATCCAATGGCAATAGTGAATGGAGAAGCTGGGAGTCCGTTATGGCGACCTTCAGAGATGACGAACAGGGCATCAGATTGACGAAAGGGATCAGTCCTTGAAAAGTGGACTTGGATAGCATTGACGGGATCCATCTTGTGGAGGGACTTCTCCAGGGGGATGGACCAGAGAGAGAGACAGAGAGAGAAGGAAAATGTGTTCATTAATGTGAAATGAAAAGACCACCTTAGATAGGAAGAAAGGAACAGGCCTGAGAACTACCTTTTCCTGATTCAGAATCAGGAACGAGGAACGGCAGGACAATGCCGCTCACTCGGGAACTCTCCTGATGGACGTAATGCAACTAAGAAGACAACTTCCCATAACAGGAGAGAAAACGTGATGTCTTGAATGGGCTCAGCAGGAGGTCGCCAAAGACAAGGTTAAAATCCCATGGATCTATCAGAAGATGATAAGGAGTTGCCAGGTGGGCGACTCCTTGAAGAAAGGTCTTTACCTGGGAACGAGAAGCCAGATTTCGTTGGAAAAGAATTGACAGAACGATAGACCAGAGTCAAGACCCACTTGTAGAAGACCAAGAATGGAAGGGAGAGAACAGGACATAGGGACCAAACCCTTGTCCTCACACCCACCAGAAGAAAGCCTTTTAGTATCTGTAGTAGATACGCAAGGATGCTGGTATTCTGGCCCTAAACAAGGTCTGAGTGACCTGATGGAAAAAAACAGCCTCCCTCCGGACTATGGCCTAAACGGATATGCTCTTAAACTCAGACTGTGAACTCTGGTGGAAGAGGGGGCTTTGAGAGAGAGGATCTGGACGGCCAGGAAGCTTCCAGGGGGCATCCATGAGTATGTTCACCAGGCACTTCTTGGCCAGTTGAGCTATCAGGATTACAGGGATGCCTTCTGTCTTAAACCCTTTCCCGACTCTCGGTTCAAAGAGAGAGGCGGAAAAAACTAAGGCAGTGAGAATTGCGACCACGATATTACTCGAGCCTCGTAACAGATGGCTAGTGGATCCCAGGACCTGGCAATGAACCAAGAAACCTTGTGGTTCATCCGAGACACCATGAGGATGACGTCCGGGGAGCCCCATTTCTGCATATCTGGGTGAAGATGGCGGGGCTAAGCGACCACTCGCCCGAAGCGAGGACCTGATGGCTCAGAAAATCAGCTGCCCGATTTTCTATCCCCGGAATGTGCTGGCGTTGTCCGACTGTATGCAGACCGGCTGGCTTGGAAGGAGGGTATGCCAGTGGCGAAGAGCAAAGGAAATTGCCCTGATCCCCGGGAGATTGATGGGAGAGAGCGCCCCCTTGGGCATTCCAGCGGCACTGCGCTGTGTGACGAAGAAAAAACAGCTCCCCAACTGAGGAGACTGGCCTGCCACGGAGACGAAGGAAGAACTTTCTTCTTAAGACTGATGCCGTTAGCGTCACCAGGTGAGGGACTACCTCACCAAGAGAGGTAGAAGCACGGAACCATCCAGGGAGATGGACCTCTTGTTTGAAGACGACCAGAAGGCCAGCAGACAAGGATGGGCATGGAAATGGGCAAAAGGAAAGGCTTCCACAGCGGCAATCCTTTTCCCTAGAACTCTACTGCAAGACCGAAGGGGGAGAGAAGGTGGTCGCTTTAGAGTATGGGTCCCCTGGAATAGGGATGAAAACCTCTCCTTTGGAAGAAAGACATGGGCTTGGGTAGTGTCGAACCTTAAACCTAGAAACACCAGGTGCTGGGCAAGGGTGATGGAGAACCTCTCTGTTGATAATCCAGCTGAGATGGACCATAGCGTCCAGAGAAAACTGAAGACTCTGGTCGCAGTCTCGGCGGGACGGTTCCTTGATCAGAAGATCGTCCAAGTATATAGAAATATGAGAATCCCCTTGGAATGAAGGATGTCCATGACCGCTGTCATGACGTGAATAGTCTGGGAGCAGAAGCCAGGTCGAAAGGGAGGGGGCCATGAACTGATAAAGATGCTCCTGGATTGCAAACCATAGGAACTTCTGATGCTGAACACAAACAAGAAAGTGAAGAAATTGTCCTGGTTCCATGGAAGTGATTACCAAACGTAGGGACTCAGTCCCGAAAGGCAGATCCGAACCTGACATTTCAATCGTTTGAGGTAAAAAAACGGAAGGGGCGGCCTGTCTTTCTTTGGGACTATGAAAAGAATAGAGTAGAACCCCGAAAAAAAACGTTGATTCCTGGGGACGGGTACGATCACTGCTGTGCGTGGTACGGAAAAAGACGGCCTGAAGAACCCCTGGGGCCTGCGACGCATGTCTTGGCGGGTGAGACAGAAGGAAATGTCTTCCTGGAGAAGAAAAAGATGATTTTGTAGCCAGAAGTCGCCATTTGTCTCGAGATTGAGGCAACCTTTTTCTATTAAAAGAACTTTAGACTTGGACCAGTGAAGCGAGGTGCTTTTCCCGCCAGGACATCCAAAATTATTTGATCCAGCTTGAATCCAAAAGGTCTAGGGCCTTGGAAGGAGAGACCAGAGAATGTGGCGTATAGCAGCGATGTTGCTGATAGCCATGGCGGATCATCCAGCCACATCAAAATCTGATCTACCAGATTTGGCATCTCATCCGAAGAAGCCTAAAATACCCTAATGAAGCATTCTTGCCGAGGCAGACATGGATTTTGATACCCAGGTGGAGGCAAATATGGGACAGAGAGAGACGCCAGCTGATTCAAAGACTGACTTAGCCAAGGATTCAATCTGTCTATCCGTAGAATCCTTAAGAGATGCACTGTTCAGCAGAGATAAGACTGTCTTGGAAGACAGGCGAGAAACTGGCAGATCCACATTAGGGAATTCTGCCCATTAATCACCAAGGTGTGGGCTAAAGGGATAGAGAATGAATATCTTCTTCATTCCTGGGAAGCGCTTTTCAGGGTGCTCCCAGTGTTTGGACATAATCATCACAAATTCCCTGTGATTAGGGAAATGCCGGGAAGGACATTTTACCCGTTTGAAGACAACGGAGTGCTCCTGAGCAGGTGCCTCGTCCTCCCTTAGGTTCAGAATTTGGGCAACTTCCCAAGATGAGGCTAATGAGCATATCTTGCATGTTTTAGGTCTGGTCAGTATAGGACTATAGACTGGGAATCCATAACCGACCCCAAAAGCCACCCCCGAGGAGGGGGCATGGGAAGAAACCAGCTTCTTTTGCTTTGTACCCGATTTGTCCCTGGTAAGGTCGGGGTCAGGTGCGTGCGAATCACCGTGAGAGGCGTTCGTAGCACTGGTGGCAGAAGACCGAGAAGGGGGCATGGGGAGGAGCCCGCTTCTTTGCTTTGTACCCAATTTGACACTGGCAAGGGCGCGGTCAGGTGCGTGCGAATCACCATGAGAGGTGTTCGGAGCACAGGTGGCAGGACCTGGACCAGGGACTGTGAAACTTTTGTCAGGTCTGAGACCGAATGCAACATGGCAACAACCCACTCCGGAGGGAGGGGAGTGCTCTCATCCCGGGCTGGTTTGAATGCCACTTCTCTTTAACAGATGGCACAGGCATCGTGGATTATAGGGACAGGAATGGGCCTCCCCGAGATAGGGCAAGTGCGAGGGACTAGGGCGAGAGCTAAGCCCTTGTGAAGAGAGAAAATAACCAGACTGGGCTGGTCCTACCTGATAACAGAGACGGCGCTGTGACTGCTCAGGCTGCAGAGTCCCCCAGATCCAGTGCAGGTTAGTGATGAACGCCTGCTGTGCCCTTTGGAGCCGGAAGTCGATGGTGGCAGACACTGCACAAATGTTCACACGCCTTGCAGACAGACACACTATGCGGGGGGCGTGTCTCGGGTGAGCGGGAGAGAGGGATAGAGAAAAACACACTCTCTCATTATGCCAAGAAAACACGCTCATCGAAGTGGGGGAGGAGACTAAGCGTGCGGCATGCCCTGATTGGCCGTGGCCCGGTAAGAGTCTGAAGGCGGCCCAAAACCGGGCGCTAAATCAACAGAGGACATGGCATTATGCAAAGGCTCGGCACCCGCAGAGACAGAACTGGAAAAAAGGCATTAACAAAAGTCCTAGTCCGGGCATGAAAATTGGCCACATCTCACAGCATAAGGGAATAGGGGCCCCTTCTATTGGTTATGCCGCCGGAGTAGTGCACCGCGTAGGGAGAGGAGATCCCGTGATGGGGGAGAAAGCGCGCGATACATACGCGCACTAAGTGCGGGAGCGTGGCTCTGGCCAGGACAGAAGGAGGGGGAGAAGAAAAAATGGCCGCTGTCGTTCAGTGACACCATATTCTGTGCGGCGTCCTGACGAGGGTAAAGTGTGAGGCAGAGAAAGAAGGTTCCGTGCAGCGATATACCCACAAAGGGAACGTGCCATGTGAAAACAAAAAGGCGCAGACACCTCAGACCCGGTGTAGGGGTTAATAAAACACAACAATACCTGTAAGGAAAAAAGGATTAGCTGCGGATCTGGGAACAGATCCAGGTCCGCCTCCTACAGACACTAAGCACAAATTGAGGTACTTTGTGCCTGTCGGTGGGTGTATACTGCAAAGGAGGAGCTATTTTCCTTTTTTTGCAGTGTCAGCCTCCTAGCGACAGCAGCATACACCCATGGTTACCTGTGTCCCCCAATGAAGCGATAAAGAAAAGATGTTGACATGTTCACTTTAATTTTCATATTTAAGAGGAAGCCCCACAACAAAATCCTATATTATTCTAGAAACTCTTGTTACATCAAGTAAAACGCAATTCGTCAATTGGAAAAGTTTAAAACTTAAAAAAAAGAAATAAAAAAATACACCTATTGCCTTTACATAATAGTTTTTGCACACCTGGTCAGCTTTGAATTCCATGGATAATTATCCATCTAGTGTGCTGAGTGCTGGTGGCATGTGCTGATTCCCTCTGCCCTACACAGTACGAGGAATCACCCTGCCGTCTGTGGACAACCTGGGCAGAGGGACCATGTGCATGAGCAAGATCTAACTCGAATATGTTCATTGGGACATCAATGTGATTGACCTATTAGTACATTACCATAGCAAAGCCGTCTGCGTATCCTTTCTTCTTGCCATGGTACACTCTGAAAAACCGTAATTTCAGCGATGAATTCTCTGATTCTGGAAGTGGATCCGCTACAGAGGCAGAACAATCCTGTATATCAGAAAATGCCAATTCGAAAATTTAAGCTTTGGGCTCATTATATTCCAATATTGAAATTGTGTTTGAATATGAACAAGAAAAGATTCATTACTGCAAGTAACTTTTTTTGGTCAATTTGCCCTTTTCCAGACTTTCCCTCTTTTGTACTGCAATCAACAGGCAATCAAGTGACTGCACAACATCTGGGAGCTTACATTTTGCTATAGCTCCACATGATAATGATAGGCTAGAAGGTGGCAATAAAAAAAGATCCGTGCACGCAGACAAGAGGCCACACTGCTATCCTCCATATGGTCAACCAATGAAACCCCAGTAAGACTGGGAAAGGTAAAACAGATGCATTAATCTAAACATTTATAGCCCAACAGATGTGTATACTTTCATGGCTCCTATTTATTAAAAAAAAAAGATGGATCTGCAGTACCCGGCAGCAGCCACTACAGAGCTGTGCTGTTCAGCTCCGCATACGGCACCGAGATCAGCTGATCAGGGAGGATGCCAGACATCGGACCCCCACCAATCTGATATTCATGTTCCAGGTAATTAATATACATGTAGAATAAGAACTCTGCTGTCTATCATCTACTGCCTTGTTATCCTGCAAGAACTTTAATGGTATAGAACTATGCTTGCTGAATCCTTGCTATAATTCATCTGTTGCAGTGTACTCAATACACACTGCTATATATCCATGGTTGGGGTCACTGTAGATATTATCATGGGAAAGGTGTTATAGCATAGAGATGGAGCCAGGACTAGTGTCTTTGATCATCTATCCACCCCCTGGTGTGTTGAGCAGCTGCTAATTTATCCCAAACCAGCTCCCACAATCCCTCTCTCCTGACCCTGTAGTATGGCCTATAAATTTAGAAAAAAATTAATATTCAGAATATTCATTTCTCGCAAGTATCGGCACACGTGACCGCTAGGCTGCAGCAGGAAGCCGCTGGCTGACAATGCGCGCTACTGAAGAGGAATGGATACTCACTGCTCTCTGCGTTAAACGGTGCCAGTGAGTATTCTGGCAGCTGTGCTCTGCTTGTGCTGATGACCGGGCCTCCCACTTTATAGAGAAAATAGATAATATTCATCAGGAAATCCGCTCCCAGCCACCAGGTGCCATGACTCCCATCCCTCCCTGCATTTCCCTGGCTCACTCTCTACATTTGATCCCATCATAGAAGAAAAAGTCTCCAGGCTCCTCTCCACATCCAACTACATACATTCCCTCACATCTCCTCCAGTCTCTCTCTCCAGTCGTCACAACTCACCTAACTACAATCTTTAATCTCTCCCTCTCTCGGGCATTTTCCCCTCCTCCTTCAAAGACCATCATTACTCCATTATTAAAGAAACCGGCTCTCGACCCATCCTGCACAAACAACTACACACCAGTCTTCAACCTCCCACTCATCTCTAAACTCTTGGAGCGCTTTGTCTACTCCCGCCTTACCCGTTACCTCTCCACTCATTCCCTCCTAGACCCTTCAGTCTGGCTTCCGCCCCCTACATTCAACAGAACTGCACTCATCAAAGTGACCAATGACCTTTTGACAGCAAAATGTAACGGTGACCACTCTCTGCTCATTTTTCCAGACCTTTCTGCAGCTTTCGACACTGTTGACCACCATCTCCTACTCTCTAGGCTCCAGTCACTAGGCATTAAGGACACTGCCCTCTCTTGGTTCTCCTCCTATCTTTCTGACCGCTCCTTCAGTGTTTTGTTCACTGGCTCCACTTCATCTCCTCTTCCTCTCATTGTTGAGGTCCCTCGGGGCTCAGTTCTTGGCCCCCTTCTCTTTTCTCTCCACACGGCCCCAACTGGACGGAACATCAGCAGATTTGGCTTTTAGTACCATCTTTATGCTGATGACACACAACTATACACGTCATCCCCTGACCTTACCCCCGCTGTACTACAGAACCCCAGTGACTGTCTGTCCGCAGTCACCAACATTATGTCTGCTCTCTACTAAAACTCCATCTTTCCAAAACTGAACAACTTCTGCTCCTGCCATCTACTAACCTCCCTGAATTTGACATTTCCCTCTCCATGGGTGGCACTATAACACCCCGGCAGCAGGCGTGCTGTCTGGGTGTTATGTTTGACAACAATCTCTCCTTCACCTCCCAAATACAATCTCTTGCCTGCTCTTGCTGCTTACACCTAAAGAACATCTCTAGAATCTGACCTTTTCTCATCATGGAAACAACAAAAACCCTCACTGTCACCCAGATCCACTCCCGCCTGGACTACTATAACACTCTATTAAATGGCCTCCCCGTTACTTGACTTTCCCCTATCCAGTCCATCCTTAATGCAGCAGCTAGGGTTGTCCATCTGGCTAATCGGTACTCAGACGCGTCCGCTCTTCGCCAGTCGTTACACTGGCTTACCATTCATTATAGGATCCAATTCAAACTACTTGTTCTCACACACAAAGCTCTCCACAGTGCGGAACCCCTTACATCTCCTCCCTTATTTCTGTCTATCCTGACTAACCTCTGCACTAATCCGTACTTCCCACTCCCGACTCAAAGACTTCTCCCATGTTGCGTCAATCCTCTAACCAAAGAAATTAGGGCCAGCCACAACTTGCACAGTTTTAGGCGCTCCCTCAAAACACATTTGTTCAGAGTGGCCAATCACGTTCCCTAATCAAAGTCATTTTATGTGTAAGCGTGTGTAGCCCATTCACTATCTCTATCTATCCCCCACACCTGAAGATGGCTGGACCATCATTGTAAATACACACCTGTACTTTGTATCTCCCCCACATCACATTGTAGACTGTAAGCTCTCACTAGCAGGGGCATTTTATTTTGCTTTAATTATTGTATTGTTAACAGTGTTACTGATGACTGTTTGAAATAGTTAACCTGTAAAGCGCTGCAGAATATGTTGGCGCTATATAAAGATTATTATTATTATTATTATTATAACACTTTAAATTGAATACCTGATCACCATTAATAAATCTTTCTACATGTAATATTTCCCAACACTTTGGTCTGTTTCAGAGCTCCAAATATTCAGGTTTCATCCATTAGGAGGTAAATGACCTCTCTCTGTCAAAGCTTTGCAGACATCAGTCAGCAAGTCAGCAATACTTGTATTCCCATAATATTACACATGTGGGAAGGGCAGGTTTCTTAGAACTTTGCAAAGTGCTGCTGTAATTCCTCCTAAAAAAAAAAACTGGAAAAAATGGACAGCTGGGTGTAAGGCTACTTTCACATTTCCATCTTTCCTCTGCCGTCGCAATACGTCGATTTTTGAAAATGCAGGATTCTGCATTTTCCTGTAGACTTGTATTAGCGACATATCACGACGGATGGACACACGTTTTGTCCGTCGTGCACTGGATCCTGTGGAATGTGACAGGCCGTCTTTTGCAAAAAAAATGTTCAAGGGAACGGTTTTCTGTAGATTGTATCCAGTGTCTCGCTCTCACTCTCGTCCCTCACCCAGAATACAGACGGAAATGTGAAAGAACAATCTTCCGTCGGTACATCGCGCCGACGCTTTGTGACAGGCGACTACCGACGGAGATGTGAAAGTAGCCTAATTGGTTGAGGTTGTGTCCCTGACTCTGTCTAATCTGGGATACCGGAGTAGAAATAGATCCTTACACAGGGAGGGGTGAAATCTAGTTACCATTGTATTCTTAAGGAATAACAGAGGGAAACACTTCAGATTACTGAGAAAGGATGCTTCAGGGTTGTTTTTTTCGTATTATTAGACATACAAGCACTCACTTGAGCAGATTTGACAGTACAGGTGAACGGTCTTTTACTGAAATTTTCAGAGCACACTCAGGGTACATTCCCACATTCAGGATTTGCTGCGTTATTGTCGCTGTGCACTTATGCAGAGTCAAAACGGCAGCGGCCAGATGTTACAGCACAGTGGATGGGATTTCTAGAAATCCCATATCCACTGTGAGTCTATGTGCACCTGCAGATCTCCTGTAAAAAATGTAAATGTGTGTCCGCCAATTTGCATAATAGGTGTGGACATTCGGCACCGTCAAAACCACAGCAGATCCTGAACGTGGGAACGTACCCTTAGAAACCCATGATTGCTTTGTGCATAACATACCATAGGCTCCTCATCACTACAGGAAGACGGAGACGGATCTTCCCATTCATCATCTTCCTTCGCTTCATTTGAGGATTCCGACACAGTTTGCTCATTCCCCAATAATACACCTTTCTCATGTTCTCTTTCCTCCTCATCGCTTGACAGAACAACTGGGTGTAGACAATAAAATAGACATTTATAATTTAATATTAATGTATTGAATCAAAATAGCAACTTTAAACATTTGAGGAAAATAACAAGTAAAAATAACTTTGTGAAAGATTTCCATAATCGGGTAGTATATCTGTGCAGGTATATGTGGCTATATATGTAAAGTTTTATGTGGACAAAGTAAAACAGTAAAATGGTCAACAAAGTGTATCATATGAGTACTGTATGGTGGCAGAAATTGGGGCAGAAATGGATTTGCCTTTTGAACACTACATCAGGGAAATTGTCATCAGGTTTTTGCTATTTTATCTGAGAGGAACAAAATGTAGGAGCAGAGACTCTAATTCTAGCGATATTTCACTTAGTTGCCTGGGTTTTTCTGTTTCAATACAACCAGTGTTATCAGCAGGAGATTATCACTACTGGAAATGTGGTACATGCAGGGTAGTCCAAACCCCATCTCCAGCACCGATTAGTAGCTTCCTCTCACTATACATTGTAAACAGTGGTGCGGGAGAGGTGATACACAGCTCAACAACTGAGCTCTGCTACATCTACAGCAGAGAAAACGGTGACTATCATAACTGCTGCACCCAGTAAGCTTAGTGATACATCACTGGAATCAGGATCTCTGTTCTTGCATCATGCCGCTTTCACATCGCATAGCAAACACCTGCTGACAGATTCCCTTCAACTCTTTCGTGCCATGACTAGTTTCTGTTTTTCGCATTTTGTTTTCCTCTCCTTTTTTAAGAGTCATAAGTTTTAATTTTTCCTAAGACATAGCAAAATAGGGCTTTTTGTTTTGCTGGACAAGTAGTACTTTTAACTGACAACTTTTAGTTTATCATGTGCTGTACGGGAAAGTGTAATAAAGTATCCATGTCCGCCATCCAGTTTTCCACTCCTGGAATGTGTACCGCTGAGATCACCGAGTGGTTGTTCTCTGCCCATGGAAGGATGCGCGTTACCTTGGACATGGCCGTCCTACTGCAGGTACCCCCCGATGATTGATGTATGCCACAGCCGTGGCGTTGTCTGATTCGATACGGATGGGATGACCCGCCAGAAGGTGATGGAAGTGCTGCATGGCCAGTAGAATAGCACGGATCTCCAGAACATTGATCGGCAGCTTCGATTCCTGAATTAACCAGCGGCCCTGGGCAGTGTGGTGGCTGAAGACTGCTCCCCAGCCTGAAAGACTGGCATCGGTAGTCACCAATAGCCATTGAAAGGGTAGAAAGGACCCCCCCCCCGGTTGAGGGAAGAGTTCAATATCCACCACATGAGAGTCTGTCTGACCAGCAGGGATAAGCGGCACCTTCTGTCGAGGGACAAAGGGTTTCTGTCCCAAGCTGCCAGAAGGGCATGTTGTAGGGGACGAAGGTGCAGTTGTGCAAAGGGGACTGCTTCCACTGCGGCCACCATCTTTCCTAGTACCCTCATTGCAAACCGGATGGAGTGAGGGGTAGACTGAAGGAGCGCTCGGGCTCCTCGTTGAAGGGCTAAGACTTTGTCTGGAGGGAGACCAACCCCCCGAGACGAGTCCAGGGACATTCCTAGAAAGGAGAGCTGCTGGGCTGAGTTTATCAGCCAGCCCAGGCAAGAAAGGGTATCGCAAGTAATGCGAACGGACTCCACGCAGTCGTGGAAGGACGGACCTTTGATCAACAGGTCGTCCATATAGGGCAGAACGATCACGCCTCGAGAGTGCAGGATGAAACATGACGGCCGCCATGACCTTTGTGAACACTCTGGGGGCAGTAACAAGGCTGAAGGGCAGGGCCATGAGTTGGAAATGCTGATCGTGAATGGCGAAGCGCAGGAATCTCTGGTGAGGGGGAAAAATTGAAATGTGCAAGTAAGCGTCTCGGATGTAGATTGAGGCCAAAAATTCCCCTTCTTTCAGGGAAGTGATAACTGAACACAGAGATTCCATGTGGAAATGACCGACCTTGACAAACTTGTTTAGAAGTTTGAAGTCTAAACCTTTCCATCCTTTGTGATGACAAAAAAGTTTGAATAGAAACCCTGAAACTTTTTGCTTTCTGGGACAGGGACAACGACGCCATCGTGACACAATGCGTCTATGGCCAGGGAGAAAGCTTTTGCCCTTGCCCTTAAAGAGGGAGGACGAGAAGGAAAGAAAAGTGAAGGAGGGCGCGTAGCAAAGTCTATTTTGTATCCGGACGACACCAAATCTCTGACCCACTCGTTAGAGATGACGGAAAGTCAGGCCTGACGAAAGAGAAGAAGGCGGCCGCCTACCCTGCCGGTGTCGTCCGGATAGCGCTGATAGTCAGCGTTGGGAAAATCTCTGGGACCTAGGTCCTTTAGGCCTCGACTGCTTGGGTCGGGACTTCCAGTGCTGGTTAGGCCTGTACGAGACCCGAGTTCCTCCATCTCTTTGTGGAGAACATCCTGAACCGGACAAAGTAGTGGTAGTGGCCCAGCTTGGAGTGGAACAAAAGGAACGGAAACGGATTTGCTGCTGTCTCCGAAAGGGACGCCTAAGTCTCTGTTGGGGAAGGAATTTACTTTTTCCTCCAATAGTATCGGAAATAATTTGAACCAGCTTTTCTCCAAATAAGCGACAGGTTTGATAAGGAAGGGAGGTGAGAGACTTTTTTGATGCAGAGTCCACCTTCCACTCTCTGAGCCATAATGACCTTCTAATAGAGATGGCATTGGCTGCTGACTGAGCCGCCCAACCGGCCGTAGGATGCGTGTACCATGTAATCCCCTGCCCAGGAAATTTGGTTGGCAAGGTGCGCCACCTCTTGAGGAAGGTTACTGTTCTGAAGAGAATTAGCTATGGTCTCTGACCAGAAAACCACAGCCTTAGCTACCCATGTTGCGACAGGATGAATAGAGGGCCGAACCTGAGGCCTCAAAAGCAGAGCGGGCCAAGACTTCTGTGGTCCATGGGATTTTTGATGGATGAGCCATCCGGCATGGACAGGAGAGTTTTGGATGCTAGGCGGGATACTGAGGGGTCTACCACCGGAGATTCCGCCCAATCCTTTTTCAGATCAGCTGAAAAACGATACTTGGCTTCAAGAAGCTTTTGTCCTGCGAAGCGTTTATTCGGGCGTTCTCTATGCCTATTGTGAAGGAAGCCCTGTTCCTCCCACGTCACCAATCCGTGACGTCACTACACAGGCACAGCTCTCCGGCGCCCCCTTTGTCTCTCAGGTCAGTAAGGGAACTGCACCTAGAGCAAATGGCCGCCGGGGAGACTGCCCTGTTACCCACGCTGGGTATTCTAAAATTCTCAATCAGAGTAAAAGGATCAGCCCAAAATTAATTTATGATTTAATTACCTTAAGGGCGCACTAGGTAATTACAAGAAATATACAGTCAAAATATATCAAGAGTTACAGTCAGAGTAAAATATAACAATCATAAGACAAGGCTTAGAGGTATAAAGCTGGAGGTCAATTTACCAGGTTGAAGGTCGCTTGTGGATGCCAGGGGGCTCAGCGTTCTGCAGGTCCAAGACTTAGTTGCCGGGCAGCCCCCAGAAAGCGTGTGCTTGCTCCCCTCTGGTTGGCATATGCCCTGTTCCTTAGTTAGTCATCTTCCTCTGTTCTGACCCACTCTCCCAAGTGTCCCAGCTCTTAACCCTGCTGTGTCCCTCCCCCTGTAGCTGGGTGGGCTTAGCAATCTCCACCCCTCTGCATCCCTGCAAGATTTATTCCAATATCTAATAAATGGGATAACTGCTCTCAGGGTGATCGGATCAGTACCCGGGCAGTACCAGCGCATGTGGTTTGTTCTGCCGGTCGTACAGGGATCAAACCTGGACCCATTAGGTCGCTGTGGGAGGCTGATCTCTATATCCCAGGTTTCAGAACTCCCACGGACCCGGGAGTCACACTGTCAGATGCGCAATTTCTTTAGGGCGAGGGGGATATTTTTTATGAGCCTGTACCTCGGACGATGCGTCCATAATTCACGATTCCATGTTGGAGACAGTTCGACTGGAAAGCCATAATAGATGTGTATCCTGTGGCCACTTGACATGCGTGCTTTAATTAAGCCCCTCAGGCACCTCTATGTCCCCTGCTGGTGTGGCTTCCTCACTCAGGCTTTGAAATGCCATCTGCCTGCTACACTGTGCTCAGCCCATTACCATACTAAAAGGAACATTATTCATGAGAAAAGGTGGGGGCCAGGAGCACTCCTCTCTGCAGACCTGTGACCAGGAGACAAAATGGAGTCACGCCAATCTCTGTTAGTATGCCCGTCCAAGATGGCGGCTATTCCCTCATCACACCTATTAACTATGGCTCTAAATTCAGAATGAATAGCAAATGCCTTATGAGAGCGTTTAGTTCTCTTAAAGGACAAGGTCTGATCCGGAGCGGAGCCGGAATCTTCCTCAACCTTTAAAGCCTGGTTGACTGCTTCAATAAGCTAATCCACTGTCTTCTGAAAATCTCGCGAATCCGGATCTAAGGAACCATCAGATTTGCAGTCAGATTCGCGTTCGCTATTGAACTCTGGAGAGAGAGAGCGAGAAACGGAGCTGTGAGGCGACAAGGCACGTGTCTGCTCAAGAGACGTGCTACGGATCCGTTTTATAGGTGCCTGATTCTTTCTAGAGTGCTTTCGGCCCCTGCTAACCGACTGCTCCCGGCTTGGGGGGATCCGTCTACATCAGTCCTGCAAACGCTCCAGTCACCCGAAGGATCACGGAGAGATTCAATCGCTTTGGCCAGCGAAACCATGGACTGAGACAGTGACAAAGCCCACTCAGGGGGACTAGGTACACTGGGCTCGGTGGTGGCAGAGGGCTCCTGAGCGCAGTTGGGGTCACAGGCATTGAAGAGCAGCGAACTCTTGAGCCTTAGGGAACGCAGATTGGCATGAGCATGAAATAAAGAATATAGCTATAGTCTTTTTAGACTTTTGATGCCTTAGGCTGGGACATGATGTATCCTTCTATGTGGCCCTATAATATTAGGGGCTGCCGAGAAGGGATACTGCTGAGGAAAAGGGGGTTACAGCAGGGAGGAGGATGTATAATGCAGCGCTCCCTTACCCAGGTGTGTGTCCCCGCTCCTCCTGTGTTTCTCCACTGCGTGGCCCCTGCGCAGAAAACACTTGCTGCCGGTCCTGATGGCAGTTAGTGTGTCCTGAGGCGGTCTGGGGGGGAGAAAGATGGCCCCCCGAGATCTCAGAGGGGCTTCTCGTGCTGTTCGAGAAGCACCAGGACTGGTGGGCGGAGCCTTCGCATCGAATTATCGCATGGGCGGAGAAAGGAGTTGCGGCCTAGTACAGGGCCGAAGCTGGGGACTAAATTTGCGACGCAGTCTAGCACAGGTACAGGAAGGGGCCGAATGCGCGCCCCCGCAGTCAAAATAAGTCCCCCTTAACCAGCGCCGCCCCAGACCGCCTGAAAGGAGCCCTCCAGCCTGGCACTTACCCGGAGAAACTGTCGGGTGGCAGGTAAGGCATCTTGCTGCAGGTCCACCTTTGCTACTGCGGGTTTGGATGGTGCAGGGATAAGGGGGAAAACCATCAATCCGCCATCCCTTTAGAAGGTAGGTGGAGAGAGACTGTCCGCCTCCTTGTACCATCCGCTATAACAGTGGTGGTGCAGTGGCTTAGATGCCACGAGGTGGGCCACTGTACATCCAAAGGGTTAACCATCTAGGATGGGACAGGGCGGAATGTCCGGCAATAGGCCTGGCTGCGGAAGAGGATACGTGGAGTCGACACTCCATGTGCTTGTCCGTTGAAGGTGTGGGGAGATCGGTGCCATTGAAGGGACCCATCACCCCTAAGAATCAGCTCAGGCAGTGGCATCCCATGTCGCAGGAGAGGATACAGAGAAGTGACACTCTCCGTGCTCACCTGTTGATGGTTCGGGGAGATCGGAGCCTTGAAAGGATCCGCCGCCCTTGATTGTAAAAATAAAAGAATAAAGTGTTTTGGTCTGAATAGCAGACCAGTCGGTGTGCCTCCTATGGACACTAAGCAAGAACTGGTTCTCTGGGAGCCAGAATGAGGGTGTATACTGCAAAGGGGGAGCTAACTTTGCTTGTGCTAACTTAGTGTTAGCCTCCTAGTGGCAAGAAGCATATAACCCATGGTCTGTGTCCCCAATGACGCGAAGGAGAAAGAGAATTTTAAATTTAAGTATATTAGAAAATATGATATAAGAAAATACACCAGCGCTACCTGACTGAAATCACTGAGCTGCAGGAACCAAGACAGAAGGAGCTGGTACTGTCAAAGGGGAATGCAAACAAATAAAAAGAAATGGATCCGCGCTGCAGTGATATTAAAATGACCAAGGATGTGGATGAGTGTATATAGAAATGCCTAAGAGATATTACGCTGTATAAATGCACCGTGTGTCAGCGGGAGGTCCCCTACCACAGCCCACAAACCACCATAAGCCAACCTAGATTGATATAAAATTAGATCTGGAACAGGGTTATAATTATACCCAAAGAAATGTGATGCGGACTCACCGTGATGTAATGAGGACTCAGCGTGCAGTAGAGAATGTGGTCCGGGTTGAATGGCAGGATTCGTCCGGTGGGTGTGCAGGTAAGCAGGCGGGCGAGCAGGGGAAAGCAAACGCCGGGTGGCGTGTGTTGCAGGGGCTACGTAGAGCCAGGGACGGCTCCGGCCGGTAGCGTCCCTGGATACGAGCGGGAGAGAACAGGGGGCGGAGCTCGCTGGCACAGGGCTCAGCGCGTGACGTCACTGAGCTAGAGAAAGGTACGGGGAGACACAGGGACCAAAAAACCGACGCGTTTCGAAGGAGCAACGTCCTTCTTCATCAGGGTTGAAGAAGGACGTTGCTCCTTCGAAACGCGTCGGTGCAACACACGCCACCCGGCGTTTGCTTTCCCCTGCTCGCCCGCCTGCTTACCTGCACACCCACCGGACGAATCCTGCCATTCAACCCGGACCACATTCTCTACTGCACGCTGAGTCCTCATTACATCACGGTGAGTCCGCATCACATTTCTTTGGGTATAATTATAACCCTGTTCCAGATCTAATTTTATATCAATCTAGGTTGGCTTATGGTGGTTTATGGGCTGTGGTAGGGGACCTCCCGCTGACACACGGTGCATTTATACAGCGTAATATCTCTTAGGCATTTCTATATACACTCATCCACATCCTTGGTCATTTTAATATCACTGCAGCGCGGATCCATTTCTTTTTATTTATATTAGAAAATAGTTTTGATTATGACATTAAATGGATAATAGGATTGAGGATAAAAATTACTTTGGACTCCATGTTAATTTTCATAGCAAAATAAGACTTTGCAGCACATCTGATCACTTAATAACAATCTATAATGAATGCATATAGCCATTATAATACAGGAAAGATATATATCTTGGTACCGTGTTAGCCAGTAGATAGAAAAATATTTAGAATTGAGAGTCCTCAGTGGTTGATACCTTTTAATGGCCATTAAAAAGATATCAACCACTGAGGACTCAATACTAAATATTTTTCTAGAGCCATTATAAAGACTGAAGTAGTAAACTTTGTGTAAATCAAAATTTGAGGCAGTTTCAAAATTTTTGACTGTAGGCTTGCATACATTCTTCTGACTCTTCATGTAATCCACCACAGACTCAATGATGTGGAGATCAGGGCCCTGTGGGGCCATAAAATCACTTTCAGGACTCCATGCTCTTCTTCAAGTTGAAGATTGTTGCGCGTGTCATTGTCCTGCTGCAGAAAACATTTGGAGCCAACCAGACGCCTCCTTGATGGAGTTGTATGATGGATAAATATCTGCCTCAGCATTGAGGACACTATTGTTGTGCTAAACTAACAAATACATTTGCTGAAATTCAGCACCAAGTTGGAAAGAAATCCCCATCAAGCTTTACTGCTGCCTGCAGACACTTGTGATTGTATGTAGATTTTTAATTCAACGTTGACACTTCTTGATGCTTCTTCAAAAAAAAGAAAAAAAAGAAAGAAACCTTGAGCAACACATCAGTCCTCTTGTTGCTGTCTTCAGTCTTGACACAGTGAATGAAGTGCGACATAAAACGGTCTTCCACACGTCACCATCCTACAAAATCCCCTCCTGTGTGAAAGAGCATCTAGAAGAATTGATGCTGATTTAAAGGCAAAAGGTGTCCGTAGCAAATAATGATCTGGATTTAATTTTAATTTATTCCCTTTCCATTTTGGTAATTGATCAAAATAAACTGACTTAACACTTATGGCAAAAATTAATAGACCACCACATCAACAACCTGTCATGGGCAGCCCAATCTCCAGACCTGAATCCCACTGAAAACCTCTGGAATGTAATCAAGAGGATGATGGATAGTCTCAAGCCATCAAACAAAGAAGAACTGCTTACATTTTTGCGCCAGAAGCAGTGTGAGAGACTGGTGGAAAGCATGCCAAGACGCATGAAAGCTGTTATTAAAAATAGGGATTTTAGTGTACTCACCGTAAAATCCTTTTCCTCGAGCCATTCATTGGGGGACACAGACCGTGGTGTATGCTGCTGCCACTAGGAGGCTGACACTAAGTCATACAAAGAAAGTTAGCTCCTCCCCTGCAGTACACACCTTCATGCTGGCTCTCAGTTAACCAGTTCGGTGCAAAAGCAGTAGGAGATCAATAACAATATATGAGCGTATAGCATGTCATATTATATATAAGAGTATAGCATGTCAAATTATAAAACAAGCACAAGCTAATAACAGGGTGGGAGCTGTGTCCCCCAATGAATGGCTCGGAGAAAAGGATGTTATGGTGAGTACACAAAAATCCCTATTTCTCCTTCGCCTCCTTGGGGGACACAGACCGTGGGACGTCCCAAAGCAGTCCCTGGGTGGGGACATCAGATCAGGCCCTGTGTAACCGCTACTTACAAGTGCGCCACCGCAGCCTGCAGAGTCCGCCTGCCCAGACTCACATCTGTGGAAGTCTGGGAATTATAGTGCTTCAAGAATGCATGCGGACGGGACGAATCCGCAAGCTTGCAACCGTTCTTGCCGATGTCTGGTGCCTAGAGCCCTCAGACAGGGAGATAGGCTGACATCTAGCACTGAATGACTCCTGGATGGTGAAACGAATCCACCAGGCTAACATGGCCGATGAAACGGCTAAACCCTTCCTGTGACCGTCAGGAAGCCCAAATAAAGAGTCCAATCTTCGGAAGGACGCCGTCCTCGATACCTACCTACTCGGAGCACTCACTTCGTCCAGATTATGGAGAACCCATTCCGTTTTGTGGACTGGAGCCGAAAGAGATGAGGGAAGGACGATGCCCCTGTGACAGTGGAAATACAATGCCACCTTGGTAACAAGGGAAGGGGATGGCCTGAGGACAACCTTGCCTTGATGGTAATAAGGAAAAAAGTCTGAAAGAACAGAGCGGCTAGCTCCGAAGACTCGTCAGGATGAGAAGATCTTAGAGAAAAAAGGGCGACCTTCCCTGATAGTAAAGTCTGTCCGGATCAAAAGGAGTCTACTGTAAGACGGTATGCGATAGGAAAGAACCACAGGTGAAGACTCCCTGTGAGGAAGTCCATATTTGCAGTTTTGTTGCAATAAGACGGAAAAATACTAGTACCGCAAACGAGAAATCCTGACATGGTTAGTGAGGATCTCCCAGGGTCAGTGAGGATCTCCCAGGATCACTGGAGCCCTTCCTGCTTCCAAAAAGATCTCGGAAGTAGTGGAAGAGGGGTTATTGAAATTGGTACCATGGAAGAACAGAGCATGCACTGCGATGGCTCTTGGATCTCTAGGCCGAACCATGAACTCGAGTACATTGGCGTTCAGTTTGGACGCCATCCGACCTACATCTGGAGTACTCCAGTGAAGGCAGATCTGATGGAAGACTTCCGGGTGAAGTTCCCACTCACTTGAGGAGAAACCCTGACGGCTGAATATGTCTGCTGCCCAGTGTTCTACTCCAGGGATATGTACTGCCAAGATCACCGAATGACAGATCTCGGCCCATCAGAGAATGTGAGGTACCTCGGCCATGGTGCTTGACTGCGGTTACCTGCTAGATGATTGACGTATGGCACAGCCGTGGCATTATCCAATTGCAGTCGGATGGGGTGACCCGCTTGAAGGTAGTGGAACTGCTGTAGGATTAGCCGTACCGTTCGGATCCCCAGAGCAATGATCGGGAGAAGAAGACTGGCATGGGTAATCACTAATAACCATTGGACCAGGAGAAGGCCCTGGATGAGGAAGGAGCTCAGAGACTACCCTTTGAAAGCCTGATTGACTTGCTGAAAACGAGCGGAGCGAAGGAAACTGCTTCAATTCTCGTCACCATTTTTCCTCAAAACCCTCCTAGCGAATCGAATGAACTGAGGGGATGAGTGACCAAGTGCGCGAGCTCCCTGTTGAAGAGCCACAACCTTGACTCGAGAGAGAATTACCATCCTTCTGGAAGTGTGCAGGATCATCCCTCAAAAAGGATCTGCTGGGCTGTAAATGAGAAAAACTTGTCTAAGTTTAGCTGCCAGCCTAGGTGAGAGGGTATCACAAGTGATATAGACAACTCAGCATAGTCCTGGAAGAGCGGCTAGAAAGTGGACCAAATAGGGCAGGACGACCACGCTACTAGGGTGCCAGAGGAACATGACAACCGCCATGACCCTTGCGAACACTCTGGGTGCGGTAGCCAGGCCGAAGGGCAAGGTCGTGACTTGAAAATGCTGTTTGCGAATGGAAAGGCGAAGGGATTTTTGTAGAGAGGAAAATTAGGAATGTGAGGGTAAGCATCCCGAATGTCGATGGATGCCAGAAACTCCACCTTTTTCTGTTGAAGTAATGGCTGAGCGGAGGAACTCCATCTGAAAAAAAGGAGAACCTTGTCAAAGGTTGTTAGAAGTTTAAGGTCCAGGATCGGTCTTACTTTTCATTCGCCCTTTTTGGAACCAAGATCCCTTAGATCTAGACTGTCCTGGACAACCCTTCCACTGCTGGTTGGGTCTGTAGAAAAAAAATACGATCCCTTGTTAGTCTCCCGCTCAGAAGATTTGATTGGCCAGCTGAACTGTCTTCGGGGGAAGGTTACTTGTGTGAATTGAAGTAGTTAAGGTCACCGACCAGGAGACCATTGCTCAAGAAACCCATGTGGCGGCTAAGGAAGGTGTAATAATTATAGGGGATAACTCCACAGGTTCACAGGAGCAGGTATATAGCCAGGGAGTAACCAGAGGTCAGGAGCTGGATGGAAGGCAAAATACTCTAGCACAGACTGAAGGCTGGGGTGGAGTTTTATAGCAGGAAGACACAGTGCACATGAGACCAAAGACGCCATCTTGGAAAAGGGCAGTAATGCACAAAAGGTAATAAAAAATGTTCAGAGTCCTGACATTACTCCCTCCTTAGAAGCGGCCTCAGGACGATCCTGGACCTGGTTTCTCAGGGAATCTCTGAAGAAAACGAGAAATCTTCTGTTGGGCATTGATGTTTTCCACAGGTTCCCAAGAGTCTTCCTCAGGGGGATATCCCTGCCATCTTATCACATATTGGAGCCGATTCCTGCGAATCCTGGAATCAACAATTTCCTCCACCACAAATTGTTCTTGCCCATCAATCACCACAGGCTGCGGAGGTGGCACAACACGTCCCTGGAAGGTATTAGGAGATACAGGCTTTAGTAAAGATACATGAAAAACTGGGTGTACCTTCATAGTCCTAGGCAGCTTCAGCCGGCAGGCCACAGAGCTCACAATACCGTTGATCTTGAAAGGGCCAATGAATTTCTGTCCAAGTTTTTGTGAAGGAACGTTTAACTTCAGATTCTTAGTTGCTAACCACACGGAATCTCCTACCTTGAACATAGGTGCAGGTTTACGGAATCTATCAGCCGATCTCTTATAACGTTCTTAAGCTGTGGTCAAGGATTCCTTCAGAACCTCCAAATTTTGCCTCATCGCAGTCAGCCTTTCCTCCACTGCCGGAACCGGAGAATTAATTGGAGACCTAGGTAAGATACACGGATGATAACCCAGATTGGCAAAGAAAGGTGTAAATTTAGTGAAGGCGCTCTGAGAATTGTTATATGAAAATTCGGCTAACGGCAGCAACTCCAACCAATCATCCTGGAGATGGCTGACATAGCATCTTAGATATTGTTCCAGCGTCAGGTTGGTCCGCTCAGTCTGACCATTTGTCTGGGGATGGTAAGCGGAAGAGAGACAGACATTAATATTGAGTGCAGAGCAAAACCCCTTCCAGAATCTTGAAGTGAACTGCACTCCACAGTCAGAGATGATCTCATCCGGAACCCCATGCAACCGAAAGACATTCTGTATAACCAAGTTCACTGTATCTTTAGCTGAGGGGAGGCTGGTGCACGGAACAAAATGCTTTAGTCAGGCGATCAACTACCACCATGGTTGTATTCATGGCCCCCTATGTAGGCAGCTCCACAATAAAGTCCATTGATATAGACCCCCAAGGGGGGGAAGGAACAGGTAATGGTTGTAGAAGACCCATAGGTGCCACATGAGGAGTCTTGTAACGAGCACATACCTTGCAAGAGAGAACATAGTCCTTGGTATCCTTCAGGCAAGTTGGCCACCAGAAGAATCGGCTCAGGAACTCTTGTGTCTTCTGTACCCCCTGTGACCAGCCAACTTGGAGTCATGTACGAACTTGAAGATCTGCAGACGGACGACCTCAGGGACGTAGATACGTCGATCTCTGAACCACATGCCACCCTTAAAGACAAAATTAATATCCACAGGTGGGTTGGCCAGAAATACATCACTGTCATAGGCCTCCCTGCACTCCTTCCACAAGTCCTGATCGTGGATAACTCCGATGAAATTGGCATCAGATAGAATGGTCTTGCACGGGGCTCCAGGTACGGAATCCGCAGCATGGATTCGGGATAAAGCATCAGCCTTCCCATTACGAGAACCTGGACGGTACGAGATAAAGTTAAATTGATTTAAATATAAGTTCCAACGAGCCTGACGAGGAGAAAGACATCTAGCGGATCTAAGGAACTCTAAATTGCGATGGTCAGTTAGCACTATGATCTGTTGTGCAGCTCCTTGCAGATGATGCCTCCATTCTTTGAAAGTCGCAATAATAGCCAGCAATTCCTTGTCTCCCACGTCGTAACTCTTCTCTGCTGAGGTTAGTCTACGGGAAAAGAAAGCACAAGGATGTAGCAGACCCTTCTCTCCAGTTCTTTGGGAGAGAATAGCCCCCAAAGCATTATCAGAAGCGTCCACCTCCACAATGAAAGAAAGTGTTGGATCTGGGTGTATCAACAGCGGTGCTGATGTGAAACAGGTCTTAAGCCGATCAAAAGCTTCTTGAGCCTGTGATGACCACTTAAAGGGCTTTTCCTTCTTTGTCAAGAAGTAATGGGACGGACAATATCAGAAAAATTTCGAATGAAGCGTCTGTAGAAATTTGCAAAACCAATAAAACGTTGGACCTCCTTAACGTTCTTGGGTACCGGCCAGTCAAGGATAGCCTGAATCTTACCAGATTCCATGTTCAGCCCTTGGGGAGAGATGATATAACCTAAGAACTGTATCTCAGAACGATGGAACTCGCATTTCTCCGGCTTAATATACAGATGGTTCTCTTTCAGACGTCTTAAAACAGTTTTGACATGTTCTTCATGTTCCTGTAGAGAGTCAGAAAAGATTAGTATATCGTCCAAATAGATCACTACAAACTGGTCCAACAAATCTCTGAAAATGTCATTAGCAAGGTGTTGAAACGTTGCAGGGGCGTTACAAAGCCTGAAGGGCATCACAAGAGATTCAAAGTGTCCATACCAGCATCTGAATGCTGTCTTCCACTCATCCCCTGGACGAATACGCACCAAATTATAAGCCCCACGAAGATCCAGTTTAGAGAACACCTTAGTGGCGGACTCTTTCCAGTAATTCGGGAATCAGAGGCAAAGGGTGGGTAACGGTTTCGTACGGTTACCTTATTGAGTTCCCGATAGTCAACACAGGGTCTCAGGGTCCCATCCTTCTCCTTTACAAAAAAGATAGGTGCCCCTGCTGATGAGGAAGGACGTATGAAGTCTTTGGCCAGATTTTCATCAATATACTCCTTTAAGGCTTGAATCTCAGGTGCCGCCAAAGGG
Organism: Ranitomeya variabilis; assembly: GCF_051348905.1. Classification (NCBI taxonomy): domain Eukaryota; kingdom Metazoa; phylum Chordata; class Amphibia; order Anura; family Dendrobatidae; genus Ranitomeya; species Ranitomeya variabilis. The sequence continues at coordinate 484,091,354 of NC_135234.1, read as the reverse complement.
TATACGTTACCAGAAGGAATAGCTGCCCCAGGAAGCAACTCAATGGGACAGTCATAATGCCTGTGTGGAGGAAGCTGATCTGCATTCTTTTTGTCACAGATGTCAGAGAACTCTTTATATGCTGGAGGTAAAGAAAATACCTGTACATGTAGTTCCGTAGCCGTGGACTCAGGGACAGCTTTTGTTAATACTGAGTTGCTCCTTGTTGGAAAGATAATCTCCTTGGTCTCCCAGTTGATAATTGGGTTCTGAGAACGCAACCAAGGAATGCCTAAAATCACAGGAAAATGAGGAGAAGAAATTAGCAAGAAAGTTGCTCCTGATGATTAGGCTCCAATAAAATTTCAAGGGGTACGGTCTCCTGATCCACAGGCCCAGAGATTAAAGGTGACCCATCCACTGTTTCCATGGTAATTGGAGAGGCTCTTTGCTGAATTTCAATACCATGTTCCTTGGCAAATGCGATATCCATGAAATTGCCACCTGCACCAGAGTCAATCATAGCTGCACTGGAAATCCACTGTCCTGAACACAGGATCTTAATAGGGAGAGAACAGTGAGAGTTCTTTTCCTTAAGCTCCTTGGGGGGTGAAGTCATAGAAAGTGAATGGAATACAGCGTTTAAAGGCAGGCTACATTCAGAGATGTCAGATTCATCATCACAGTTGTCATACTCTCCTACTGCTGCTAGCACCTTGTTAGGCCGTCTAGGACACTTAGGACAATTGATCAAGAAGTGGTCAGACTAGCCGCAGTAGAAACATAGACTTTCACGAAGGCGATGCTCCCGGCGCTCAATGATCTCGCGCCTCTGAACGGAATCAATTTGCATGGGCACCTCCTCCACCTCCCGAGATGTTTTACCTGCAGGTTCTTTGGAAGGAAGGGAAAAGTTAGAAATACGGTTATATGCAGCAACTTCTCCTGCCTACCTCAGGAAGGCGAATGTCAATGCGCACACAATGCTGTATAAATGTCTCTAGCTCTTGTGGTGACTCAGAGCGAGCTAGTTCATCTTTTACAATACTAGACAGACCCCTTTTAATAATAGGCAATTGTGCATAACTGTCCCAATTGGTATCTACCGCTAATCTCCTGAATTCAGTAGCATACTCAATAACAGAACGTTTTGCCTGGCGTACAGACAATAAAGCAGATTCAGTGGTTGCACAGCGATTAGGATCATCAAACATTAATGCCATAGCGGCCAAGAAATCATCCAAGTTATTTAACCGTGGGTCACGAGACTCAATCATCGGATTCACCCAGGCGAGCGCTCGTGCGGTCAGCAGCATTATTACACACAATACTTTGGATCTATCATTAGGAAAACGGTCAGCATGCACATCAAAATATAGCATACATTGATTCACAAAGCCACGAAATTTGTCGCGATCACCATTAAATCTGAATGGGGGCAACTTAGGTGGGCTAGCTGGTGGCGGTTGCCCAGAGGGAAAAGTCGCTTGTGCAGCTATTTGCGTGCTTATGTCCTGAAAAGCCCGTCCATACTGGGACTCTATGCCAGCAAGTTTCTTTTCCTGGGCTGCCATGCGGGTGCTTAAGTCCTGCAAAGTCTGTCCAAACACTTGTTGATTGTGTTCAAAGCTTCCAAACTTCTTTTGCAGACCTTCCCCCATCTTTCTGCAGTGATCTAATTTTGGAAAACACCTGCTCTAGTCGGCTTTCTGCAGTCATTGTTCCAGCAGTCTCTTTTTTTTTAGGCTAGAGTATCCTGTAATAATTATAGGGAATAACTGCACAGGTTCACAGGAGCAGGTATATAGCCAGGGAGTAACCAGAGGTCAGGAGCTGGATGCAAGGCAGAATACTCTAGCACAGACTGAAGGCTGGGGTGGAGTTTTATAGCAGGAAGACACAGTGCACATGAGACCAAAGACTCCATCTTGGAAAAGGGTAGTAATGCACAAAAGGTAATAAAAAATGTTCAGAGTCCTGACAGAAGGGTAGAGCGCTGAACCCCAAGCTGCAAGATGGAAAGAACCAGATTTGCTATCCGACAGTCCGTGGTATTTTTAAATTGATGATAAATCAGGCAGGGATACTGGAAGGTATACAACAAGAGATTCTACCCGGTTAGTCTGCCAAGTGGCAGAATGCGGGGCTGCATCCAGCAGGTCAGGAAGAAACCGTCTCTTGCCATCGTCGCTCTCTTTTGACGGTGCAGAGTAGAAAATTAGGAACCCTCGATCCACCATCCTCTTAACAGGGAAGTGTAGAGGAATAGTCCGCCTTCTTGCATCATCCGCTAAATAGTGGTGATGCAAAGGGGGGTGCTCGCACGCCAAAAAGGGGTGCCTCTGTACATCCCCAGAGGACAGGTCCCCGGGTGGACAGGGCAGGTTGTCTGGCGTTAGGTCTGGATGCAGTAGAGGATACATGGAGGTGACACTCCATGTGCTCGTCTGTTGATGGTGTGGGGAGATCGGTGCCCTTTAAAGGACCCGTCGCCCTTAAAAATCAGACCAGGCATGGCATCCCACGTAGAGGCTTCTGTCCAGTGAATCGCTTATCCGGACTGAATGGCAAATGCTCTACGAGGGAGTTTAGTCTCCTTATGAGGGACACTGCGTAGTCTAGAGCAGAACCAGAGTCCTCGTCAATGTACCGGGATTGGTTGATGGTATAAATAGGCGAGTCCATCCTTTTCTGAAGCTCTGGCAAGTCCAGGTCTTAGGCAATATCCGATCAATATTCAGAGCCTTGCCGTCATCAAATCATTGGTGAGGGATCAGGAAACGTCCTGTATGTTTCTAGACGCCTGTACGTTTCTAGAATACTTGCGGCCCCTGCTAGTCGACGGCTCCTATGTTGGATAGGGACCATGTACATCGGTCCTGCGAGCACTCCGAGCCAGAGGGTACACGGAGGGATTCAATCTCTTGGTCAGAGAACCATGGATTGCGGTCAGTGACAAAGTCCACTGAGGGGAACTAGGTACTCTGGGATAAACTGGGATCAGCGGCGGAGGGCTCCTGAGCTCATTTAGGTGACCAGCTTCGGATTGATCATGTGCCCTTAAGACCGGGGAATACTGGTCGTGCGCCTTTAAGACCAGGGAATACTGGTCATGCGCCTTTAAGACCAGGGAATACTGGTCATGAGCCTTTAAGACCAGGGAATACTGGTCATGCACCTTTAAGACCAGGGAATACTGGTCATGCGCCTTTAAGACCAGGGAATACTGGTCATGCACCTTTAAGACCAGGGAATACTGGTCATGCGCCTTTAAGACCAGGGAATACTGGTCATGCGCCTTTAAGACCAGGGAATACTGGTCATGCGCCTTTAAGACCAGGGAATACTGGTCATGCGCCTTTAAGACCAGGGAATACTGGTCATGCGCCTTTAAGACCAGGGAATACTGGTCATGCGCCTTTAAGACCAGGGAATACTGGTCATGCGCCTTTAAGGCAAAGGAATACTGGTCATGCGCCTTTAAGATCCGGGAATACTGGTCATGCGCCTTTAAGACCCGGGAATACTGGTTATGCGCCTTTAAGACCAGGGAATACTGGTCATGTGGCTTGAAGACCAACTGGTCAGGTACTTCCTTACCCGGGTACTGATGTAGAGTCGTTGTGCCCCTTTAATGCAAAAACTGTTGCCCCTGTATGAGCCGGCCGGGTGGGCCAAGATGGCCACCGGGACTTGCTTGATAAAATCTCGCAGAGAGCGAGTAGTGCCAATTCTGTGGGCGGAGCCTCGAGACTTCCGTGAATAGGCCCAAGCCGGGGCCTAAATTTCAGCAGCCGGCGGGCGACACTGGCGGTAGAATTAAGGGGCGTTGTTGCCAGGCGAGAAGCACCAGAAAAGCGGGCGGAGCCGCCTTAGAGCGCCATAGTGCAGGCACGGCTTCCGGGATGCGGCCGACACGTCAGCTGAAACCGGGGCTAAATTTTTGCAGCTGGCTGGAGCGTTACCTCAGGGAGGTGGGCCACAGGGAAGTGGCTAAGGCTGCCTGTCAGCATGTGGATATCCTGCTGCAGATGGATCCACTCACCATCGGTGCGTGTCCCGGCATGGAGCCGCCGAGGATGTGGGTTTCAGTGCTGTTCTGCTGCAGGTGCAGCGTGGACGGTGCAGGGATAGAGGGGTAAACCTCAATTGACCATCCCCTTGTTAGGGAGGTGGAGAGGAACCGTCCGCCTCCTTGTGCCATCAGCTTTCACAGTGGTGGGACAGTGGGGGCTGCTCGGACGCCATAGAGAGGGGCCTCTGTACATCCATGGGTGGACAGGGCCAGTTGTCCGGCATTAGGCCTGGCTCCAGGAGAGGATACATGGAGGCGACACTCCATGTGGTCGCCTGCTGCTGGTGTGGGGAGATCGGGACTCGAAGGAACCGTCGCCCCTGAAGTGAGCTCAGGCATGGCTTCCCACGTCGCAGGAGAGGGTACGGGGAGGTATACTCGCCGTGCTCGCCTGTTGATGGTTCGGGGGAGATCGGAACCTTGAATGGATCCGTCGCCCCTTCACTCCGTTAATTAAAAAATAAAAATTTACAGAAAAGTAAAAAATAAAATAAAAACGTTGGGGTCTGAACCAGACCCAAGTGCCTCCTACAGACACTAAGCAAGAACTGGTTAGCTGAGAGCCAGAGGGTGTATACTGCAGGGGAGGAGCTAACTTTTTTTTGTATCATTTAGTGTCAGCCTCCTAGGGGCAGCAGGCAGCAGCAGCAGCATAAACCACGGTCTGTGTCTCCCAATGAGGCGAAGGAGAAATCATGGTTATTCCACAAAATAACCGGAGTTAAAACATTATTATTGTTGTTTCTACATGATTACAAACTTGTTTTCTTTGCATTATTTGAAATCTGAAAGTGCTGTTTTTTTTTTTTATTTTATTTTATTTTTACCATTTTTCTTAGTCAGAAAAAAATACAAAAAGTATTGCTTGGAAATTCGTAGACATGTTGTCAGAAGTTTATAGAATAAATGAACACTTTACATTTTACTCAAAAATATACCTATAGGAAAAAAAAAAAATCAGACAAACAACATTTTGCAGTGGTCTCTTAATTTTTGCCATAGCTGTATATTTAAAAGCATTCTTATTTTGCAACTTTTTCTCAGCATCTGTCCAAAACTTTTGCACAGTACTGTGTGTTTAATGTATATTGTTTTATTCTTGTGTGGATGTATTTTTGCTTGAATGCCCAATTTTCAATGAATATGTGCAGTGTAACGCAAAAGCATGTCGGATCAGTCTTTTCATTATCTGGGTAAATACAAAGAACATACTCTTTAGTTAACTTAATATATATGAAACATGTCTAAACAAATATTTAGAGGAGGATCTAATGACCCTTACTAATAGATATCCTTCTATATATTTGACTTATGAAATCGAAGCCAGAATTATAATGTAATTTAAACACATTACAGAAGAAAATGAATATAATTGTGTCCTCGTTTCGGCAAATCTCAAAAACAAAATAATAAAAAAAAAAGGTTGCACAATATGTCATATTTGTAGTGTACCATAATTTTCTACTTTTTTTTTTTTTTACACTTCAATAGTCATCATAAACCCTATAATAAATGTCCCCAATGTTTAGGGATCAGATGAGTCAGTGTCCAGTTTTGGAGGTAGCAACTCTACAGCTTTCTTACAAGGCAAACAAGGTACATACATCACTTACTTGGCTCTGATGGCAGATTTTTTTTCCTGACAATTTGCACATGCGTCCTTTTTCTACATAGTCGGTTTCTGTAAGAGTGTGAACTGTTTATTGGTGGATCCACTGCAGAGCAACCAAGTGAAGACTTATTACTTTCCTTACACGTCCTGGCCGCTCTGTCTTTGATAGTAGGAGATGATTTCAGAGGACATTCCGAACAAGATTCCGATGAAGGGGATGGAGTTTTAGCTACAGAAGGATGCACAGATACACCTTTAGGTGAAGTAGGGGTCTTCTTATTCTGGTACTCCGCTCTCTTGCAGCAGTACGTTTTTTCCCGTGTATTTGGCGAGTTAACGCTATTATTCTTCAAGGAATTTTTCTGCAAAGAAAAAAAACATAATGAATAATGGTCTCTACCATATACCAAAATAAACTAATAAGTGCAACAATATGCTCACAGTTTCGTTTAAAGGGTTATCTGAAGGTGCAAATAGAGTATATGGAGAAAAGTACGTTTTATACCTACAAGAAGTTTTATGACATCACATTATAAATCCAAAGGCATTAAAGGGAATCTAAGTGATGAGCGAACCTGCCTGGATAAGGTGCTATCCGAGTGACTTCGGAATGCGTGAATAATATGTTTGAGTCCTTAATATATGCATGTAGAACTACAAAAATTGAACTCACTGGTACCAGTATATTTTCATTCTGATACATGAATCAAATAAAGCCTCCTTGATTCTTACTTTATTAGTGCCTCTCTGTTGATTGCTATCAGGCCTTCCTTCTGACATATGGCACCGGTCATGAGGTCTCCTCGCTGAGTAGCTTGCCCTTCTAAGGGCACCAGCTCTACTGTGCATGCGCTGTACAGCCATACATGCACTTGGGTGTAAATAAATGCTCTGAAGATCAAGGGGAATAAGATAAAAGCAAAAACTGCCCACTTTTTACCTGGTGGGGTGGCAGGTCCTCTTTAAAGGTTACAATCAGAAAATACGGACATGGGCTTCATTGTTTAGCTGCTCAGTATCCTTCTCTCCTAATTTGAGTGCTGCAATAGCCCAATATTCAGCTGTGTTCCCTCTTGCCACTGCTTACCATGGAGGACCATGGCATGAAGTCTACCATTACAGTACTATCACTGAATACTTTCCCCATATATCAAGGATGCATCGCAGTACACTTTCCACCAATCCCCGGTGAGCCACATCTGAAGGTCCACCCAGTCTCTCCTGCTAGTCGGCAAAGAGATTTTGCATTCACAAAATCAGCACTGCTTCCCATAATGGCGGTAAAGGTTTTTTCTTTTTTGCAAGAAACTATAGAACCTGCTGTAAAGTCCCTGTCATTATGAAATAAAGAATAATCCTTGGTATTTGCAAAAATATCTCAATTTGGAAATTGGAGGTCCATGGGAATTTTAGATGTTAACCAGTTAATCAATAACAATGCACTTAAAACCTTTGAATGCTTACAGGAGGAATTTCACCTGCCTGAAAGAAGTTTATTTGAACACTCCTTAAACCTGCATATAAAGCCCGATGCAAGTTAAATAATTTTCTAGTTCAGAAAAATAGTACTTCAGACACTATATGCTCAACAGGGGTCACTAAGGGAGTGATGTCCTGCATAATTGATGACTTGATACTTATCTTTCTGAAAAAAATGGGAATTGAATTTGGGGGTCATTTCTGAAGATAAGTGTTCCCCAGTCTCTCACTAAGTGAACCTGCTAGACTTTCACAGTTGCATGTCATACATAGAGTTTACAGATCACCAGTGGTGTTGTAAAAAACGGCCATCAGACCCAACTCTAACTACCAAAGCTGTTCTGGGGAGGAAGCAGGAATATTTCACATGTTATGGTCTTGCAATTACATACATAGTTGATTGTGGTTCTTAAGGGTATGTGCACACGTTGCGGATTTGCTGCGGATCCGCAGCGTTTTTTGCAGTGCAGAAACGCTGCAGATCCGCAAGTGATTTACAGTACAATGTAAATCAATGAGAAAAAAAAAAGCTGTGCTAATGGTGCAGAAAATTCCGTGAGGAAACGCTGCGGAATAAAAGAAGTAGCATGTCACTTCTTTTTTGCGGATCTGCAGCGTTTTTGTACCCATTCCATTATAGAAATGCGCAGGGAAAAAAATGCAGAAAATCCGCAATGGATCAGCACAAAAAACGTGACAAATCCGCAGCTAGGTTTTCTGGCAAGACATGCAGAATCTGCACCAGAAATTCCTAAGCCTAATCCGCACCGTGTGCACATAGCCTAATAGTGAGGAGCAAGCGTGCTCTGATATTCTGTTATCCGAGCATGCTCGGGTGTTATCCGAGTATCTTGGGAGTGCTCGAGTAATATGTTCGAGTCCCCACAGCCATGTGATTCGCGGCAGTTAGACAGCAGCAACATATGCGGGGATTGTCTGTCTGTTAGGCACATGTGTTCAGGTTGTCTAACAGCCACAGGGACTCAAACATACCGTATTTTTCGGACTATAAGACGCACCGGACTATAAGGCGCACCCAGGTTTTAGAGGTGGAAAATAGGGAAAAAAATATTTGAAGCAAAAAAAATGTGGTAAAATATTTAATAACATAAATAACATACTATTATATGTGGTGTTATTATATATAATAGTATGTTATGTTGGAAGCTGCGGGGCCAGTGTGGTGTCTGTGAAGTATGAGGCACACGTCCGTATCTCGCATGTGGAAACCAAGCTCTGGCGCTGGCACTTTGGAGCGGAGCTGTGCAGCTCCATGTGTTCCTATGCGGTCGCACGCTCCGCTCTGGAGTGCCGGCTCCACAGCTTGGTTTCCACATGCGAGATACGGACGTGTGCCTCGCATGTGGAAATGAGCCCTAAGAATGGGTGCACAGGGCTTATAGTGAAAGCACCACTCCAGCACTGCAAAATAACACTGGAGTGCTGCTTTAAAATCCCATGGGAGAACTATAACTCCCAGCATGTCCTGCAGATCCTATGACATGCTGGGAGTTATAGTTCACCAAAGGAGTGGCAGAGTGCTTTATTGTGTTTTGTAAAGACTGACCTCTTAATTGTGGCAGCCAGCCACACTGTTGTGAGGTAAAAGCTGGAGCATCCCATGGCTGCACACACAGAGCCCTCCCTGTCGTTGTTGCCTTTCCACAGCGCAGGACATAAGAGGAAGCTGCAGATTCTAGGTGGGAGTCTGAAGGACCTGTGATGATGTCAGAAGAGGGAGGGCTCTGAGCTGCCATGTGATGCTCCAGCCCGCCCACTTCTGACATCACACAGGTCCTCCCTGTGCACCAGACAGCTCAGCGTCCAGCACAGGCAGGTAGACAGCGATCTCCTGGCCTCTGCTGCTGCCTCCTCCTCCCCCGGACACACAGATTCTCCCCAGAATCAGTGCTGGGGAAACTGTGTGTCGCTGCTTAAGTGCAGCATTCATTTGCTGCTCCCAGCTCACCGCTCAGCTGATCGGTGGGCGGGGAGCAGCTAATAAATATTCACTGCACTTAATCAGCGGGGCCATGTGCTTTCCCCAGCAGCTGATTCCGGCAGCGGGGACATCCTGAAGTGGGATAACAGTGCGATCCCACTCACTGCTGCCCCCCTCCCCACATGCTATATCCGTACTATAAGACGCACCCACACTTTCCTCCCAAATTTGGAGGAAAAAAAGTGCGTCTTATAGTCCGAAAAATACGGTAATCTACGAGCACTCCCAAGATGCTCTGATGAAACCCAAGCATGCTCAGGTAACAAGATATCGGAGCACGTGCGCTCATCACTAGTTCTTAACCTTATAGAATTGCCATATGAATGTACAGTGCCTAAAGACCCCCTGATTTGTATTCTGGGGTATGGCGCTGAGCTACGTGTGGAAGAGGTGGGAAAAATAGCTATTACATGCCTGTTGTTCGAAGTCAGGAAATTAATTGCTAAAAATTGGATCTCAGAGAGTCCTCCGCGCCGCAGGGAATACATCAAACATGTGAAATGTCTTATATTGGTTGCAAAATGATTTTATTCCAAAGGAAAAGAAGTGCATATTTTGACAAACTTTAATCTTCTTGGGAGGACTGTAACTATTACATTTTTGTGGTTTAGGCCATGTTCACACTTTGCGGTTTTTACCGCGGAACCGCCGCGATTTTGATGCTGCGGGTCCGCAGCAGTTTCCATAGCGTTTCCATTTACATGTAAACCCTATGGAAACCGCAAACCGCTGTGCACATGCTGCGGGAAAAAACGTGCAGAAACGCAGCAGTTTAAAACCCGCAGCATGTCACTTCTTTGTGCAGAATCGCTGCGATTCTGCACCCATAGGAATGCATTGAACCGCTTACTTCCCGCATGGGGCTGTGCCCACGTTGCGGGAAGTAAGCGGTTAATGTGCGCGTGGTACCCGGGGTGGAGGAGAGGAGACTCTCCTCCAGGCCCTGGGAACCATATTTGGGGTAAAAAAAAAGAATAAAAATAAAAAATCATGATATACTCACCTCTCAGCGCTGCACGCGGCCGGCCGGTCAGAGTTGCTGTGCGAACAGGACCTGCGGTGACGTCGCGGTCACATGACCGTGATGACGCAGCGGTCAAATGACCGTGACGTCACGAAGGGTCCTTCTCGCTCAGCATCTTTGGAACCGGAGCGCCGGGTGCAGCGCCGAGGAGATCCAGACATCAGAGGGTGAGTATAACCAATTTTTATTATTTTTAACATTACTATTGATGCTGCATATTGCTGCATATGCAGCATCAATAGTATAGGCGGAAACCCGCAGCGGAAACCGCGGAACAAACCGCGATAAATCTGCAGGGATAACCGCAGCGGTTTTGCCCTGCAGATTTATCAAATCCGCTGCGGGAGAACCCGCAGAGGGACGCCGCAAAGTGTGAACATGGCCTTAATGTTGTGCTAAAGAGCCTTAAAAGATACTCTATATGTCTGGACTGCACGCTGGTTAGCTGGTCCGGACAAAAGTGTGAAAAGACAAGTAGACATGTTTTGTTACTTTATATTCCTATGTGTACTGAAATTTGGGCTCTGGTCAACTACAACTGGTGTTTAAAAGGGTGGCAAGAAGAGCTGGGAAACAAATGTGCTGATCTGGATATCCAGTTTTTTTTCATTCTGTAAATGTTTTTAAAATCAATAAAAATTAACTAGATTAGTTTTTTAAAGTCTCTGTCATAAATATTGTCCAACCCAAATTTCTCCATTTTATTCTGGGGTCTCTGTTCATCCAAAGATGGATTTTCCCTGTCAATAGGCAGTGGACAATAAGACAGGAGGAACAGAGGGCCCGAGTGGTGGCCCACTTAACTACTGACGATACGCCTTTTAACGGCAGCAGTTAAGGGTACCTATTCCTCAGCGCTACATTTTAACAGCGCTGAGAAATAAGGTTATAGTGCCCCACAGCGTTGGAAATTCTCTGGGGTCTCGGCTACGAAACATATTTCGCGTCGGTTTCCACCGACCCCAGGGTTGCGATCACCATTCACAGAATAATGGTTACCAAAAAAAAGTCAGATTTCCAATTTAATTTCTCTCTCCTCTGATATGATCTAGCACATCAGAGGAGAGAGAAATGAGGTCCCCCGAGCCTCCCTCGGTACCTCCGGTGTCCCTGGACCTTCCTGCATCCCCTGGTCCTGTCCCCCGGCATCTTCTTCCGGGAAGAAAATGGCGGGTGCATGCGCCCGCCGAGATCTGCCAGCCGGCACCGAAAGGAAATTTTTCCTATTGGTTCGTTTTGATCACTGTGATAGACCCCATCACAGTAATCAAAATAAAAAATAGTAAATAAACCCCCCCCCCTTTATCACCACCACAGCTAGGTAAAAATAATAAAATTTTATTTATTTTTTTTTTATTTACTTCCATTTTTCCATTAGAGTTAGAGTTGGGCTAGGGCTAGAGTTGGGGCTATGGTTAGTGTTACGGCTGGGCTTGGCATTAGGGTTAGGGTTGGGATTAAGGTTAGGGGTGAGATTAGGGTTAGGGGTGTGTTAGGGTTATGGTTGGGATCAGGATTAGGGGCGTGTTGGGGTTAGGGTTGGAGATAGAATTTGGGGGTTTCCACTATTTAGGTACATCAGGGGGTCTCCAAACGCGACATGGCACCCACTGTTGATTTCAGCCAAATTTGCCTTCAAAAAGTCAAACTGTGCTCCCTCCCTTCTGAGCCTTGCCATGTGCCCAAACAGTGACTTTCCCCCACATATCGAGTATCTGCGTACTCAGCAGAAATTCACACATTTTTTGGTCCATTTTCTCCTAATACCCTTGTGAAAATAAAAAAAATTGGTTCCTAATTAAATTTTTTGTGAAAAAAGTAAAATGTTCATTTTTCCCTTCAACTTTAGTTCTCATGAAGCACCTGAAGGGTTAATAAACTTCTTGAATGTGGCTTTGAGCACCTTGAGGGGTGCAGTTTTTAGAATGGTGTAACTTTTCAGTATTTTCTGTTATATTGACCCCCCAAACTCGCCTCAAATGTGAGGTGGTCCCTAAAACAAAATGGTTTTGTAAATTTTGTTGGAAAAATGAGAAATTGCTGGTCAACTTTTAACCCTTCTAACTTTCTTACAGAAAAAAATTGTTTACAAAATTGTGCTGATGTAAAGTTGACATGTGGGAAATGTTACTTAATTACCGTATATACTCGAGTATAAGCCGACCCGAGTATAAGCCAACCCCCTAATTTTGCAACAAAAAACTTATTGACTCGAGTATAAGCCTAGGGTGGAAAATGCAGCAGCTACCAGTATATGTCAAAAATAAAAATAGATACCAATAAAAGTAAAATTAATTGAGAAATCAGTAGGTTAAGTGTTTTTGAATATCCATATTTAATCAGGAGCCCCCATATAATGCTCCATACAGTTCATGATGGGCCCCATAAGATGCTCCATATTAAAATATGCCCCATATAATGCTCCATAAAGTTCTTTATGGCCCCATAGATGCCCCATATAATGCTCCATGCAGTTCTTTATGGCCCCATAGATGCCCCATATAATGCTCCATGCAGTTATAGCCCCATAGATGCCCCATATAATGCTCCATGCAGTTCTTTATGGCCCCATAGATGCCCCATATAATGCTCCATGAGGTTCTTTATGGCCCCATAGATGCTCCATATAATGCTCCATACAATTCATTATTGCCCCATAGATGCCCCATATAATGTGCCATACAATTCATTATTGCCCCATAGATGCTCCATACAATTCATTATTGACCCATAGATGCCCCATATAATGCTCCATGTAGTTATGGCCCTATATAATGCTCCATACAGTTATGGCCCCATAGACGCTCCATGCAGTTATGGCCCCATATAATGCCCCATATAATGCTCCATGCAGTTATGGCCCCATAGATGCTCCATGCAGTTTATTATGGCCCCATAGATGCCCCATATAATGCTCCATGCAGTTATGGCCCCATAGATGCCCCATATAAAGCTCCATGCAGTTATGGCTCCATATAATGCTCCATGCAGTTCTTTATGGCCGCATAGACGCTCCATACAGCAGTGTGCCACATGTAATGCTGCTGCTGCAATAAAAAAAAAAAAATCACATACTCACCTCTCGTCACTGCTCCTCAGCGTCCCGTCTCTCCGCACTGACTGTTCAGGCAGAGGGCGGTGTGCACACTAATATGTCATCGCGCCCTCTGACTTGAACAGTCACAGCAGGAGGAAGGGAAGACTGAGCGGCGCCCGGCGAATGGAACGCGGACAGGTGAATATGAAATACTCACCTGGTCCCGACGCTGTCCCTGCCTGTCCCATGGTACCACAGCTTCTTCCTGTAATGAGCAGTCACCGGTACCGCTCATTACAGTAATGAATATGCGACTCCACCCCTATGGGAGTGGAGTCCATATTTATTACTTTAATGAGCGGTACCAAGTGACCGATGAATAGAGGAAGAGCTGCAGCGCGGGAGACCATGGGACAGGCTGGGACAGCGTTAGGAGCGCCGGGAGCAGGTGAGTATGCGACACTGCTCTCTCCCCCTCACCCGCCGACCCCGCCACCGAACATGACTCGAGTATAAGCCGAGAGGGGCACTTTCAGCCCAAAAATTTGGGCTGAAAATCTCGGCTTATACTCGAGTATATACGGTAAATATTTTGTGTGACACTACTCTATAATTTAAGGGTACAAAAACTAAAAGGTTGAAAATTGCAAAATGTTCAAAATTTTTGCCAAATTTCCATTTTTTCAAAAATAAACAAGTCATATCGAAGAAATTTTACCATTAACAGGAAGCACAATATGTCACGAAAAAACAATCTCAGAATCAGTGGGATCCGTTGAAGCATTCCAGAGCTATAACTTCATAAAATGACAGTGGTCAGAATTGTAAAAATTAGCTTGGTCATTAAGTACCAAATTGGCTTTGTCACTAAGGGGTTAAGACTATGTTCACAAGTTGCGGGGTTTTTTCCTGCATGCAAAACCTTCTCGAAGCTGCTACAAAAATACAAAAAAAAAAACCAAAACAGGTTTTACTGCGTTTTTGTTGTCTCTTGTGCACGCTGATAAACTTTAGTGCCCCACAAAAAAATCACGATGCAACTTCCTTTACTTTTTTGCACCAAAACACAGCAAAACCTAATTCCTGCATTTTTGCTGCTTTTTTGAACTTACTCATTTTTTTTTCTATGGGTGAAAAAACACTGCAAAAACGCTGAAAAAAGTGACATGCTGCAGTTTTCAAAAACCAGGCAGTTTTCCAAATCAGTCAGAAAAAAAACAAAATGTGCGTACATGAGATTTCTGAAATCTCATAGCCTTTGCTGGCACTGTAAAAAGCAGCTTAACCACTTCACCCCCGGAGCTTTTTCCGTTTTTTCGCTCCCCTCCTTCCCAGAGCCATAACTTTTTTATTTTTCCGTCAATATGGCCATGTGAGGGCTTATTTTTTGCGGGACGAGATGTACTTTTGAACGATACCATTGGTTTTACCATGCCGTGTAACAGAAAACGGGAAAAAAAATTGCGTGATGAAATTGCAAAAAAAGTGCAATCTCACACTTGTTTTTTGTTTGGCTTTTTTGCTAGGTTCACCAAATGGTAAAACTAACCTGCCATTATGATTCTCCAGGCCATTATGATTCTCCAGGTCATTATGAGTTCATAGACACCTAACATGTCTAGGTTATTTTTTATCTAAGTGGTGAAAAAAAATTCCAAAGTTTGCTAAAAAAAAAAAATAAATTTGTGCGATTTTCTGATACCCGAAGCGTCTCCAATTTTCGTGATCTGGGGTCAGGTGAGGGCTTACTTTTTGCGTGCCAAGCTGGCGTTTTTAATGATACCATTTTGGTGTAGATACGTTGCGGCGACCAAAAAAACGTAATGTTGGCGTTTTGATTTTTTTTCTTGCTGCGCCATTTAGCGGTCAGGTTAATCCTTTGTTTTTATTGATAGATCGGGCGATTCTGAACGCGGCGATACCAAATATGTGTAGGTTTGATTTTTTTTTAATTGTTTTATTTTGATTGGGGCGAAAGGGGAGTGATTTGAACTTTTATATATTTTTTATATTTTTAAACACTTTTTTTTTTTTTAAATGTTGGCATGCTTCAATAGCCTCCATAGGAGGCTAGAAGCATGCACAACTCGATCATCTCTGCTACATAGAGATAAAGTACAGATCACCTCTATGTAGCAGAAATGCAGGTGTACTCTGAACGCCGACCACAGGGTGGCGCTCAAAGCAATCGGCCATCAACAACCATAGAGGTCTCAAGGAGACCTCTGGTTGTTATGGCAATGCACCGCTGACCCCCGATCATGTGACGGGGGTCAGCGGTGCGAGCACTTCGCGGCCGCGCTAGTTAAATGCCGCTGCCAGTGCTTGACGGCGGCATTTAACTAGTTAATGGGCGCGGGCTGTACAAAACAGCTTACATGTTGCGGCTTTGAGGTGGGCTCACCGCCGGAGCCCACCTCAAAGCAGGGGATCTGCCAGCTGACGTACTATTCCGTCAGCTGGCAGAAAGGGGTTAAAATTTGCATATAAAAAAAAAAACACTGCAAAAACGCAAAGTGTGAACATAGCCTAAGAGTGACTTTCAAAGGGTAAAAAAAGCAACATTTTTTTTAAAAAAAAATTTTCAATTTTCATGCATGTCACCAATACTATTAGATATTTCATCTAAATATGTGTCTTCACAATTACCTGCCTGAGACAGACATATGGCTACTCACACATTCAACATCAGCTGCTTTTGATACATTTGAGCTTCCTTCTTCACTGCTATTGTTCATCACTCCAAAGTTGAGGTCTTTTTGTGGAGAAATAGGTGTATTGCTGACATCCCTGCAGGCAGTATTCAACGAGGTTTCCCGAGTCTGTTCTGTTGGATTTAAGTAAAATTGAACAAACTGAATAATTAAAAAACTGATTTACCAAAGTCAAAAGTGTACACATAACGGCTCCAATTCAAAGAGTTTTTGGCAGAAATTTGGGGTAAAAGTTTAAATTGCTGCAAAAACGTTGGCATAACGAGTAACAGAACAAAAATGTACTTATTTTTTTTAAGCCCACTTCAGTGACACCAAGCACCATCAAAATGTTTAATGTCACAGATTGGAGAATATTTATTTTACTGGAGCGAACCCATGAAGCAAAACACATCAGTGAAACGTGCATCGATTTGTGCAGCAACTGGTCTTTTTTGTCCATTATGGCCACAGGTAATCTATTATAGGCTTCATAGACTGAATATGTTACAACTATACAGCAATACACATATACCTAATGTGAAATGTGATTTTCATATACCGTATATACTCGAGTATAAGACAACCCGAGTATAAGCTGACCCCCCTAATTTTGCCACAAAAAAACTGGGAAAACTTAATGACTCGAGTATAAGCCTAGGGTGGAAAATGCAGCAGCTACCGGTAAATGTCAAAAATAAAAATAGATACCAAGAAAAGTAAAATTAATTGAGATATCAGTAGGTTACGGGTTATTGAATATCCATATTGAATCAGGAGCCCCATATAATGCTCCATACAGATCATGAAGGGCATAAGATGCTCCATACAAAATACGCCCCATATAATCCTGCACAAAGGTTAATAATGGCCCCATAAGATGCTCCATAGACACATTTGCCCCATACAATGCTGCATAAAGGTTGATGGCCCCATAAGATGCTCCACACATTAGGGGCCCCATGAGATGCTCCACACATTAGGGGCCACATGAGATGCTCCACCACACATTAGGGGCCACATGAGATGCTCCACACATTAAAGGCCACATGAGATGCTCCACACATTAGGGGCCCCATGAGATGCTCCACACATTAGGGGCCCCATGAGATGCTCCACACATTAGGGGCCCCATGAGATGCTCCACACATTAGGGGCCCCATGAGATGCTCCACACATTAGGGGCCCCATGAGATGCTCCACACATTAGGGGCCCCATGAGATGCTCCACACATCATGCCCCATATGCTGGTGCTGCGATTAAAATTAAAAAAAAAATCACATACTCACCTCTCTTCGCCCAGGCCCCCGGCACTTGCGATAGTCACCTTCCATCGCTGCGCGCTGCTCTGTCTTCCATCCTCCGCACTGACTGTTCAGGCAGAGGGCGGCACGCACACTAATCGCGTCATCGCACCCTCTGACCTGAACAGTCACAGCCAGAGGACGGAAGACAGAGCAGCGCGCAGCGATGGAACGGGGGACAGGTGACTATCGCGCAATGCTCCCCCTCCCCTGATATACTTACGCTGCCAGGGACCCCGCCGGGAGCAGGTCTCACTGTCAGATGGTCTCCGGGAGCATCAGCGGTCACGTACCGCACATTACAGTCATGAATATGCGTGCATATTCATGACTTTAATGAGCGGTACCACGTGACCGCTGAACACAGGAAGAGCTGCCCGGAGACCATCGGAGATGCAGGGACAGCGCCAGGAACAGGTGAGTATGTGACAGCCGCTGCTCCCCCTCACCCGCCGACCCCACACCGACACTGACTCGAGTATAAGCCGAGAGGGTCACTTTCAGCCCAAAAAAGTGGGCTGAAAATCTCGGCTTATACTCGAGTATATACGGTAAATGGTGGCTACTATAGCAATTACAATATTAATCTTGTATTGACCAGTTCATATGGGTTGGTAATATGTGTCTCTTAGTACTGCCTTGGAATATTAAAGGTTATCAAATTTTTGGGCAATATGGTACTTCTATATCTTTTACACCTTATACCCATGATATATTGGGCTACTGCTGCCTTTCATGGTTTATGTTTTGATGTCCATACTAAGTTGTGATTTTTTGATGACAGTTATTTCTGTTATCTTTCCTGTATTCTATCTATCTTGATAACATTTGATATTTTTTATATATCTGTATCATAGTGTTCATTCACTCTCTCTATAGGTGTAAATGTACATAGGGAGCCTGGTGTAGGTGGGGTTTAGCTTTTCAGCTCTGCTTAATGCTGCATCTAAGAGCTCTGTGTCACAACTGCTGCACCCAGTAAACTAAGTGATCATTGGAATTAGGCTCACTTGCCATATATTATGCTACTCTCAGATTAAATAGCAAATTCCCTTTAACTGAACATACCGTATATACTCAAGTAAAAGCCGACTCGAGTATAAGCCTAGGGTGGGGAATGCAGCAGCTACTGGTAAAATCCAAAAATAAAAATAGATACCAATAAAAGTAAAATTAATTGAGACATCAGTAGGAGAAGTGTTTTTCAATATCCATATTGAATCAGGAGCCCCATAATGCTCCATAAAGTTCATGATGGGCCCCATAAGATGCTCCATAGAATACTATGCCCCATAGAATGCTGCACAAAGGTTGATGGCCCCATAAGATGCTCCATAGAATAATATGCCCCGTATGCTGCTGCTGCTGTGATGAAACAAACAAAAAAAAGACAAACTCATCTCATCGCTGGGCGCCAAGTGCCGGGGGCCTGAGCAGGCGGGGACACCGGCGCACCGCTGTGTCTTCTGACTTTCTGCAGTGACTGTTCAGGCAGAGGGCGTGCACTAAACACGTCATCGCGCCCTCTGACAGGAAAATCACAGCTAGAGGGTGCGTAAGTCAGCGCGGCGCTGGAACGGGGACAGGTGAATATCGCATGGCTCACCCTCCCCTGTCATACTCACCCCCTCCCGGCACGGTCTCTCTGAATGTCCCTGCTTCTCCAATGGTCTCCAGCGCGCACCGGCAGCTTGTTCCTGTGTTCAGTGGTAACATTGTACAGCTCATTAAAGTAATGAATATGCGCTCCACGCCTATGGGAGTGGAGTCGTGTCCATATTCATTACTTTAATGAGCGGTACCACATGACCGCTGAACACAGGAAGAGCTGCAGGTGCCGGAGACCATCGGAGAAGCAGGGAAGTGCAGAGACTGCGCTGGGAGCAGGTGAGTATGATGTGACAGCCGCCACTCCTGCCACTCCCCTCCCCCGCCGACCCCCTGGGACAATGACTCGAGTATAAGCCGAGAGGCGCACTTTCAGCCTAAAAAAATGGGCTGAAAATCTCGGCTTATACTAGAGTATATACCAGTATTTCCCAAACTCCAGTCTTCACGGACCCCACGGGTCATGTTTTCAGGACTTCCATAGTGTTGCACAGGTGAGACAACTCCTGATGCCTTGATGATACTTCCACTACTTGCACAATACTAAGGAAATCCTGAAAACATGACCCGTGGGGTCCGTGAGGACTGGAGTTTGGGATCACTGGTATATACGGTACCTACTTAGATACATAATTATTTCCATTTCAAGGATTTCAATAGTCTTTAGTAGGGATGAGCAGACCCCTGGATGTTCATGTCCGTCTGGGTTTGGCCTAACTTTTTTTTTTTTTAAGTTCAGTTTGGTTACCAGAACAGTAGCCAATCTTTCTACCGAACCCCATTCAAGTGAATGGGGGGGCCCGAACTTCCGTTGGTTCCTACAGTGTCATCAGTGTGACAATGTTGGAAACACTGGCTCTGACAGGCGGTAACAATACTAAAGTCACCACCAGCCACAGATGCTGGGTATCGTGGACCGCTGCGGGTTCACATGCTGTCACACAGAGGACAGCGTGTGAACCAGTGGCTGTGCCCGATGAAAAGTTTACCGCCGGTCAGGCGTCACCTGATGACTACTACTCTCAACATAATACGCCTAGACTCGCTGATAGCAACGACAGCAGGCGACGCTGGTCAAAGTATTCACCAACCGACGCCTGTGCACAGTAAGAAATATATACGTGACATATAATTAGTGCAGTATGTGCTTTTGTGCTACTGTACATGTATTGATCGAAGAAATAAAAGAAAAATAATCCCCTTTTACCAATATCCAGCTGAGGGAAAGCAGAAAGCTGGTGTTATTATTTTGGGAAAAGGCCAATATCCATGAAGCTTCCCCAGGCCATTAATATCAGCTTGCAACTGTCTGTGTTGCCTTTACTGGTTATTAAAATGAGGTGACCCCCCAAAAAAAAAAATTACGTTGGGTTCCCCCTATATTTAATAATCAACAAAGGCTAAACAGACAGCTGCAGGCTGATAGTAAGTTGGGAAAGGGCCATGGATATTGGCCCCCTCCCAGACTAATATCACCAGCCCTCAGCGGCCTCAGAAATGGCACTTCCGTTAGAGGAGTCAATTCTGGAGCTTAGTCTCGGCACTTCCCACTTACCATGCTGGGTTAGCAAGCGGGGTAATGGTTTTGGGGAATGATGTCAGCTGTCACATAGTAGAAAGACACACACAGCGAAAAGTCCTTTCACATGCTACCAACAGTAGTGTGTGAATCTGGGTGCTGTGACGAGCGCTGATGTCAGTATGGCTAGCACAGTTCTTAGCTGTTGTTAATAACCAGTAAATGCGATGACAGGTTATTGGCCTCTTCGCAGAATAATAACACCAGCCCTCAGCTGTCTGCTTTCCCTTGGCTGGTTATTAAACATAGGGGGAAACCCACTTCATTTTTTTTTCATTTATTTACAGAAAAATACACACCCTATGTAACCTTAGTTCACAGCCTCCATGTATTCCAGCAGCTGGAAGCCACCACGAGTAACCTTTGCAGTCTTGTTCTCACGGTCTCATCATCACTGTGAGCCAGTACAACGAGAGCAAGTCTGCAGAGGTTATTCGCGGTCATTTCTCACAGGCGTAACATCATCACCCATAAGAAATTACCTCGAATAACCTCTGCAGCCTTGTTCTTGCAGTCATGGCTCAGGGGTGATGACGTTACAGATCGCCAGCGAAAAAATTGGTTGATTATGTGAAACCTAGTTGGATGTTGTCAGAGATATAGAGATATATATATATATATATATATATATATATATATATATATATATATATATATATATATATACATACATATATATTTTTTTTAAATAAATGGGTAAACCAGGGAATGTGACGGGGAGTATAATCAAATAAAATCTATTTTCCTGTGTGTGTGTGTATTTTTTTTTACTTTTAACTTACTCAGTTAGTAATGATGGACGCCTCTCCATTACTAACATATAGGCTGAATGTCAGCTGATATTACAAAGCTGACATCAACCCCATAAACTCATAAACTATTACCCCTATTGCCACAACACCAGGGAAATCGTTAAGAGCCAAAGCTAAGTGCCAGAATTGTCAAATCTAATGTATGCGCCATTTCTAGGATGTCTGAGAGCTGGTCTTATTAGGCTGGGAAGGGGCAAATATCCATGAACTTTCCCAGCCTATTAATATCAGTCCCCAGCTGCCTGCTTTGCTGGTTATTTAAAATGGGGTGGCCCCAAAAAAAAAAAAAAAAATGATATGGCCTCCCCCCTATCTACTATATAATTGTCTAAGGGTCACTTCCGTCTTTCTGTCTGTCTGTCTGTAACGGAAATCCCATGTCGCTGATTGGTCGCGGCAAAACAGCTATGACCAATCAGCGACGGGCACAGTCCGGCGGCAAAATGGCCGCTCCTTGCTCCCCGCAGTCAGTGCCCGGCGCCCGCTCCATACTCCCCTCCAGTCAGCGCTCACATAGGGTTAGTGGCAGCGGTAACGGACCGCGTTATGCCGTGGTGTAATGCACTCCGTTATCGCTGCTATTAACCCTGTGTGACCAACTTTTTACTATTGATGCTGCCTATGCAGCAAATAAGGTATAGGTCCTCTTGCTGAGACCCCTTGACGCGCGTTTCGCGTATATACTTCTTCAAGAAGGGGAATGTGCAATATACTACGTGGGCTGTGCAATATACTACGTGGGCTGTGCAATATACTACGTGGGCTGTGCAATATACTACGTGCCTGTGCAATATACTACGTGGGCTGTGCAATATACTACGTGGGACATGGGCTGTGCAATATACTACGTGGGCGGTGCTATATACTACGTGGGACGTGGGCTGTGCAATATACTACGTGGGCTGTGCAATATACTACGTGGCTGTGCTATATACAACGTGGGCTGTGCTATATACTACGTGGCTGTGTTATACACTACATGGGCTGTTATATACTACGTGGGCTGTGCTATATACTACGTGGGTTGTGCTATATACTACGTGGCGTGTGCTATATACTACGTTGCTGTGTTATATGCTATGTGGGCTGTTATACACTCCGTGGGCTGTGCTATATACTCCGTGGGCTGTGTTATATACTACGTGGCTGTGCTATATACTCCGTGGGCTGTGCTATATACTACGCGGCTGTGCTATATACTACGTGGCTGTGCTATTTACTACGTGGACTGTTATATACTACGTGGCTGTGATATATACTACGTGGCCGGCCGCGAACAATCAGCGACAGGCACAGTCCGGCCGCGAATTGGCACGGGAGTTGAACCACGCTTCACTAATTGGTCGCGGTTGGCCAACTCCTGTTGTCAGGACTCTGAACATTTTTTATTACCTTTTTGTGCATTACTGCCCTTTTCCAAGATGGCGTCTTTCGTCTCATGTGCACTGTGTCTTCCTGCTATAAAACTCCACCCCAGCCTTCAGTCTGTGCTAGAGTATTCAGCCTTGCATCCAGCTCCTGACCTCTGGTGACTCCCTGGCTATATACCTGCTCTTGTGAACCTGTGGGGTTATCCTGCTACTCTGCTCTGAGTTCCTGCTGCATACACCAGTTCCAGTAATCCTCCTTCATCTGCTGCTCGTGTTTACTTCCATCTGCATTTGCTGGACATGTAAGCTGTTGCTGCTCTGCAAGAACCTGAGACTATTACCCAGACCTCCCTGGTTGAGCTAAGAAATTATTTGAACTGCCTTATAAGCATATCTATCTGTGTTTTGGACTAAGCAAGGACTTATTCGTGTCAAGTATCCTCAAGAATAACTGTGCTTCATAGACTTTCTGCGTGATTGCATTTTCCTCTGAAGTTTCCTATAGACTGCTGAGCTGCATTTGATATTTGCACCAAGTGTTGTGGACTTGAGTTTCTCTCTGCACCTGTTTGAATCACCATATGATAATATAGACTTTACCACTTATAAAACTGTGTCCTGTAGTTGTCTTGTTCCACGCAAAGAGTCTCCTGAGTTATCCCCTATAACTATTACACCTGTGTATTCAATGTATTATTCTAAAATCTTCATAAATAAACTACATACATATTCTAGAATACCCGATGCGTTAGAATCGGGCTACGATCTAGTTTTTAATAACCAGCTAAGGCAAACTAGACAGCTCGGGGCTGATACGAATACAAAACGAAGAGACTGCAGCTCCACGAACTGTGATTCTTTATTCACATAAGCAATTCGGAGGACATACACAGTCAGTGATACAAATTCACATGACTCGCATCATCGTATTTCAGGTGTCTGTGCACCCTTAATCATAAAGATGCTTATGATTCATGATTAAGGGTACGCAAACACCTGAAACGTGTTGATACATGTCATGTGATTTTGTATCGTTGACTGTGTTTGTCCTCCGAATTGCTTATGTAAATAAAGAATCACAGTTCGTGGAGCTGGAGTCTCTTCATTTTTACATTTTCCACACCTTGACAAGGTACTTCCAGTCTATGAAAACACTCAAGATGCAATCACGGACAGTGAGATGGATTTTATTTTACCCTGCTGATATGAATAGGCTGGGAAGGTCTATGGATATTGGGCCCTTTCCCAGCATAAGACCAGCTCAGCAGCCGGATTCACACACTACTGTCAGTGTGTGCCAGGTGCTGTGGTGAGCGGTCACATTACTGAGGTCACTGCTCAGTGGGATGGATTTATGGCAGACACCTTTGGATTATTTGATTTTTTAAAGGTAATATATGGGTAAAAGAGGAAGGGTGCTTTGTGCAAATTAAGGACTTTTCTTTGTTAAACTTACAGGATTGGTAATAGGGGTGCAATAGATGCCTCTCCATTACTTACTCCTGGGCTTGATGGCAGCAGATATTACAAAAGCTGACATCAACCCCAAAACCATTACCCTATTTTTTCCAACACACCAGGGCAAACAGAAAGAGCTGAGGCTAAGCACCAGAAATCTAATGGATGCGCCATTTTTGGGGTGGTTGAGAACTGTATTTATAGACTGTGAGGGGGCCAATATTCATGGCCCTTCCCAGCCTATTAATATCAGCCGCAGCTGTCTCCTTTGTCTTAGCTGGTTATTAAAAATAGGAAGGACCCCACAATTTTTTTTACGGTCACCCCTATTTTTAATAACCAGCTAAGGCAAATTAGACAGCTACTGGCTGATATTAATAAGTTTGGAAGCTGGAAGGTGCGCTGGCAAATCACAATCATTACTTGGCATGGCTGTGATGGAGCCGGTAGTTCCACAGCCTTAAAACTCGTTGACTGGCTGTGCTGCAGCCTTTTAACAAGATTTATTAGACTTCCGGACCCGAACAGGAAGCTGGACATACAGTAAGTAGCCGGTGTTCGGGGTCCGATACCGGACACAAGTCTGATATGAACCCCGGAACTTTCCAGTTCGGGTTCACTCATCCCTAGTTTTTAGGTCAGAAAAGTTAAGTGACAGATCCTCTTTAAGAAGGTCAATTTTCACACCAAAACATAATTTTATGGGACAGTGTGGGAATTAGGAATTGCAAGGGGCGATAAATATTTTAAACATCAAACCTGGCTTTGCTTAGATATATTCTGAAGATAGAACAGACTATTAAAGGGGTTGTCTCAGAAAAATAACCTCTGTCCATATGCCCTATTTTAGTTAGACACATAACCTAAATAGTTTTCATAACTTATACCACATAAGGCATAGTCAGTCCCACACTGGAAATTCATAGTACGTTCACAGGATAAGTTCTGGGACTTTCATCTAAAACTGGGATCTCCTGACCTGCCTGGGTGCAGGTGTTTTTGTGACATACCTTTGTGCTCCGATGATGTTCTTTTTTCAGTAGCTTTAACGTTGGCTTCCCTTTCCACCTCCTTGTGCATATGTTCTGTCCTGAAAAATAAAAAAAATAAAAACATTATATGGATGACCTCTTGCATAGGTCACAGAAGGTGTTAGTCATTTTCTATACTGAGTGAAAATGAATGATGCTGTGAAACCTCTTATGAGATGACCCTCCCCGCACTTCCAAAACTGAAAAGTGGTCTTCTAGAATGGTCTACTCAAAAAAAAAAAAAAAAAAAGTAAGAAAGATAGAGCTGAAAATGTGGCCTCCACGCTCACTTAGAAAGGTGTATTTTTTATGAAGACTAGTGTAAAATAGATACATTAAAACAGCAGCAAAGGTTATAGAACAAAAAAAGAAACTACACAGCATTCCTTTCCCTGATGATCCAGCACTGATGCTAGAACAGTCCTCCTGGACTTTATGCTCAAGACTGACTCAAGACAGACTGCACGTCGTGGCTGCAGCGGACATGTTCTGTACTTCACTGACATCACCACACAACACAGAGCCACGATGCCAGCAACATGTCTTGTGACCACTGCCATTTACAAATGGCTTGCACAGAATGAGTACAACCAAAGACAAGGAGGTTAGCCGGAGAATCAGCTCTGTATAGTCAGGGGACAGAAGAGGTTTATTTTTTGTTTCATAACACTTTCTTTAAAGCTTGATAGACAAATGACTAGGACCGGTATTCTCCTACCGCCATCACCCAGGTGCTTCCTGCCCTGGCAAGAACCTAGTTGTCACACGGCGGTGCACCTGCCACCAAAGTAAGCATGTGACTGTGGGAAGGGTGTGACATGCAATCTGGAATGCTGGCATAGGAGAAAACAAGTCATAGAGATAACAGCCAGAAGCTGTCCCAAAAAAATCATAAATATAAAGCACAAATTACACCAACAAGCAAAAGAGAACAATGTTTTGAACTTTTGAATTTCAGGCTCCATATCTCATCATCCACTACTGCTTCAAAACGGGAGACTGTCGTCATCATCATCATACCACAGTTAGAGCCATTATCCACAAATGGCAAAAACGTGGAACAGTGGTGAACCTTCCCAGGAGTGGCCAATCAAAATTACTCCAAGAGCACAGCAATGACTCATCCAATAGTACACAAAAGACCTCACAACAACATCAAAAAGAACCGCAGTTAAGGTCAGTGTTCATGACTCCACCATAAGAGAGAGACTGGGCAAAAATGGCCTGCATGGCCATGGAAAAACATAAAGGCTTGTCTCAATTTTGCCAGAAAACATCTTGATGACCCAAAGACTTTTGGGAGAATACTCTCTGTGGACTGAGGAGACAAAAAGTTGAACTTTTTAAAATGTGTATGTCCTATTACATCTGGTGTTGAAGTAACACAGCATTTCAGAAAAGAAACATCATACCAACAGTAAAATATGGTGGTAGTAGTTTAATGTTCTGAGGCTGTTTTGCTGCTTCAGGACCTGGAAGACTTGCTGTGGTAAACGGAACCATGTATTCTGCCATCTAAAAAAAAAAAATCCTGAAAAAGAATGTTCAGCTATCTGTTCATATCTTCCTGTCTAGGCCGGATGGATGTCTGTTCCAGACTGACAGGATTTTTCCTTGCCGATGTCTTGAGTGGACCTGACTTCACCGTACGCTTAAAAATGCAGGATGTCATAAGGCCTAGGACCCTCATGGCATACCTGATGGAAACTATCTTCTTCCTCTGCAATGCCTGGATCTTGCCTCTGCTCTCTTCCTGCTTTATGAGGGGCAGGGAAGACATCCTGTAAAGGGAATAAAGGAGGACTGCTAAGAACACCTTCTGAGGACCTGGTCGCAAGTCAGACTTTTCCCAGTTGACACGCCATCCCAGGCTATGTTCTCGATAGTCTGGGCCAGCTGCTGACTGAGGAGGGTAGTCACAGAACCACAATAATTCCCTTCTACCTCAGGAAAGCTGCCACTTCTGTAATTACCTTCATAAAGATAAGAGGGGCTGAGGACAGGCCGAATGGTAGACATGTAATCTGGAAATGGTGGATTGATCCCTGATGTTCCAGTGCAAACCTCAGAAACTGGCGGTGGTCTGGGTGGATTAGCACGCGATAGTATGAATCTCATATCTAAAGTGCACATGGAGGAGTCCTCCCCTATCAACTGAATGCATGACTTTATGGTCTCCATTTGCCCGAAGGCTTTTTTTTTTATGGAGAAAAGGGAGAAGTCACCCCGACCTATCTCTGAAATGGGTACTTGATCGAATGCTCCTATTTCTAAGAGGCTCCTGACACCCACCCATAGTCTTTTTGAAGTGGAGAGTGACTGGGGTTTGGTGGTGCAAAACCGTTGAGGAGGGAGATGGGAGAAGTCTATCCTGTACCCTTAACCTATGGGGCGCAGTATTGTCTGTAATGGACTGCCACCTTTCCAGAAAAAACTGCAGTGTCCCTCCTATCTTCCTGGCGTCAAGATCTCCCCAGTAGGCCAGAAGAAAACTGGGTGGATCTACCTTTGGGTAACTCCTACTTCCTGTATTCCTCTTCCCTTTAAAGTATCGCCTGTGGGACTGACTGGGCCTATGAAAGGAATAGAATTTTTTTGTTCTTTCTTCCGGGAATCCCTTTTTGTCATCAGAGGCCCTAAGAAGTCAACTAGCACTGGACCGAAGATCTGTGCCTGAGAAAGGGATGGAGCAGAGTCTGTTCTTTGGCTGTCCCCCGACCACATTTTAAGCCAGATGGCCAGACGCACTGAGTTAGATAGTACATTACTCCTAGTTGCGAATCTTACGGATTCAGATGAAGCATTCGCCATAAATTGGGTCACCATTTTCAGCATAGGGAGGGACTCTAACATAACCTCTCTAGGGGCGTTAGATTTCAATTGGGAGTTTAGCTCATCTATCCAAATACACATGGACCTGGCTACCGAGGTGGTGGCTATATTAGCCTTAATGACGGCTGCCAAAGACTACCAACTCCTCCTTAATAGTCCCTCCGGCTTCCTGTCCATGGCATCCCGCAGGCAGGAAGAATATTCAAAAGGTATGGAGATCATTTTTGCGACCTTGGCGATAGGGATGTCCACTTTTGGGATTTCTTCCCATATCTTGACTTCCTCTGGATCAAAGGGGAGACGGGCTTTAAAGTCTCTGTCAATGACCAGACAATTCTCTGTATCTTCCCATTCTTCCAGGATCATTGCCTTAATATGTTGGTTGACCGGAAACAAATTATTTGTGTCCTCAGCCCTCCAAATATTTCATCCTGAATCGTGTGAGACACTTGAGCCTCCTCGACCTTAATGGTAGCTCTTACAGCTCTCAACAGATCATCCGTATTTTCAGATGAGATAAATACTTTTTCCTCTCCTCAGAAGGCATTTGGGGAATACTTTCTTCCTCCCCTTCAACGTCCTCCTCTGAATAGTATCTGGCTCTCTTATGACGGGAGGTACGCTGGGATGGCTTTGTAGGTACGAGATTGGTGACGGTGTTCTGGACCTTTTCCTAATCATGGCCTGCATATCTGATAGGAAGTACGTTTGTCCTTCAGGAACTTCGCAATACACTCTGTACATAACTGCTTTTTATGATTATGCGAGCTTCATATTGCATGTCTGGCATTTTCTAGGTCCTTTCCGGGAAGAGGAATCTGATCCTAAGGGAGACCCTGTGACCTATTTAAAAGATGGGAAATTTGTGCTCTTTAAATTAAAGTGGTACACCATGAAATAAATCAAAGTGGACGCTATGGGTTTTACTTACAATGGACAAGTACTGCTCGGCTGGTGCTTGTGTGCAGGATTAATATCCATGCCTCAGACTGTGCACACCACACCACTCTGTTAGTACCCCTTTTGTAGGGTCTTACCTTGTCCAGGTGACCTTCATATTACCCCCATAGCCTTTCCTTGTGTTCCTGGCTGGAACGCACGCTGCACCACCCCGATCGGAAGTGTCTCTTTAAACCGGAACTGCGCTCCATGCTGGAAAGCACACTAGTATGTGCGCTGGAGGTGCAGCAACGTGGCGCCAAGAGCCCTCCAGAGAGGGAAGCGGCATTGTTGGGAGCTCCGTCCTGCTCTACCGACAGGCTGAGGGACCCCAGCCCAGTGAAGTATCAGCCTCAGAGCCTCTTGACAGCTGAAAGGGAAGAGATCAGTCTGCTTCGATCCCACTGAGCTCAGATACATTTCTTCGGGCTCCTGCGCTTCTCTTCCTGTGCCCTGCTAAGGACAGGAAAAACACTGAGGGTGAGATGAAAGGCGCTTTTATCCTCTTGTGCGTTTCCTGTCCCTAGAGGATGAGTAGGACTACCTCCTGTCGTGCTGTCATGAGGGACCATCCTGGTAAAAAGAAAATTAAGACTTTGGAGTAGCCTAGTCAAAGTCCTGACCTTAATCCGATTGAGATGCTGTGGCAGGACCTTAAAAAGGCGATTCATTATCCAATGTGGCTGAATTACAACAATTCTGCAAAGATGAGTGGCCAAGATTCCTCCAGAGCATTGTAAAATACTCATTGCCAGTTACTGCAAACGTTTGATTGTAGGGCTGCTAAGAGTAGCCCAACAAGTAATTAGGTTTAGAGAACGATCACTTTTTCACACAGGGCCCTGTAGGTTTCGATTTCTTTTTCCCTTAATAATAAAGGCCTTCATTTAAAAACTGAATTTTGTGTTTACTTGTATTATCTTTGCCTAATATTTAAATTTGTTTGGTGATCTGAAACATTTAAGTGCGACAAACATGCAAAAGAATAGATAATCTGGAAGGGGGCAAACAGTTTTTTCACACAAATGAATGTACTGAAGCCGTTCCGGTCACTCCTATGACTGAGAAACCAGACAGCTCCCAGGAGACAAAGTTCATTTTTTCTGTTAACCGTGCTTTCCGTAAGGCAGACAGACAGTATTGGAACCAAATTAATTCTGTAAGTGCAGGGTGATAGTGTCTGGGACATGACTGGTACCCTTTAACAACTAATCTTTCAGGTACATCAAAAAGGTATATACTGGAAATATTCCCTGCTGTACGAGGATGAACGCTACTGTGTAGTTTACAGTGGCATATGTCAGACATTCCCCATTAAAAAAAAAAGTCATAGTTACTCACCGATAACGGTGTTTCTCGGAGCCCATGACAGCACTACGGAGAGAGGGGATCCGACCTTCAGGGACAGGAAACCTACAGATAAAAGGGCGGTACCTCTCCCTCGCATCAGTTGGTTTACAGAGCATCGGAGGACCTCCAGGTTAGTTTACAACAGAGAAAATACCATATTATAACATTTCTTAAAAAAAAAAAAGGAACCCCGTGCCTAAATTGTAATATATAAACTATATAAATCATATGTAATTAAAGGTGCTCACCGCACTCGTGATGGGAGGGAATAAGCGAGTGCTGTCATGGGCTCCGAGAAACACCGTTATCGGTGAGTAACTATGACTTTCTCGGTCCCCCATGACAGCACTACGGAGAGAATTGCAGAGACTAAGCTTAGGGAGGGACCACCGCCTCAAGAACCCTTCGACCGAAGGTCAAGTCAGACACAGAGGCTAGATTTAATCTATAGTGCCTAAAAAAGGTTGACGGTGATGACCAGGTGGCCGCCTTACAGATCTGTTCTATTGATACCTCTGACCTCTCAGCCCATGAGGTAGCTACTGCCCTTGTGGAATGCGCTCTTATACCGTCCGGGATCGCATTCCCCGTGGATGAATATGCCAACGCTATTGCCTCTTTTATCCACCTTGCCAAGGTACCTTTAGATGCCCGGAATCCTTTTCTAGGACCCTAAAAACAGACAAACAAAGAGCCTTCCTTCCTATACTCCCTGGTGGAATCTAGGTATTGGACTAGGCATCTTCTGACATCTAGATTATGGAAGTTCTGCTCTTTCTCATTTCTAGGGTTCGGGCAGAAGGACGGCAGGGATATTTCCTGTGACCTATGGAATTTTGACGCCACTTTTGGCAAATAGGCCGGGTCAGGTCTTAGAGTGACTATCATCCATTATTTTTGTAAAGGGAGGGTTAGAGGACAGGGCTTGAATGTCGCTTATCCTGCGCGCAGATGTTAAGGCTACCAGAAGAATGGTCTTAAGAGATAGTATTTTAATGGGAATCATGTCTATGGGTTCAAATGGAGGACCAGATAATGCTGAGAGGACTAAATTTAAGTCCCATGGGGCCATTTTTTGGGTAACTACAGGTTTTGCTCTTGTTACCGCTTTAATGAATCTTATTATCCATGGGTTGGCTGCAATATTCTGGTTATAGAGTGCACCCAGGGCTGCTATCTGCACTTTAAGAGTACTGACCGCTAACCCCTGTTCCAGACCTTTTTGTAGGAACTCAAGTATTTTATTAATTGAAGGTCCCTCCTGGATTTTAACTTTGGATACAGACAAGAATTTTTTCCATGTTTTCCCATATATTTTAGTAGTAATAGGTTTTCTACATTTTAATAATGTTGCAACCAAGTTGTCTGAAAAGCCTCTTTTTATTAATAGTTCCCGTTCAAAAGCCAGGCTGTCAAATGCAAATTCGTCTCCTGTGGGTGGAAGATCGGTCCTTGCTGAAGTAGGTCTGGCAAATTCGGTAGAACCCATGGGTCTGAAACCGATAGCATCCTTAGCCAGGAAAACCATGTCCTTTTTGGCCAGAATGGGGCAATAAGGATCATTTTTGTTTTGTCCTGACTTTCCGAATGACTGCCGGAATCAGAATGGTTGGTGGAAAAGCGTATGTCAGTTTGTGTGTCCATGGAATCAGAAAGGCATCCAGAGCCTGGGGATTCCCTTCCGGGCTTAGAGAACAAAATTTGCTTACTTTTTTGTTTTTGCAATTGGCGAACAAGTCTATTGTTGGGGTTCCCCACATTCTCGTGATCTGGTTGTAGACAGACTGATTCAGGGACCACTCGCCTTGTTTCAACTGGGTTCGACTCAAGTAATCTGCTTTCTCGTTTTTTGAACCTTGAATATGTAGTGCAGATAGGGATAGTAGATTTGTTTCTGCAAGGCTGATAATTTTGGCGGAGGAATTCATCAGTGACCGAGACCTTGTTCCTCCCTGGTGATTTATATAGGCTACTGTCACTATGTTGTCCGAGAAGATTCGGACATGATGTCCCCGAATGTAGGTAAGGAATGATAGAAGAGCACGATGCACCGCCCAGAGTTCTTTTTGATTTGAGGATGCTGACAGTTCCTGAATTGACCAGTTGCCCTGAGCCACTCTGTCTTCCATGTGGGCCCCCCACCCCCTGGGACTCGCATCGGTTGTTATCACCCGAGATATTTTTGGTACCCAAGGAATCCCTTTTGAGATATTCTGGTTCTTTCCCCACCAGAGAAGGGAATGAATAACGGAGGAATTTAGAATGACCCTGCTTTCCAAATTGTTTTTTAATATTAACTGCCATTCTAGTATGTGCCACTGAAGCTCCCTTGTGTGGAATTGTGCGAAGGGTATCGCCGGCAGGCATGAAGATAGAGAGCCCAGCAGTGACATTGCCCTCCTTAAAGTCATGGAAGGGTTTTGTAGTGTTTGTGCTATCATGGTTAATATATTGTCTTTTTTGGGGCCCAGGAGTCGGCATTCTTGAACCTGGGAGTCTAACGTCAGCCCTAGGAACTCCTGTACTTGAGAGGGTTCCAACTTTGATTTTTTTGTATTTATGAGCCAACCCAAGTCCGTTAGAATAGTCAATACTCGGTCTCTCTGTTCTCTGCAACTTTGAGCCGAGTCGCTGGCAATAAGAAAATCGTCCAAGTAAGGGACTATGATAATGTTTTGTTCCCTTATGTGGGCCATCATCTCCGCTACTATTTTTGTGAATATCCGCGGAGCAATAGAGATCCCGAACGGGAGGGTCCTGTACTGGAAGTTCCTTATTTTCCCCTTTATAGACACCGCCATCCTGAGAAATTTTTGAGAATGTTCGTGGATGGGCACATGGTAATATGCGTCGGTCAGGTCTATCACAACCATGTAGCAATTTGGAAAAAGAATTTTTATTGTAGATTTTATTGTTTCCATTTTGAATTTGTGGTTTGTTACATAATTGTTTAAGTTTCTTAAGTTTATGATTGTCCGAAAGGACCCATCGGGTTTCGGTACTAGAAACAGAGGGGAGAAAAACTCTTCCTCCATTTCTTGAGGAGAGATCTCCCGAATTACGGCTTTCTCCAGTAGGGAAATAATTTCTTTCTCTAACGCCGCTTGTTCTGCTGCCGAAGACCTCGTTTTTGTCACTACGTAATTTCAGGGGGGGTGGGAAATGAAATCTATTTTTAGACCAGATTGTATGAGTCTCAAAATCCAGGTGTTGTTGGATATTTTTTCCCAGGCAGGAAGAAATGAGGTGAGCCTTCCCCCCACCGTAGGGAGAATGTCATTTGGAGGGTTTTTTATCACGGGAGGTATTGCCAAATCTCGTCTCCTCCCTTCTTCCCATTTATTCTGTTCTCTGGGAGGTCTTCGACGGAAAAATTTACGGTTCCGAAAGGACTGTTTAAATGGGGCTGGCCCAGATTTGGAAACCCCTTCTTTTTGTCCCCTGCTTTCTGGAGGATGTCATCCAGGGTTTCCCCAAATAAGAAATTTCCCTCACATGGGATAGAACACAATTTCAACTTTGTCTGGAGATCCCCTGGCCAGCTCTTAAGCCATAGGGTCCTTCTAGCTGCGTTGGAGAGGGCAGCGGCCTTAGATGTTAAACGTACCGAGTCCGCTGAGGAGTCCGCTAGGAACGCTGCTGCTGCCCTAATTGCAGGGATTGAGTCAAGCAATTTATTTCTGGGTGACCCGTCCTTAATCTGGCTTTCCAGCTGGTCAACCCACACCATCAAAGACCTGGAGGTGCAGGTCACTGCGACTGCAGGTCTCAAGCTACCCCCAGCCGATTCCCATGCCCCTTTAAGAAAGGTATCCGCTTTCTTGTCTAAGGGGTCTTTGAGGGTACCCATATCCTCAAACGGGAGCGCAAATTTTTTCGAGGCTTTGGCTACTGCTACGTCCAATTTTGGAGCCTTGTCCCAAGAAGTGGACGCCTCGTCATCGAAGGGATACTTTCTTTTAAGCGAGGGTACTGAAGAATTTCTCCTGTCCGGTTTTTCCCATTCTTTTTTGATCAGTGTCTGGACATTGGAATTTAACGGAAAAGCTCTCCGCTTTTTTTGTCCCAGACCTCCGAACATTATATCTTGAGCCGTTTTATCGGGTCTGGGATCCTCAACCCCCATAGTGGCTCTGACGGCTTTTACTAAAGCGTCCACTTCCTCTAGTGGGAAGCAATGACGGCCCGAATCTTCATCAGAGGAAGATAGGGAGGATTTGGAATCGTTAGAGTCCACGTCCTCAGACGAGGATCGGGCAGAGTGGGAATATACCGTGTCCTTCACCTTTTCCTTCCCTTTTTTGGAAGATAACAGGGCATTCTGAACTTCAGATCTAATTATAGTTTTAAGTTCAGATGCGAAGTCAGGGGTTTCTTCACATAATAAACGCTGAATGCAAGATCTACAAAGCTTTTTTCTCCAGGTTACCGGCAAAGCTTTGCTACAGGTGGGGCAGACACTGTTTTTCTTTTTCTCCAAGCTCTTCTTACCCTAGTAAGGGAGAAGAGGAAGCCCCATTATAAAAAATGTACACTTTCACGGAGATCACTCACCATTCGGATGTGGAGGCAGGTACCGGTTCTGGAGGAGGGCCCGGGTCTGGCAGCGGAGCCTCTTGAGGAGGGGAGTTTGTCCTTGCAGCAGATCTGCTGCGCTGTGTGGACCGACTGCTTGATCCACTTCTTCTGGAGCTTTTGGGGTCCACTTTCTTATGGTGCTGCTGCCTGGGTTGCAGCTGTTGTGGATCGCTGTCCTCCATAGTTAAAGGAAGATAGTGCGACAACTATGTGTGCACCATCTCCCTTTTTAAATCCGGCGCCACCCCCGGCGTTCTGCCGCACTTCCGGTCCTGCGCACATCCCAGGGAGAGGAGAGATCACCGCGCATGCGCGCGGAGATGACCCGGAAGTTAACGCCGCATTTCCGGAGCGGCGGCCATCTTTCTGCACCCGGAGCGTGCAGAGGCCGGCACAGGAGCTCCGGGTGCCAGCGCCCCTTCCCCCCTCGGAGTCTGGCGGCGGCCTCTCCCCCGCACACCCTGAAGAACCTGTCGGTTCCAGCGGTGGCGGCTTCGGGTGCCGGACAAGCCGCGGCAGGAGCCTCCTCGCTGCCGGAACCCGACCGTCCGGTCCCGGTCCTTGGATACGGCGTCTTCTTCTTACAGGTACTGCCAAAAAGAGGTTCCCCGTCAGGGACAGGAAACCAACTGATGCGAGGGAGAGGTACCGCCCTTTTATCTGTAGGTTTCCTGTCCCTGAAGGGCGGATCCCCTCTCTCCGTAGTGCTGTCATGGGGAACCGAGAAAACAAAACTAAATTTTTGAATTTAATGAAAATCAAATAACCATTCAGAATATTGGTTCACAAGACTGGAAATTAATAAATGAACCGGATTCTCTTACCAGAACGTATCTGCTATTGTATCTATCCTTTACATAAAGGGAGAGACTCCTTGGTGAGTTTGAGAACTGTTGTACATGAAATGGTCTCAAATGCAAGGCTGGGTTCAGCTTAAAGGGAACCTGTCACCCCTCCCCCCCCCAGGTGTTTTTAACTAAAAGAGCCACCTTGTGCAGCAGTAATGCTGCATCCTGACAAGGTGGCTCTTTTAGTTCTGGGTGCTGTAACTGCCGAAATAATCAGTTTTGTAATTTGTCCTAAATACCTTTCTTCAGTCCTGGAGGCAGGCCTTTCCCCCCTGCTGCAGACGCCACACAGCCGTCACTCAAATCTTCTTGGCGCCGGACGCCGCCTCCTCACCGCTGTTTTGAAATGAGCCGGTGCCCGCGCTTTTCTCCTGCCTTGGGCAGGCGCAGTGAGCGCTGCCCGTCTGTCCTTATATGCAGTCCAGCTGACTGCGCCTGTGCGGACGCCCTGCCTGTGAATCCCAGCCCCACAGTGTCTTCTGATTTATTCTCACTGCGGGGCTGGGATTCACAAGCACGGCATCCGCACAGGCGCAGTCAGCTAGACTGCATATGAGGACAGACGGGCAGCGCTCACTGCGCCTGCACCAGGCAGGGGATAAGAGCGCAGGCACTGGCTCATTTCAAAACAGCGGTGAGGAGGCGGCGCCCGGCGTCAAGAAGATTTCAGTGACGGCTGTGTGGTGTCTGCAGCAGGGGGGAAAGGCCTGCCTCCTTGTCTGAAGAAAAGGTATTTAGGACAAATTACAAAACTGATTTTTTCGGCAGTTACAGCACCCAGAACTAAAAGAGCCACCTTGTCAGGATGCAGCATTACTGCTGCACAAGGTGGCTCTTTTAGTTAAAAACGCCTGGGGGGGTGACAGGTTCCCTTTAAGAGTTTGCAACACTGAAGGTACAATTTGCAACAAAATATTTTCTGGTATACTGGTTAAGGCTATGTTCACACGGTGCGTTTTTTGGTGCGGATCCGGAGCGGAATTTCAGCTGCGGATCCGCATCCGTTTTCCATGTAGGTTACAGTACAATGTAACCCAATGGAAACCAAAATCCGCTGTGCCGACGATCCTTTTTTCCCCAGGAAAATCCGCGCGGATTTGCCTGCGGAAAAAAGAAGTACCATGTCAATTCTTTCTCCGGATTCCGCTGCGGGTTTCCAGCAGCACCAATAGGAAACTGCATTTGGAAACCCGCAGTGGAATCCGCAGAAGAAAAAGGATCAAAATCCGCAGCTAAAATCAGCGCTGAATTTTAGCGGCGGATTTTCAAAACAGGACAGGAAAAAAAACTGATGAAAAAACTGAACGTGTGAACGTAGCCTTAGAATGTATTATATCACAGCATTCTCTGCAGACATGCTTTTCCCCCCTCCAATAAAAATGCTTTAATGTAACAAAATATATTTAAGATATAAAAATTGTGAACACTGGCGCTGCACTTCTCGGGCAATAAGAAAACAGGGGAGGGGGGAAAAAAGTAAGGAAATGAAGCCGCTGGTGGGGTGGCAGGGTCTGTGCTATACCCTGTCTAAAATAAATGTAATAAAATTTACCAATAACACACCTGCGCTCTAGTTAATGTCATAGGTACAATGAGAAGGCTATTCCCAACAAGCGTAACAATAACACACCTGCGTTCGCATTAATGTAATAGGTTCAATAAACAGACCGTGCCCAACACACATAATACCGATTTAAGCGAAATGGCAGACTATCCGCTAGAAGCTGACAGTGTTAAAGTGCCTGTTGGTACATACACACTTACTAATTGTGAAGGTGAAGAGAGTTGCGGGGGTCAGTGGATGTCCAAGTCACTTGTTGATTGACGTCTTGGGCTGCACCATGCAGCTAGGGGGGGGGTGCCAGGGCCGGCTATCCCCAGATCAGTGGCTCAACGCTGGGTGTCTGGAAGGGCAGGAACCGCCAACTCCTAGCGTGCCCCGGCCGGAAGCAACGCCGGAGCAGTAGCAGCGACCCATGATTTCCGTTAAAAACAGACGGAAGTACCCCTTAGGCAATTATATATATATTGATGCGACTTATTGCTTACCGGAGGTGGTGGCTGCAGTGAAGCGGGGTCCCAGGGTCGCCGCTGGAGGAGGCAAGAGTGGAGCGTTTCCGCATGCTGGGATGAGGGGGTGTTCGGATGTACAGTGCTGTGCGCCACTGCGAGAGTCCGGTGTTGTGGGGGCTCTGCCGACATCTTGTGAAGCCCAGAGCCCCCGCAGTGACATGGTTTCCTATGTGGTGGACTGGATATTATAAGACGAACCCTCATTTTCCCCCCAAATTTGGGGGGAAAAATGTGCGTATTATAAAGTACCGTATTTTTTGGATTATAACACCAGCTTGAAAAAATGATTTTAACATCTGAAATGTTGGCTAGCTGAAATGTATATTTAGTAAATGCACTCAGTACTTGGTCAGGGCTCCTTTTGCATCAATTACTGCATCAATGCGGCGTGGCATGGAGGCGATGAGCTTGTGGCACTGCTGAGGTGTTATGGACGCCCAGGTTGCTATGCTAGCAGCCTTCAGCTTGTCTTCATTGTTGGGTCCGGTGTCTCTCATCTTCCTCTTGACAATACCCCAT
Source organism: Ranitomeya variabilis (assembly GCF_051348905.1). Lineage (NCBI taxonomy): Eukaryota > Metazoa > Chordata > Amphibia > Anura > Dendrobatidae > Ranitomeya > Ranitomeya variabilis. The sequence continues at coordinate 484,053,151 of NC_135234.1, read as the reverse complement.
AGATTCTCTATGGGGTTAAGGTCAGGAGAGTTTGCTGGCTAATCAAGCACAGTGATACTGTTGTTTTTAAACCAGGTATTGGTACTTTTGTCAGATTTTCTTTTAACTATTTTAATTAAAAAAAGCATCCTGAGGGTGTTTATAGTACAAGGGAAACTTGCAAGAAAAGAATCTGGAACAATTAAAAAGCATGTCAACAAATCCATTACATAAAAGAAAGCAAAAATGGTTTTGATTTCCGTTTGTGGCTCACTGATCCAAGATACAGCAAGTCTGTTATTAGGTGTGCCCTCCTAATATATAATGTTATATTTTTACCTTGAGGTCTAGGAATTAAAACTAAATACTGGTGATAACTGTGGCTTTTTATCTTTTTTAGGATATGTATATGTTTTATACAAAAAATAGTTTTTTGTTTTTTTTTAGGAGAGGAGAATGATGGGGGGAAAAAAGATTCCAATTGTTGTTGGGGGTCACATTTATGTATAGGATGTGAGGTTAAATGATTTGGAAACTTTGTTCTGTTAGATACAAGGCAATACCATTGTTTTAGCTACTTTTAGAAAATTGTTAGTTTTATAGTTCATGTCTTGACAATACCAATATAAGGCTATTTTCTCACGTTGCATGTTTGCTGCATTTTATGCAAATTTTCAGCTGTTTTTTTTTTTTGTTTTTTTTTTTACAGTACCAGCAAAGTTTGAGATTTCAGAAGTCTCATGCACACATATTGGTTTTATTTTCCTCACCGATTTGGAAAACTGCTGCGTTTTTAAAAACTGCAACATGTCATATCTTTCAGCGTTGTTTCTGCGTATTTGCAGTGTTTCCTCACCCATAGGAAACAAAGGCTAAGTGCAAAAACGCCGGTATCCATCAGTTTTTGCTGCATTTTTGAACAAAACCCTAAGGAAGTTGAATCAGAATTTTTTTTTTTTTTTTTTTTGGGGGGGGGGGCGGGGAGAAGACACTCAACTGTATCAACATGCAAAAATGCAGCAATTAAAAACCCTATGGGGTTAAATGATAGAGTGGACTTGTCCATATTCCTGTGAAATAACTAGGTAAGACTGGTCCCTAAGGGAGCACAGATGTTTGTTTTTCTTTTCCTCCCTGCTACAGGCCAAGCCAGGCATAATAATAACTCCCCGACAAGTTTATACTAAGAAATTGTTTCTCCGGTAATGTGACATAGGTGTTGTCTTTCTTTTCTCTTTGCTATACAGACATTATGATACAAATAATGTGGCAATGTTTTTAACAGTTGTATGTCTTTTGCACTTTGTCATGTGGTTGATATGATGGGAGGAGCTTGTCCTGGACTAAGGTATATCACTCACCGTCATATCCTCTGACGTATAGACCCGTTGAAGCGCTAAGTGGCGCGAAACGGCTGTCGTCTTACACCAGCTCGCACATCCCAGCAACCTGTTCCTCTGGCCATGACATTTTAAAGTTTGAATAAAGGATGAAGTTTTAAGGACCGGTGAGTGCTATCTGCATTTTTCTTCTTTGCTGCATACACCCTGTTTTTGCATGAGCACTCGGAGTCCACAGAGGCGGTCTCTATCCGGAAAGCACTCCACTCAGCATATGGTTGTTTGGCCCCACAGCAGTGCCGTTATATTTTTCTTTTTTGCATATATAACTATTTTTTATTTTAATTGTTTTTTAAACAGGGATATGGTGCCCACATTGCTATATACTACGTGGGCTGTGTTATATACTGTGTGGCCTGTGTTATATACTGCGTGGGCTGTGTTATATACTACGTGGCTGTGCAGTATTCTACATGGCTGTGCAATATACTACGTGGGCTGTGTTATATACTACGTGGCCGTGCAATATTCTACGTGGCTGTGCAATATACTACGTGGCTATGCTATATACTACGTGGGCTGTGTTATATACTACGTGGCTGTGCAATGTACTACGTGGCTGTGCAATATACTACGTGGCTGTGCAATATACTACGTGGCTGTGCAATATACTACGTGGCTGTTAGTATATAGCACAGACCACGCAGTATATAACAGCCACGTAGTATATTGCACAGCCACGTAGTATATTGCACAGCCACGTAGTATATAACACAGCCCACGTAGTACATAAGTGGGCAGTGTTATATACTACGTGGCTGTGCAATATACTACGTGGGCTGTGTTATATACTACGTGGGCTGTGCAATATACTACGTGGCTGTGCTATATACTACGTGGCTGTGCATTCTACAATACCCGATGCGTTAGAATCGGGCCACCATTTAATGGATTATAAGAAGCACCACCATTTCATTAAAAAAAAAAAAAAATCCCTATTTTTCTCCTCAAAATTTGGGGTGCATCTTATAATCTGGCGAGTCTTATAATCTGCAAAATACGGTATTCTGATTTTCTGAGATAATGACTTTTGGGTTTTCATTGGCTGTAAGGCTGCTTTCACTCATCCGTTTTTTTTGTTTCAGGCACAATCCGGCAGTTTTACAAAAAAACGGATCCAGTTTAAATTGTGAAAAACTGATGCACCGGATCAGTTTTTTTAGCTGGATCCGGCACATCTGGTTTTCTTTACTGTGCATGTATTTTAGACATGTTGATACCGGGATGAAGAGAGAGAAGAGAGAAGAGAGAAGAGAGAGAGAGAGAGAGACCAGCATGCATAACAAAGCTTCTGGGAGAGAGAGAGAGACCAGCATGCATAAAAAAGCTTCTGGGCATGCTCAGTGTACAAAAAACGGATTCGGCAGCCGGAACTGTTCGTTCACACATCCATTCCATGCGTTTATTGCCGCAAACGTCCTTTCAGGCTTTTTCGCCGGACAGAAAAAACGTTGCAGTAGACGTTTTTTGTGTCCGGCAAAAAAGCCTGAAGGGACGGATCCGGCACAAAACGGATGAAACGCATGTCCTTCAGGCACAATGCGGCGCTAATACAACTCTATGGGGAAAAAACGGATCCGGTGTAAAAAAAAAAAACGGATCCGTTTTTTTCTAAAACTGCCGGATTGTGCCTGAAACGAAAAAACGGATGTGTGAAAGCAGCCTTAGCCATAATCATCAACATTAACAGAAATAAGCACTTGAAATACTGTAGATCACGCTGTTTGTAATGACTCTATATATGAGTTTGCCTTTTTGTATTGAAGAACCGAAATAAATTATCTTTGTGATGATATTCTAATTTTGTGAGATGCACCTGTGTATCACTCAGTTCTCTTGGTGCAGCCGTCGGGACACAGTTCTTAGATGTATCATGTAGCTGAGAAAGCCAACCTTGCCCACACCAGACTCGCTATGAACATTGTGTATAGACAGTGATCTGCTTATCAGAGGAGGGGTCAGGCTATGTGCCCATAGACATGCATTAGAGAAAAGCTTGAAAATTGCATGATTAACGCGTCAAAAAAGCGTCTAAATCCGCATGCGTTTTTCCTGTCAAGGGTCTGCAGATTTGATACAGAAAACTCTGCTTCAATTCTGCAACGTGGGCACATAGCCTCAGAGTCGCATGTCTTGGCATCTAGTCACAGCAATGAGAATGTCCTAGTGATAAAACCTTCATTGTAAGTAAACAGCACACAGCATAATAAATGACACATTGCTGAATTCGGTGTTTTAACTCCTACCTCATACTGTCCTCAGAATACATAGCAAAAACCTGCTGACAGATTCCCTTTAAAGGGAACCTGTCACCCCATTTTTTGAAGATGAGCTAAAAATAGCGTTAAATAGGGGCAGAGCTTAGTGTCTTTGTGTGCCTTTATTACCCACCTATGCTGCCGAAATACCTTTGTAAAGTCGCCGTTTTCTGCTGTCACTCACGCTGGTCTGGTCCTATGGGCGTGGTGACAGCGCTGTTTCTCCCCCAGAATCCTGCTCATCATTCCGTTGGTGGCGTAGTGGTGTGCGCATGTCCAAAAGGCGAATCCACTGCCCAGGTGATGAAAAACAGCGCGATCTGCGCTATTCAGCCGTTTACCGGTGGGCGTGGCCATCTTTCCTGTGGCCGCGCGTGCGCAGATGGCGCGCTCTGCTGCCCGGGGCTTCAGGAAAATGGCCACCGCGATCTCCATCTGCGCACGCACGGAATCCCGTGGCCATTTTCCTGAAGCCCCGGGCAGCAGAGCGCGCCATCTGCGCACGCGCGGCCACAGGAAAGATGGCCACGCCAACGGGTAAACGGCTGAATAGCGCAGATCGCGCTGTTTTTCATCACCTGGGCAGTGGATTCGCCTTTTGGACATGCGCACACCACTACGCCACCAACGTAATGATAGCCCATAGGACCAGACCAGCGTGAGTGACAGCAGAAAACGGCGACTTTACGAAGGTATTTCAGCAGCTTAGGTAGGTTATAAAGGCACACAAAGACACTAATGTAACGCCCAGCTCTGCCCCTATTTAACGCTATTTTTAGCTCATCTTCAAAAAACGGGGTGACAGGTTCCCTTTAAAGGGAACACAGACTGATTTATGGGCAGCATGTTATAGAGAAGAAGCTGAGCAGAACAGAACGACATACAGGTTTTATGGGAAAAGATTCAGTATAACATTTTATTAATTGAAATCCCTGGTGTTTTTACACATATGAGTGCAGTGGGTGCTCCTATGCAGTGACTGACAGCTATCTCCATAAGCACAATCACCCAATTGGACCACCCACTGAATTTATATGCAAAAAACACAAGGGAATTCAACGAGTAAAATGCAAATTTTACTGAAACTTTTCCAGTGAAAATGAATATTTAATCTGATCAGCTCCTCCTGCTCTATAATATCCTGCCTGAACATCAGATACCATTTTCAATGACAACTTGTGCTTCCCTGTAACAAGGTATTTCCCAAGACCAGAAGACTGTTGCACTGCCAACTGATGTAGCAGGTACAATGGAAAGACTAACTAGCTTTCTATATGCAGGCAGCATGTGAGATACAGAGGTGGCAGGCCTTTAGTTCACATGACTGGCAGCTCCTTCAGCTGATCCCGACATCTGTTTGTGTACACATCTACCAGAATAGGAATGTATAAGCGGCAGGAGGTTGTACAAACCAGGCAAACAAATGAATCAAGAAGTAGAAATGCCATCAATGCTGCACAAGGTAGCTTCTAGATTTTGGACTGCCGGACAAGCCTTTAGGCTATGTACACATTGTGTTTCTGGAGAATATACCCACCAGAATCCTTCTCAAAACACTGTTTAAAAGTATGGGCACATGATTTGATTAAGATGTGTACAAAATCGGCTACTTTTTCAAGAGGAAGACGCTTCAGGACATGTTGTCATCTTTTGATCTGAAGCATCTTTTTGGGTATGTTTTGAGGGTTCATTAAACCTGTATTGAGAAAACGTGAGTGGTTTCCAAGCGGAAAGTGCCAGATGGTTGGTCAAGTTGCTTCTTTTAATAGCTATGCATCTTTTGAAACCTGAACAACACAAAGAAAGCTAAAAAGAAATGGAATGTACGTACAAGTCGATTTTATATTGCAGTGCATATGTTCTTTCCTTTTAGCACGTTTTCAGGTGTATAAAGGAGCATACATGCCAGAATGATGCAAGAATGACGCTCCACGGGTTCGAAGAGAAAAGCGCTCAATGTCATGGGAATCACAGTGAATGTCAAAGCTGCTGGGATTATTTTTTAACCCCTTCATGACCCAGCCTATTTTGGCCTTAATGACCTTGCCGTTGTTTGCAATTCTGACCAGTGTCCCTTTATGAGGTAATAACTCAGGAACGCTTCAACGGATCCTAGCGATTCTGAGATTGTTTTTTCGTGACATATTGGGCTTCATGTTAGTGGTAAATTTAGGTCGATAATTTCTGAGTTTATTTGTGAAAAAAACGGAAATTTGGCGAAAATTTTGAAAATTTCGCAATTTTCACATTTTGAATTTTTATTCTGTTAAACCAGAGAGTTATGTGACACACAATAGTTAATAAATAACGTTTCCCACATGTCTACTTTACATCAGCACAATTTTGGAAACAATTTTTTTTTTGCTAGGAAGTTATAAGGGATAAAATTTGACCAGTGATTTCTCATTTTTACAACAAAATTTACAAAACCATTTTTTTTTAGGGACCACCTCACATTTGAAGTCATTTTGAGGGTTCTATATGGCTGAAAATACCCAAAAGTGACACCATTCTAAAAACTGCACCCCTCAAGGTGCTCAAAACCACATTCAAGAAGATTATTAACCCTTCAGGTGTTTCACAGCAGCAGAAGCAACATGGAAGTAAAAAATGAACATTTAACTTTTTAGTCACAAAAATGATCTTTTAGCAACAATTTTTTTATTTTCCCAAGGGTAAAAGGAGAAACTGGACCACGGACGTTGTTGTCCAATTAGTCCTGAGTACGCTGATACCTCATATGTGGGGGTAAACCACTGTTTGGGCGCACGGCAGGGCTCGGAAGGGAAGGAGCGCCATTTGACTTTTTGAATGAAAAATTGGCTCCAATCTTTAGCGGACACCATGTCGCGTTTGGAGAGCCCCCGTGTGCCTAAACATTGGAGCTCCCCCACAAGTGACCCCATTTTGGAAACTAGACCCCCCAAGGAACTTATCTAGAAGCATAGTGAGCACTTTAAACCCCCAGGTGCTTCACAAATTGATCCGTAAAAATGAAAAAGTACTTTTTTTTCACAAAAAAATTATTTTAGCCTCAATTTTTTCATTTTCACATGGGCAACAGGATAAAATGGATCCTAAATTTTGTTGGGCAATTTCTCCTGAGTACACCAATACCTCACATGTGGGGGTAAACCACTGTTTGGGCACATGGTAAGGCACGGAAGGGAAGGAGCGCCATTTGACTTTTTGAATGAAAAATTATCTCCATCGTTAGCGGACACCATGTCGCGTTTGGAAAGCCCCTGTGTGCCTAAACATTGGAGCTCCTCCACAAGTGACGCCATTTTGGAAACTAGACCCCCCAAGGAACTCATCTAGAGGCATAGTGAGCACTTTAAACCCCCAGGTGCTTCACAAATTGATCCGCAAAAATGAAAAAGTACTTTTTTTTCACACAACATTTCTTTTAGCCTCAATTCTTTCATTTTCACATGGGCAACAGGATAAAATGGATCCTAAAATTTGTTGGGCAAATTCTCCTGAGTATGCCGATACCTCATATGTGGGCGTAGACCACTGTTTGGGTGCACGGCAAGGCTCGGAAGGGGAGGCGTGCCATTTGACTTTTTGAATGGAAAATTAGCTCCAATCGTTAGCGGACACCATGTCGCGTTTGGAGAGCCCCTGTGTGCCTAAACATTGGCGCTCCCCTACAAGTGACCCCATTTTGGAAACTAGACCCCCCAAGGAACTTATCTAGATGCATAGTGAGCACTTATAACCCCCAGGTGCTTCACAGAAGTTTATAACGCAGAGCCGTGAAAATAAAAAAATAATTTTTCTTTCCTCAAAAATGATTTTTAGCCCAGAATTTTTTATTTTCCCAAGGATAATAGGAGAAATTGGACCCCAAATGTTGTTGTCCAGTTTGTCCTGAGTACGATGATACCCCATATGTGGGGGTAAACCACTGTTTGGGCGCACGGCATGGCTCGGAAGGGAAGGCACGCCATTTGGCTTTTTGAATGGAAAATTAGCTCCAATCATTAGCGGACACCATGTCGCGTTTGGAGAGCCCCCGTGTGCCTAAACATTGGAGCTCCCGCACAAGTGACCCCATTTTGGAAACTAGACCTCCCAAGGAACTAATCTAGATGTGTGGTGAGCACTTTGAACCCCCAAGTGCTTCACAGAAGTTTATAACGCAGAGCCATGAAAATAAAAAATAATTTTTCTTTTCTCAAAAATGATTTTTTAGCCCAGAATTTTTTATTTTTGCAAGAGTAACAGGAGAAATTGGACCCCAAAAGTTGTTGTCCAGTTTCTCCTGAGTACGCTGATACCCCATATGTGGGGGTAAACCACTGTTTGGGCACATGCCGGGGCTCGGAAAGGAAGTAGTGACGTTTTGGAATGCAGACTTTGATGGAATGGTCTGCGGGCATCATGTTACGTTTGCAGAGCCCCTGATATGCCTAAACAGTAGAAACCCCCCACAAGTGACCCCATTTTGGAAACTAGACCCCCTAAGGAACTTATCTAGATGTGTGGGGAGCACGTTCAACCCCCAAGTGCTTCACAGAAGTTTACAACGCAGAGCCGTGAAAAAAAAAAATCATTTTAATTTCCTCAAAAAAGATGTTTTAGCAAGCAATTTTTTATTTTCACAAGGGTAACAGGAGAATTTGGACCCCAACAGTTGTTGCCCAGTTTGTCCTGAGTACGCTGGTACCCCAAATGTGGGGGTAAACCACTGTTTGGGCGCACGTCGGGGCTTGGAAGGGCGGGAGCACCATTTGACTTTTTGAACGCAAGATTGGCTGGAATCAATGGTGGCGCCATGTTGCGTTTGGAGACCCCTGATGTGCCTAAACAGTGGAAACCCCTCAATTCTAACTTCAACACTAACCCCAACACACCCCTAATCCTAATCCCAACTGTAGCCATAACCCTAATCACAACCCTAACCCCAACACACCCCTAACCACAACCCTAACCGCAACACACCCGTAACCCTAATTCCAACCCTAACCCTAATCCTAACCCTAATCCCAACCCTAACCACAACTGTAACCCCAACACACCCCTAACCCTATCCGTAACCCTAACCACAAGCCTAATCTTAACCCTATTTCAAACCCTAGCCCTAATTCCAACCCTAACCCTAAGGCTATGTGCCCACGTTGCGGATTCGTGTGAGATTTTTCCGCACGATTTTTGAAAAATCTGCAGGTAAAAGGCACTGCGTTTTACCTGCGGATTTACAGCAGATTTCCAGTGTTTTTTTGTGCGGATTTCACCTGCGGATTCCTATTGAGGAACAGGTGTAAAACGCTGCGGAATCCGCACAAAGAATTGACATGCTGCGGAAAATACAATGCAGCGTTTCTGCACGGAATTTTCCGCACCATGGGCACAGCGGATTTGGTTCTCCATAGGTGTACATGGTACTGTAAACCTGATGGAAAACTGCTTCGAATTCGCAGTGGCCAATCCGCTGCGGATCCGCGGCCGATCCGCTGCGGATCCGCGGCCGATCCGCTGCGGATCCGCGGCCGATCCGCTGCGGATCCGCAGCCAAATCCGCACTGTGTGCACATGCCATAACCCTACCCCTAACCCTACCCGTAACCCTACCCCTACCCCTACCCCTAACCCTACCCCTAGTTCTAACCCTAGTTCTAACCCTAACCCTAGTGGAAAAAGATATTTTCTTTATTTTATTATTGTCCCTACCTATGGGGGTGATAAAGGGGGGGGGGGTTTATTTATTATTTTTTTATTTTGATCGCTGCGATAGAACCTACCACAGCGATCAAAATGTACTTGTAATGAATCTGCCGGCTGGCAGATTCGGCGGGCGCACTGCGCATGCGCCCGCCATTTTCCAAGATGGCGGCGCCCATGGAGAAGACGGCCGGACACCGGGAGGGACATCGAAGCTAGGTAAGTATGGGGGGGTGGGATCGGAACACGGGGGGGGGGGAGCGGACAAGAGGACCGGGGGAGCGGACAGGAGGGAGGGGGGGAGCGGACAGGAGGGAGGAGGGGAGCGGACAGGAGATCGGGGCAGAAAGGACGACTGGGGGGGTCGATCGGTGGGGTGGGGGGGGGCAGATCGGGGTCTCCAGCCATGGCAGATGCTATTGCAGCATCGGCCATGGCTGGATTTTAAAATTTCACCATTTTCATAGGTGAAATATTACAAATCGCTCTGATTGGCTGTTTCACTTTCAACAGCCAATCAGAGCGATCGTAGCCACCGGGGGGTGAAGCCCCCCCCCCCCCCCTGGGCTAAAGTACCACTCCCCCTGTCTCTGCAGATCGGGTGAAAATGGAGTTAACCCTTTCACCCGATCTGCAGGGATGCGATCTTTCCATGACGCCACATAGGCGTCATGGGTCGGATTGGCACGGGTTTTCATGACGCCTACGTGGCGTCAAAGGTCGGGAAGGGGTTAATAACAAACGGGTAAACCAGGGAAACGTGTATGTGTGGGGGGTCTTTATTCAAATAAATTTGTTTTCCTGTGTGGCTTTTTTTGGAGGGACCACAACAAAAATGTATGTGGGGTCCCCTCTATTATTAACGACCAGCTAACATCTGATATTAACCCCTTCACGACATGCACCATACTAGTACTGCGCATGTCATGTCTCCCCCTTTGATGTGGGCTCCGGCGCTGAGCCCACATCAAAGCCGCGACATGTCAGCTGTTTTGTACACCTGACATGTGCCCGCAATAGCGGTGGGTGGAATCGCGATCCACCCGCCACTAATAACTAGTTAAGTGCCGCTGTCAAACGCTGACAGCGGCATTTAACTAGCGCTTCCGGCTACCGTGACGGGGGTCAGCGATGTGTCAGCATGACAACCAGAGGTCCCCTTGAGACCTCTATGGTTGTTGATGCCGGATTGCTGTGAGCGCCACCCTGTGGTCGGTGCTCATAGCAATGCAGGAATTCAGCTACATAGAAGCGATGCTCAGATCGCTCCTATGTAGCAGAGCCTCCCATGGAGGCTATTGAAGCAAGGTAAAAGTAAAAAAAACATGTTTTAAAAAAAATATTTAAAAAAATGGAAAACATAAAAAAGTTTAAATCACCCCCTTCGTCCCATTCAAAATAAAATATATATATATATATATAAAAAAAAAATCTAACCTACACATATTTGGTATCGCCGCGTTCCGAATCACCCGTTCTATCAATAAAAATAAGGATTAACTTGATCGCTAAACGGCGTAGCGAGAAAAAAATTCAAGACGCCAGGATTACGTTTTTTTTGGTCGCTGCAACATTGCATTAAAATGCAATAACGGGCAAACAAAAGAATGTATCTGCACCAAAATGGTATCATTAAAAACGTCAGCTCAGAGAGCAAAAAATAAGCCCTCACCCAACCCCAGATCCCGAAAAATAGAAACGCTACGGGTATCAGAAAATTGCGCAATTTTTTTTTTAAGCAAAGTTTGGAAATTTTTTTCACCACTTAGATAAAAAATAAACTAGACATGTTTGGTGTCTATGAACTCGTAACGACCTGGAGAATCATAATGGCAGTTTTAGCATTAGTGAACCTACTAAAAAGCCAAACAAAAAACAAGTGTAGGATTACACTTTTTTTTTTTTTTACAATTTCACTGCACTTGGAATTCATTTTTTCCCCATTTTCTAGTACACGATATGTTATGGTGTCATTCAAAAGTACAACTCGTCCCGCAAAAATAAGCACTCACATGGCCATATTGACGGAAAAATAAAATAAAAATAAAAAAATAAAAAAGTTATGGCTCTGGGAAGGAAAAGAGCGAAAAACAAAAACGAAAAAGGGCTGTGGCGTGAAAGGGTTAATAAGCTGAGAAGGTCCATGGATATTGGCCCTTTCCCAGTATTAAAATAGGACCAGGTCATAGCTGGCTGTTTTCCCGTGGCTGGCTATTAAAAATAGGAGGGACCCCACGTCTTTATTTTTTACATTTATATATTAAGAAGTAAAGTAAACTACATATGCAAGGCATTGCTCCACTCCTCCTCTTGGACCCCTGCCGCCTGGTTCAAGTTTATGATTTATATTTTTTATTCTGTTATTTTAAGTAATTTCCCCATCCACATTTGTTTACAGGACAACTGTGCTGCTCTTATCTCCATTTTGCAACCCACTAAGCTCTTACTGCGACCATTTTACAGCACCAAAGTTCAGGTCCCAATTGACATATAGTATATGGGGTCAAGTTCAGGTTAAGTTCTGGTACCTGAACCAAACACTGAACTATAGTTCAGAAGAAACCCAAACTTCCAAGGGTCCACTCTTCCCTAAACATGACGTATAACGTAACACACTGAAGAAAACATTGCCAATGTACCATTTACTGTTCCTAAAGAGTATGGATAATAAGATTTTTGGGAGATTAGGGAGCATATATAAATGTGGTACAAGTCTGCATAACATTAAGACACAATCTTAAAGCAAAAAATACAAGCAGGCTGTTTGTTTTACATTTTGTATTTTTGGGAAAAAAAATAAATAATAAATAAAAATTACCTCTTAGACCTGCAAGAACCAGCGGAAGTAAAATACGTGTGGGTCCCCATATTCCGTGGCACATTATATGTTTCATAAGATGAGCTCGGTCTCTGAAAAATAAAAGTCGATATCATATTAAGATAGCAAAGGACAATTCCAAAACTGCTGTACAATTTCTATCCTGTATAATCCGTGTGTTGTCCCTTATTTGGGGTGTTGGAATAAAATATAACACTATATAAATATAGATATACCAATTTGATTATCCTCTATGTCTATGGCCATAAAGCAAAAAAACCTAGGAAACTCCAAAAGAAAAAAAAAAACTTTTACACAAGGCCAATGTAAAAACATTTAAACATATACATTTTTATTAAAGACTTTGTAAACTAAAAGGTAAAAGAATGAAAACACCAGGTGGGTACACCCAGATAAAGGTTAAAAATTAATGTGCACTCTTAGTATCAAAAATTTGGTAGAGCCCTCGTTTGTGTAGGTAATTATATAAACCTAATCCCAAACAATCAGGACAACAAGTAGGCAGAACAGTGTGTGTGTGTGTGTGTGTGTGTGTGTGTGTGTGTGTGTGTGTGTGTGTGTGTGTGTGTGTGTGTGTGTGTGTGTGTGTGTGTGTATAGTATATATATATATATATATATATATATATATATATATATATATATATATATATATATATATATATATATATATTCTTATGTCAGCAATACAAATACGGACGATGACTATATCTAGTCAGCTGTAATGATGCTCTAAAACGTTATTGTGGACTGCCAGACAATTTATGTCAATGGGCGGTCTACAAACAGCTATCCACCACGAAGCAAACCTGCCTATTTCTACAGATGAGAGATTCATTTTCTTCACCTCTGAAAAGAAGCACTATTAGTTGCAGACATGACGCTTTACCTTCCGGACAGTGACATTTCTAAACTCAGGTTTGCAGAGTCTAGTTAAAGGTGAACTCGCTTGGACTTCTTCACACCATTCATCAGCTTTTTTCTTTGGAATTTTAAACTGTGAAGAATCAAAAGAAAAATATATTAAAATAACTGAAAACAAACAAGAAGGGGAGATCACCTTAAATTGCGCTACAGAATAAAAACGTAAAGTGCAATGGCCTGAAAATACCGGATATCTACAGCAATAGAATATATATATAAGAATATCAGTGGCCAGCTCTCAGAGGAGCTAGCTGGATGATATAAGCATTACATAATTTATTACGCTAGACTATTAGCAATTAATGCAAGACACAAAGAAAGAGAAATTTAATTGCATGTCAATGGTCAGTACAGAAACAAGTACACTACATGCAAATAAACAAAAACATTGGTCATACCTAAAAAGTATACACTATATTCAAAATGTGAAAAATAACATAATAAACGAATTGATTAACTCATAAATGAATCAACCAGAGATACACGAGGGTCCCACTTTAGAGGATTAATTTTGAGGTAGTGTATTGTCATGGGTCTGTTTCGTACACTAATAATTGACCACCGATGCTATTGATAACGATATATTCACGCTGTTTGTGTATAAAATGTTAGCGCCGAATGTTCATAGAAGCGAAATTTCCAACTTATTGATTTGTTTTTACCTCTATCATTTAACTTTTAGATCCCACTCATTCCCTTCAGTAATAGTAGGTATTACACTCACCAATCTGATTATGTCAATTTAATGAGGAATTTAAAGGGAACATGTACCCCTTTTCTTTCTGCCCAAACCGTGGGTGGCAAGAATCAGAGCCTCCAGTGTTTCAAATAAGATAATCACTAGGAGTAGCACTGTAACAATGCTCTCCCACCTCTGGCAGTACTGGGAAAAGCTGTCTGGGGATGGACTATGTATAATACGAAAAAAGGAGTCATAGAGTTGTCTTTAAAGGTACAAAAATTTAACATATTTATTTAACACCCATACATATAGGAAATGTTAATAGTAAAACGTACATACAAAATCAAAACATGATAATATTGTGAATAGAGGAAACAGGTAAACAAAATCCACAGGTCGTACCTAAAATGTACGCCTTGAGAGTCCGGGTAAACACAATGCGTAAGTGGCAATACCAACTTACAGATCCCACCCACAATGCATGTGAAATAAGGGGTTAACAGTTAGTAAGAAACCGGACCTCACCCATGTTAGACGTGGTATGAACCTGTGGAACCGCCAGCCCCTACGCGCGTTTCGCGTAGGCTTCTTCGGGGGGCTGTCCAGCGTGTGTCACTGGGTGATTTTTATATCGGGTCACCGCACCTGATGTAAATCAAGAGACAATGTAGCGGCGCATGTCCGAGTGGCCACGGCGCCGGAACTAGCATCGCCGCCCGGACGTCCGGCTCTAGCGGTGAGACAGGGAGCCGTATCCACGGCAACCATGTCACACACGCCAGAACCAATGGGCGCCCGCGGCGACGCACCGTCACGCCGACGTCACAGACATGCGCACAAGCCCCGACGGAGGACTTAGGTGAAGAGAACGGATCTCAGTATGTATAACCAATTATATTAAGAGTATAGAGTGTAAAAGTGCTATAGTGCAGTGCAAAGTACGTGCGGACAACAGGATAAGTGGTACAGAATGTACATGTACGTACAGAATAAAAATCAGTGGCATAATAGGAGAACAAATATTATAAAAGACTTAATGAGGTGCAACATTATTATAACCATAAAGGCGACGTGTCAAAACTTGAGGTTCTCCAGTGAAAAAGTGAACAGCCATATTCAAATGTGCCTATTCCGCTCAGATCACCTATCTCGAGATGCGGTGGAAATCACTGCTGATAATATTCACATTAGGAACACTGAAAATAAAATACAGTACAAACAAAAATTATTAAAATATCAAAAGACACACAGAGACAATAAAATCTAAGTCCAGAGAAACCGGAACATCAAAATCTAGAGGAAGGAGGCAAAACTATTCTGCTCGTTGAGTCCATATGGGATCACTGTATTAAGAATAGTAATCCACCTGCATTCACGTTGGAATAACAGGCGTTTACTATCACCACCTCTAATACCAGTATGGATCCTATCGATACCCCACACTTTTAGCTCATTAGGGTTACACTTATGTTTTAACCAAAAGTGTCTCGGAATGGTTTTTAAATTTCCCACCTCGCTCTCATCCTTTGCAGCTATAATCTCTCTAACATGCTCACGTGTTCTCACACGTAACTCCCTAGATGTAAGCCCTATATATATAAGGTTACAAGTGCATTTTGCGTAGTAAATAACATACGTGCTTTTACAGGTAATGTATTCTTTGATCGTAAATTCTTGTGACCCATCCGAGGACGTGAAAGATTTGGCGCGCCGATGGTTTCTGCACGCCATGCAATCCATACACGGGAAGAATCCTGCCCGTGGTGAGTTGGTTCCAAAAAGAGTGGGGGGTTTTGCCACATAGTGGCTTTTCACTAATATGTCACGCAGATTTTGACTGCGTCTGGCCGTTACACGTGGATTGTATGTTAGGTGCTGACTCAGCAAAGGATCTGTTCGTAGAACAGACCAATGCTTAGATAAAATGGACCTGACTTCATCCCATTTTGAATTAAAGGTGGTGATGAACCTAGTACCCTCCTGTTGTGCATTCTTACCCACCTTCCTTTTCCCAGACACATGATGTAGTTGGTCCTGGGATAAAAGAGATGTCCTGTTTGTATGTTTGGCCCTTTTATACCCTTTTTTTATTGATCTCTTACTGTAACCACGTTCACTAAATCTCTCCCCAAGGTCCAACGCCTGACACTCAAAAGCCTCCTCGGAAGTACAGATTCTCCTCATCCGGAGAAATTGCCTAACAGGTACAGCTCTGATGGTTGATCCTATGTGTGCGGAGGACGCATGCAATACTGCATTCACTGAGGTTTCCTTTCTATGTACGTCCGTACACTTTTGAGTGTCAGGCGTTGGACCTTGGGGAGAGATTTAGTGAACGTGGTTACAGTAAGAGATCAATAAAAAAAGGGTATAAAAGGGCCAAACATACAAACAGGACATCTCTTTTATCCCAGGACCAACTACATCATGTGTCTGGGAAAAGGAAGGTGGGTAAGAATGCACAACAGGAGGGTACTAGGTTCATCACCACCTTTAATTCAAAATGGGATGAAGTCAGGTCCATTTTATCTAAGCATTGGTCTGTTCTACGAACAGATCCTTTGCTGAGTCAGCACCTAACATACAATCCACGTGTAACGGCCAGACGCAGTCAAAATCTGCGTGACATATTAGTGAAAAGCCACTATGTGGCAAAACCCCCCACTCTTTTTGGAACCAACTCACCACGGGCAGGATTCTTCCCGTGTATGGATTGCATGGCGTGCAGAAACCATCGGCGCGCCAAATCTTTCACGTCCTCGGATGGGTCACAAGAATTTACGATCAAAGAATACATTACCTGTAAAAGCACGTATGTTATTTACTACGCAAAATGCACTTGTAACCTTATATATATAGGGCTTACATCTAGGGAGTTACGTGTGAGAACACGTGAGCATGTTAGAGAGATTATAGCTGCAAAGGATGAGAGCGAGGTGGGAAATTTAAAAACCATTCCGAGACACTTTTGGTTAAAACATAAGTGTAACCCTAATGAGCTAAAAGTGTGGGGTATCGATAGGATCCATACTGGTATTAGAGGTGGTGATAGTAAACGCCTGTTATTCCAACGTGAATGCAGGTGGATTACTATTCTTAATACAGTGACCCCATATGGACTCAACGAGCAGAATAGTTTTGCCTCCTTCCTCTAGATTTTGATGTTCCGGTTTCTCTGGACTTAGATTTTATTGTCTCTGTGTGTCTTTTGATATTTTAATAATTTTTGTTTGTACTGTATTTTATTTTCAGTGTTCCTAATGTGAATATTATCAGCAGTGATTTCCACCGCATCTCGAGATAGGTGATCTGAGCGGAATAGGCACATTTGAATATGGCTGTTCACTTTTTCACTGGAGAACCTCAAGTTTTGACACGTCGCCTTTATGGTTATAATAATGTTGCACCTCATTAAGTCTTTTATAATATTTGTTCTCCTATTATGCCACTGATTTTTATTCTGTACGTACATGTACATTCTGTACCACTTATCCTGTTGTCCGCACGTACTTTGCACTGCACTATAGCACTTTTACACTCTATACTCTTAATATAATTGGTTATACATACTGAGATCCGTTCTCTTCACCTAAGTCCTCCGTCGGGGCTTGTGCGCATGTCTGTGACGTCGGCGTGACGGTGCGCCGCCGCGGGCGCCCATTGGTTCTGGCGTGTGTGACATGGTTGCCGTGGATACGGCTCCCTGTCTCACCGCTAGAGCCGGACGTCCGGGCGGCGATGCTAGTTCCGGCGCCGTGGCCACTCGGACATGCGCCGCTACATTGCCTCTTGATTTACATCAGGTGCGGTGACCCGATATAAAAATCACCCAGTGACACACGCTGGACAGCCCCCCGAAGAAGCCTACGCGAAACGCGCGTAGGGGCTGGCGGTTCCACAGGTTCACACCACGTCTAACATGGGTGAGGTCCGGTTTCTTACTAACTGTTAACCCCTTATTTCACATGCATTGTGGGTGGGATCTGTAAGTTGGTATTGCCACTTACGCATTGTGTTTACCCGGACTCTCAAGGCGTACATTTTAGGTACGACCTGTGGATTTTGTTTACCTGTTTCCTCTATTCACAATATTATCATGTTTTGATTTTGTATGTACGTTTTACTATTAACATTTCCTATATGTATGGGTGTTAAATAAATATGTTAAATTTTTGTACCTTTAAAGACAACTCTATGACTCCTTTTTTCGTATTATACATATTGCTGGGGAGTTTTTGTTGTATCCAGTTTTGGATTCATATGTGGCTGAGTTCTAATTTTGCAACTGGGGATGGACTAGTCTAGTCTCTGGCCAAAATGTTCAAGCAGAATTTTTCTGAAGCTCTGCACATTTCAGAGAAAAATATACCTGGCTGCAATCATGCCAGGCGCTGATTCTTGCTGCTCACGGTTTGGGCAGCATGAATCAAGGCAGGATCCCTTTAAAAGGTTTGTAGCAAGTTTGGAAGTTATAGCTATCTTTAAAGAGGTTATCTGAAACTTTACTTATCAATCCCTATGGGGCTAAAAATGTACAGGCATGTAATTGCTAACTTCCTGCCTGCTATCAATCTTTTTCAGTGTAAAGATGTCACAGATGGCTCCTGCCTGCGATCCCGCTGCTTCATTTGACCTTACGTCAAGAAAGCAACTGTTCTAACCTACTCTGACGATGGAATGTCATGCTGATTGACAGCTAGCTCCCTGCAGTTTGGCAGCAGGGAGACGCCTGTCAATCAGCATGACATCACCAGTGACGTCCCATCAACAGAGATGAGAATAAGAGAAAGCAACTGCTCTATCAACGTCACCGGAAGCTGCAGAATCGCCTACAGGAGCGGTCCATCACAGCTCTGAGCTGGCAGAGATCAGCACCAGACAGAACAGGCAGGTAGCTAGCAACTAGAGAGAAAAATAACCAACGTGATCACCCCTTTCAAAGAAGGGATAACTACTAGTGATGAGCAAACGTGCTGTGATAAAGTCTTATCCGACCATGCTCGGGTGCTAACCGAGTGTCGCGCTGAGATACATCACCATCTCTCCAGCCAATCAGTGAGCTCGATCCGCGAGCCCAGTAATGTCAGCAATGAAGCCAAGCAACAAACAGCAGCGTAGCGGCGGAGACTCAGCACTGGACCCCGGGATGGTGAGTAAGGCTCAATTTTTGGTTGCTTTTTTTCCCAATGAACTACACATAGACAAAGTTGTCTGAATGAGGACCACCTCTGTGATAACAGACCACCCTAATGTCTGACCCATACTTACCACATTATTTCTCCCGACCGCTGAGGACAGTGGTGCCGGCTCCCTCTTCTGTTTATCCATCATGATTACTCGGCTGCTGCAATAAGAACAGGGGAAAATGTCACTTGTCACCAGCACAATATCACACACTGAAGGCGAGGGCGGCAGCACTAAGGGTCAGACGCTGAAGGCGAGGGCGGCAGCACTAAGGGTCAGACGCTGAAGGTGAGGGCGGCAGCACTAAGGGTCAGGCGCTGAAGGCGAGGGCGGCAGCAATAGGGTCAGACACTGAAGGCGAGGGCGGCAGCACTAGGGTCAGACACTGAAGGCGAGGGCGGCAGCACTAAGGGTCAGACACTGAAGGCGAGGGCGGCAGCACTAAGGGTCAGACACTGAAGGCGAGGGCGGCAGCACTAAGGGTCAGACACTGAAGGCGAGGGCGGCAGCACTAAGGGTCAGACACTGAAGGCGAGGGCGGCAGCACTAAGGGTCAGACACTGAAGGCGAGGGCGGCAGCACTAAGGGTCAGACACTGAAGGCGAGGGCGGCAGCACTAAGGGTCAGGCGCTGAAGGCGAGGGCGGCAGCACTAAGGGTCAGGCGCTGAAGGCGAGGGCGGCAGCACTAGGGTCAGACACTGAAGGCGAGGGCGGCAGCACTAAGGGTCAGACACTGAAGGCTAGGGCGGCAGCACTAAGGGTCAGACACTGAAGGCGAGGGCGGCAGCACTAAGGGTCAGACACGCTGCAGCGTCGCTGTGTGGTCGCTGGAGAGCTGTCACACAGACAGCTCTCCAGCGACCAACGATGCCGAAGTCCCCGGGTAACCAGGGTAAACATCGGGTTACTAAGCGCAGGGCCGCGCTTTGTAACCCGATGTTTACCCTGGTTACCAGTGTAAATGTAAAAAAAAAAAAAAAACACTACATACTTACATTCCGATGTCTGTCGCGTCCCCCGGCGTTCTGCTTCCCTGCACTGTAAGCGCCGGCCGTAAAGCAGAGTGGTGACGTCACCGCTGTGCCCTGCTTTACGGCCAGCCGGCGCTGACACAGTTCAGGGAAGCAGAACGCCAGGGGACGCGACAGACATCGGAATGTAAGTATGTAGTGTTTGGGTTTTTTTACATTTACACTGGTAACCAGGGTAAACATCGGGTTACTAAGCGCAGCCCTGCGCTTAGTAACCCGATGTTTACCCTGGTTACCAGTGAAGACATCGCTGAATCGGCGTCACACACACCGATTCAGCGATGTCAGCGGGAGATCCAGTGACGAAATAAGGTGCTGGCCTTCTAGCTCCGACCAACGATGTCACAGCAGGATCCTGATCGCTGCTGCGTGTCAAAACACAACGATATCGCTATCCAGGACGCTGCAATGTCACGGATCGCTAGCGATATCGTTAAGTTGTTCAGTGTGAAGGTACCTTAAGGGTCAGATACTGAAGGCGAGGGAGGCAGCACAAGGGTCAGACACTGAAAGCGAGGGAGGCAGCACTAGGGTCAGGCGCTGAAGGCGAGGGAGGCAGCACTAAGGGTCAGATACTGAAGGCGAGGGTGGCAGCACTAAGGGTCAGACACTGAAGGCGAGGGCGGCAGCACTAGGGTCAGACACTGAGGGCGAGGGCGGCAGCACTAAGGGTCAGACACTGAAGGCGAAAGCACTAAGGGTCAGACACTGAAGGCGAGGGAGGCAGCACTAAGGGTCAGACACTGAAGGCGAGGGCGGCAGCACTAAGGGTCAGGCGCTGAAGGCGAGGGCGGCAGCACTAGGGTCAGGCGCTGAAGGCGAGGGCGGCAGCACTAAGGGTCACACACCGCACACAGGCCGGGTGACAAGGAGCAGCGCAGGTACAGTAATCCCGTGCAGCCCCAGCCCCCGGAGCAGCACACTGGTCGCTATGGGTGACCGGCCACCTGTTAATAAAGGGCTGCACCGAAGATAGCGCCAGTTCACACAAGGCTTCAGTGCAGGAATCGCGAGTATATATCTACAGTGAGGCCGGGGCCGCCCGCAGGTACATACATGGCCGCCGCAGCTCCGGCTCTTTACATCACGTCCAGACAGGTCGCAAAATGTAAACATTGACGTCAGCGGGTCCTAGGGATAAAGCGACCACTTCTTACATAACGTAGCGATAAAAGAAAATATCAGAGCCCCCAGTACAAGTGCAGCCTGTGCCCACCCCCAAGATGGAGACACGGCCCACCACTCCTCGGCGCTGTTTGCGGAAGTGACAAAAGCAAGCGACGTCATGAACCTGGTCTCGTGACCTGTCCCGCACTCCTGTCACGTGACTGTAGTCCTCCCTCCAGAGAAGTGAGTTACTGTGTGTGCTGCGTGTAGTGGGGACGGCATGTGGTGCGGGGGCTCGTCACCTGGACACTCCTCACACGCGCACATAGGTGTGTATATATAGATATACTGTCTTATACACACACACGGGTCTATACTATATATATATATATATATATATATATATATATATATATATATATATATATATATATACACTAGATGGTGGCCCGATTCTAACGCATCGGGTATTCTAGAATATGTATGTCCACGTAGTATATAGCCCAGCCACGTACTATATTGCCCAGCTACGTAGTATATTGCCCAGCCACGTAGTATATTGGCCAGTTACATTGTATATTGCCCAGTGACGTAGTATACAGCACAGAGCCACGTAGTATATTGCACAGCCCATGTAGTATATTGGCCAGCTATGTTGTATATTGCCCAGCCACGTATGACACAGGTAAAAAAATAAACATATACTCACCTTCCACCGGCGCGTTGTAGCTCTGTCGACTGGCAGGTCCTTGTAGCGCAGGACCTGTCATGACGTCGCGGTCACATGACCGTGACGTCACGGCAGGTCCTTCTGCCAGACCATCCATGGCACCGGAGCGTGGCAGTTGCATCGCAGGGAGCGGGAAAGGCGGCGTAGGTGAGTATATAATCATTTTTTATTTTTTTAAATTATTTTTAACATTAGATGTTTTTACTATTGGCGCTGCATAGGCAGCCTCAATAGTAAAAATCTTGGTCACACAGGGTTAATAGCGGCGGTAACGGAGTGCTTTACCCGCGGCATAACGCGGTCCGTTACCGCCGGCATTAACCCTGTGTGAGCGGTGAGCGGAGGGTGTATGCGGGCGCCGGGCAGTGAGTGCGGGGAGTAAGGAGCGGCCATTTTCTTCCGGACTGTCATGACAAGCAGCTGCCGAGACCAATCAGCGAACGAATAACGGTGACAGAAGGACAGACGGAAGTACCCCTTAGACAATTATATAGTAGATATATATATATATATATATATATAAATAATGTGGTGTGAGGGCTCTCCACCTGTACATACGTGTGTGTATAGTACAGTGCCTACAAGTAGTATTCAACCCCCTGCAGATTTAGCAGGTTTAATAAGATGCAAATAAGTTAGAGCCTTCAAACTTCAAACAAGAGCAGGATTTATTAACAGATGCATAAATCTTACAAACCAAAAAGTTTTGTTGCTCAGTTAAATTTTTATAAATTTTAAACATAAAAGTGTGGGTCAATTATTATTCAACCCCTAGGTTTAATATTTTGTGGAATAACCTTTGTTTGCAATTACAGCTAATAATCGTCTTTTATAAGACCGGATCAGGCCGGCACAGGTCTCTGGAGTTATCTTGGCCCACTCCTCCATGCAGATCTTCTCCAAGTTATCTAGGTTCTTTGGGTGTCTCATGTGGACTTTAATCTTGAGCTCCTTCCACAAGTTTTCAATTGGGATAAGGTCAGGAGACTGACTAGGCCACTGCAACACCTTGATTTTTTGCCTCTTGAACCAGGCCTTGGTTTTCTTGGCTGTGTGCTTTGGGTCGTTGTCTTGTTGGAAGATGAAATGACAACCGACCCATCTTAAGATCCTTGATGGAGGAGCGGAGGTACTTGGCCAAAATCTCCAGGTAGGCCGTGCTATCCATCTTCCCATGGATGCGGACCAGATGGCCAGGCCCCTTGGCTGAGAAACAGCCCCACAGCATGATGCTGCCACCACCATGCTTGACTGTAGGGATGGTATTCTTGGGGTCGTATGCAGTGCCATCCAGTCTCCAAACGTCACGTGTGTGGTTGGCACCAAAGATCTCGATCTTGGTCTCATCAGACCAGAGAACCTTGAACCAGTCAGTCTCAGAGTCCTCCAAGTGATCATGAGCAAACTGTAGACGAGCCTTGACATGACGCTTTGAAAGTAAAGGTAACTTACGGGCTCGTCTGGAACGGAGACCATTGCGGTGGAGTACGTTACTTATGGTATTGACTGAAACCAATGTCCCCACTGCCATGAGATCTTCCCGGAGCTCCTTCCTTGTTGTCCTTGGGTTAGCCTTGACTCTTCGGACAAGCCTGGCCTCGGCACGGGAGGAAACTTTCAAAGGCTGTCCAGGCCGTAGAAGGCTAACAGTAGTTCCATAAGCCTTCCACTTCCGGATGATGCTCCCAACAGTGGAGACAGGTAGGCCCAACTCCTTGGAAAGGGTTTTGTACCTCTTGCCAGCCTTGTGACCCTCCACGATCTTGTCTCTGATGGCCTTGGAATGCTCCTTTGTCTTTCCTATGTTGACCATGTTTGAGTGCTGTTCACAAGTTTGGGGAGGGTCTTAAATAGTCAGAAAAGGCTGGAAAAAGAGATAATTAATCCAAACATGTGAAGCTCATTGTTCTTTGTGCCTGAACTATTTCTTAATACTTTAGGGGAACCAAAAAGAATTCTGGTGGGTTGAGGGGTTGAATAATAAATGACCCTCTGAAAAAACTTTTCCCTATTTAAAAAAAAAAATAAACAAAGAAATAACATTCTTTTTTGCTGCAGTGCATTTCACACTTCCAGGCTGATCTACAGTCCAAATGTCACAATGCCAAGTTAATTCCAAATGTGTAAACCTGCTAAATCTGCAGGGGGTTGAATACTACTTGTAGGCACTGTATACGTGTGTGTGCACATTTACTGTCTTATACACACACGGGTCGCTATATCGTGTATATATGTGTGTGAGCGCTCATCACCTGCAGCAGGTATGCACCTAACATGCACATAGGTCACGGTGTGTTTATAAATCTATATAAATCTATATAATAATAATAATATATCGCGATTCACCCGCAGCTGTTAACAGTTTAAGTGCCGCTGACAGCGGCATTTAACATGCACGCACAGGAAGCGCATCATTCCCTCCTCCCATCGGCACCACTGTTAGGGTGGTTTCACACTTGCGTTTTTGTAAGCTGCGTTTTAGCGCTAAAAAACGCATGCGTTTTTTCCCCTATACTTAACATTAAAAACGCATGCGTTTTGACGCATTTTCGGCAACGCATGCGTTTTTTGACACGTGCGTTCATTTGCAGAAATGCAAAGCCACCCACCACCATCAAGGTGATAAAGGGATCCAAACCCTAACTCTACCCCTAACCTCACCCCTAACCGTTAATGAACATTTTCTGACAGTCATAGTGCCACGTATTTAAGTGCCACGTATTTCAGTTGCACGTATTTAAGTGCCACGTATCACGTATTTCAGTGCCACGTATTTAACCCCTTCACCCCCGGAGCTCTTTCCGTTTTTCGCTCCCCTCCTTCCCAGAGTCATAACTTTTTTATTTTTCCATCAATTTGGCCATGTGAGGGCTTATTTTTTGCGGGACGAGTTGTACTTTTGAACGACATCATTGGTTTTACCATGTCGTGTACTAGAAAACGGGAACAAAATTCCAAGTGCAGTGAAATTGCAAAAAAAGTGCAATCCCACACTTGTTTTTTGCTTGCCTATTTTGCTAGGTTCACTAAATGCTAAAACTGACCTGCCATTATGATTCTCCAGGTCAGTACGAGTTCATAGACACCTAACATGACTAGGTTATTTTTCACCTAAGTGGTGAAAAAAAATTCCAAACTTTGCAAAAAACAAAACAAAATTGCGCCATTTTCCGATACTCGTAGCATCTCCATTTTTCGTGATCTGGGGTCAGGTGAGGGCTTATTTTTTTGCGTGCCGAGCTGGCATTTTTAATGATAGCATTTTGGTGCAGATACGTTCTTTTGATCGCCCGTTATTGCATTTTAATGCAATGTCGTGGCGACCAAAAAAACGTAAATCTGGCGTTTCGATTTTTTTTCTCATTACGCCGTTTAGCGATCAGGTTAATGCTTTTTTTTTATTGATAGATCGGGCGATTCTGAACGCGGCGATACCAAATATGTGTAGGTTGGGGGTTTTTTTTATTGATTTATTTTGATTGGGGCGAAAGGGGGGTGATTTAAACTTTTATATATTTTTTTTTTTTTTCACATTTTTTTTTACTTTTTTTTTTTACTTTTGCCATGCTTCTATAGCCTCCATGGGAGGCTAGAAGCAGGCACAACTCGATCGCCTCTGCTATGCAGCAGCGATCATAAGATCGCTGTTACACAGCAGAAATGCAGGTGTGCTGTGAGCGCCGACCACAGGGTGGCGCTCACAGCCACCGGAGATCAGTAACCATAGAGGTCTCCAGGACCTCTATGGTTACAATGTACAAGCATCGCTGACCCCCGATCATGTGACGGGGGTCGGCGATGCGCTCATATCCGGCCGCACGGCCGGATGCGGTAGTTAAATGCCGCTGTCTGCGTTTGACAGCGGCATTTAACTAGTTAATAGCGGCGGGTGATCGCGATTTCACCCGCCGCTATTGCGCGCACATGTCAGCTGTAAAAAACAGCTGACATGTCGCGACTTTGATGTGCGCTCACCGCCGGAGCGCACATCAAAGCAGGGGACCCGACATCTGACGTACTATTACGTCAGATGTCGGGAAGGGGTTAAGTGCCACGTATTTCAGTTGCACGTATTTCAGTTGCACGTATTTCAGTTGCACGTATTTAAGTGCCACGTATTTCAGTGCCACGTATTTAAGTGCCACGTATCACGTATTTAAGTGCCACGTATTTAAGTGCCACGTATCACGTATTTCAGTGCCACGTATCACGTATTTCAGTGCCACGTATCACGTATTTCAGTGACACGTATTTAAGTGCCACGTATTTAAGTACCACGTATTTCAGTTGCACGTATTTCAGTTGCACGTATTTCAGTTGCACGTATTTCAGTTGCACGTATTTCAGTGCCACGTATTTCAGTCACGTTTAGGGGTAGGGTTAGGGTTTTCTTGTTTTTTCTTGTGTTTTCTTGTGTTTTTCTATAAAAACGCATGCGTCTAAAAAACGCATGTGTTTTACCGCGTTTACATGCGTTTTTTCACACATGCGTTTTTTTTAAAAACGCATGCAGATAAAAACGCAAGTGTGAAACCAGCCTTACATGACCACGGGTCGCCGATGAGTTGGCATGACAACCCGGGGTCAGCAGGAGACCTCTGTGGTTGTCATTGCTAGATCGCTATGAGCGCCGCCTGGTGGTCGGCACTCATAGCAAGTGAGCATATCTGCTACATAGAGCAGGTCTAATAGTCCCATGGAGACTATTGAAGGATGCAAAAAGTAAAAAAAATATAAAAGTTCAAATCACCCCCCCTTTCAAAATAAAACAAAAAGAAAATCAAATATACACATATTTGTTATCGCCGCGTTCAGAATCGCCCGATCTATCAATATAAAAAAGAAATAATCCAATCGGTAAACAGCATAGCTGGAAAAAAATCAACGCACCAGAATTACGTTTTTTTGGTCGCTGCAACATTGCAATAACAAGCAATCAAATGATTATATCTACACCAAAATGGTATCAATAATACGTCAGATCAGCGCGCAAAAAGTAAGCCCTCATCCAGACCCAGATCACAAAAAATGGAGGTGCTACTGGTCTAGGAAAATGGCAATATTTTTTACAAACTTTGGATTTTTTCCCCACTAAGATAAAAAAGAACCTAGACATATTTGGTGTCTATGAACTCGTAATGACCTGGAGAATCATAATGGCATCTGAGTTTTAGCATGTAGTTAACCTAGTAAAACAAAAAGCCAAACAAAAAACCAGTGTAGGATTGCACTTTTTTGCAATTTCACTGCACTTGGAATTTTTTTCCTCTTTTCTATTACACGACATGGTAAAACCAATGGTGTTGTTCAAAAGTACAACTCGTCCCGCAAAAAAATAAGCCGTCACATGGCTATTTGACCAAAAAATAAAAAAGTTATGGCTCTGGGAATAAGGAAAGCAAAAAATGAAAATGCAAAACCAAAAATTCCCCTGTGATTAAGAGGTTAACGGAAAGTTGAGTGGAAGGAAAAAGTGTGATAGAAAAAGGTGCACAAGCAACCGGGATAACCGCAGCCTTGAAAGGATTGTTAAGCAAAGGCCATTCAAAAATTTGGGGGAGATTCACAAGGAGTGGACTGCTGCTGGGGTCATTGCTTCCAGAGCCACCACACACAGAGGTATCCAGGAAATGGGCTACAAGTG
Organism: Ranitomeya variabilis; assembly: GCF_051348905.1. Classification (NCBI taxonomy): domain Eukaryota; kingdom Metazoa; phylum Chordata; class Amphibia; order Anura; family Dendrobatidae; genus Ranitomeya; species Ranitomeya variabilis. The sequence continues at coordinate 484,025,703 of NC_135234.1, read as the reverse complement.
TCGCCAGGGCCGTATTCAGAGTTTCTGCTGCTCTAGGCACTTTTAGTGCTGCCTCCCCCTTTGGTGAGTACGACACTATCGGCAGTGACTTTGGCAAGAATCGCTGATGTGAAAGTAGCCTTTTGCAGCAGATCCGGCAGTTTTTCTGCATCTGCCACGTACCGGATCACTTACAGCAACACTGCATTCGGCCTCATTCATTCCCTAGGATTTATGGCACTTGCCGTGATCTGGCAAATGCGGTACCATACCCCCCAACTTTTGATGAAGGGAAGGAGGTATAAAGTTTGTGGCGCAAGTAGTGCGCCGCGGCAAATTTTAGGCTACGCCTCTGACCACACCCATTTTACAACTAGTCACACCCATATCCACGTCTCAACCACAGCCATTTAGCACTGCTGATCAAGCTGTTTCATATACAATAATTATAAACAAAAAAAAATATGGCCACGCAGTGCTCCATACTGTATAATGGCCACACATGATGCTCCATACTGTATAATGGCCGCACACAGTTCTCCATACTGTATAATGATCCCACATGATGCTCAATACTGTATAATGGCCACACATGATGTTCCATACTGTATAACGGCCACACATGATGATCAATACTGTATAACGGCCACACACAGTTCTCCATACTGTATGTATAATGATCCCACATGATGCTCAATACTGTATAATGGCCACACATGATGCTCCATACCGTATAATGGCCACACAGTTCTCCCTACTGTATAATGATCTCACATGATGCTCAATACTGTATAATGGCCACACATGATGCTCCATACTGTATAATGACCCCCCCTCCTGTATGCATGGCTCATCTCCCTCCCATCCCATATGCATGGCTCATATCTCCCCCCTCCTGTATGCATGGCTCATATTCCCCCCTGTGTGCATGGCTCATATTCCCCCTCCTGTATGCATGGCTCATATTCCCCCCTGTATGCATGGCTGATCTCTCAACCCCCAACACAAAGGAAAAGAATATGCACACAGTGGGATCAACCTGATATGATAAATTTTATTTTATTATAGAATAACACCTCACCACACATATGTGTGGTGAGGTGTTATTCTATAATAAAATAAAATTTATCATATCAGGTTGATCCCACTGTGTGCATATTCTTTTCCTTTGTGTTGAGTGTGTACATTATATATGCACGTGGTTGATCCCTGGAGCTTACATATCTTTTGTGCGGTGCCCGCCTTTCTTTGCTTTTTAACTGATCTCTCAACCCCCCCCGCTCCCATCTTGCATAGCGCCACTTACTGTCCTCCTTCATCCCCCCTGTCCCCTATACTCACCTTTCCCGCACCGCGCGGCCGCGCCGACATCCCTCTGGCTCTGTCCCGACTCCCTGCGCAGCACCTTCTTCCTGCGTGAGCGGTCATGTGAAACCGCTCATTAAGGTCATGAATATGTGCATATTCATGATCTTAATGAGCGGTACCACGTGACCGCTCACTCAGGACGAGCTGTAGACGATGAGACCAGGCATCGCTGGAGCAGGGTGAGTATAGTCTTCAAGGAGGGTGGGAGGCAGGCAGGCAAGCGGGCGGGGGGGGCTGGGGGGTGGTTGGACGGGAGGTGACCCACGACTTAAAAAAAAAAAAACAACCTTGCTCAGGTGCCCCCCCCCCCATTTTGTCCGGCCCTAGGCACGTGCCCTCAAGTGCCTAGTGGCAAATACGGCCCTGAGTGTCGCATTCCTTGTGTCAAGCCACTCATGTCCAATAAATAACACCAGAAATATCTTACCTGGGCCAAGGACAAAAAGAACTGGACTGCTGCTCAGTGGTCCAAGGTGTTGTTTTCAGATGAAAGTAAATTTTACATTTCATTTGGAAATCAAAGTCCCAGTGTCTGGAGGAAGAGTGAAGAGGCACACAATCCAAGCTGCTTGAGATCTAGTGTGATGTTTCCACAATCAGTGATGGTTTGGGGATCCATGTCATCTGCTGGTGTAAGTCCAATGTGTTTTATCAAGACCAAAGTTAGCACAGTCATCTACCAGGACATTTTAGAGCACTTCATGCTTCCCTTTGTAGGAGGGTGGTGTTATGGACAGTAAGGAACACGCTGTTACTTTAAGAGACTGCACCCCCTTGTCTGGATGGAATGTTCTGCTTCTTCCCTGCAATTAGACTGTGTGAATGAACTGGACTGTGCAGATGGCAGGGGTGGAGCCTGAACAGCGTGTGTGAGCTGAGGCTGCTGCAGAGAGAACTTTGTGCTGATAGCTGATAAAGAATGCCCTTACCTCAGCCCCGATTTTGGCCTACACAGATTTCGATCAACCGTTCCTGTTGTACACAGATGTAGCCTTCATGGACTCGATGCAGTACTTTTTCAGATTCAGGATGGACATGAGAGAGTCATCGGGTATGCCAGCAGGTCCCTGCAACACAGCGCATCCTCATCCACCTCATCCACTTCATTCCTTGCCTTCCAATAAATCTACCCTTTGTTGTGTGCACCTCATCTTGTGTACAGTAGTCTTCCTGCACTGTGGTGGTCCCCCGGCCATCGCATCACCTTTGCCAACAAGCTTTTTGGAGATGGAAATTTCATTTTCCAGCAGGACTTGGCACCTGTCCTCACTGCCAAAAGTACCAATACCTGGTTTAAAAACAACAGAGACACTGTTCTTGATTGGCCAGCAAACTCGCCTGACCTTAACCCCATAGAGAATCTATGGAGTATTGTCAAGAGGAAGATGACACCAAACCCAACAATGCAGACGAGCTGAAGGCTGATATCAAATCAACCTGGGCTTCCATAACACCTCAGCAGTGCCCTAGGCTGATCGCTTCCATGCCACACCACATTGATGCAATAATTGATGCAAAAGGAGCCCGACCAAGTATTGAGTGCATTTACTGAACATACATTTCAGTAGGCCAACATTTTGGATTTTAAAATAATTTTTCAAGCTGGTGTAATAAAGTATTCTAATTTACTGAGATAATGACTTTTGGGGATTTCATTGGCTGTAAGCCATATAGTCATCAACATTAACAGAAATAAACACTTGAAATGGATCACTCTGTTTGTAATGACTCTATATAATATATGAGTTTCACTTTTTGTATTGAAGAACTGAAATAAATTAACTTTTTGATGATATTCTAATTTAGTGTGCACGTGTGTGTGGGCTCAACACCTGCGGCCTGCACACCTAATGTGTATATACATGTGTGTGTCTATACACCCACACGGGCCTATGTATACAGTGCCTTGCGAAAGCATTCGGCCCCCTGGAACTTTTCAACCTTTTCCCACATATCATGCTTCAAACATAAAGATACCAAATGTAAATTGTTGGTGAAGAATCAACAAGTGGAACACAATTGTGAAGTTGAACAAAATGTATTGGTTATTTTAAATTTTTGTGGAAATTCAAAAACTGAAAAGTGGGGCGTGCAATATTATTTGGCCCCTTTAACTTAATACTTTGTTGTGCCACCTTTTGCTGCGATTACAGGTGCAAGTCGCTTGGGGTATGTCTCTATCAGTTTTGTACATCGAGAGACTGAAATTCTTGCCCATTCTTCCTTGGCAAACAGCTCGAGCTCAGTGAGGTTTGATGGAGATCGTTTGTGAACAGCAGTTTTCAGCTCTTTCCACAGATTCTCGATTAGATTGAGGTCTGGACTTTGACTTGGCCATTCTAACACCTGGATACATTTATTTGTGAACCATTCCATTGTAGATTTTGCTTTATGTTTGGGATCATTGTCTTGTTGGAAGACAAATCTCCGTCCCAGTCTCAGGTCTTTTGCAGACTCCAACTGGTTTTCTTAAAGAATGATCCTGTATTTGGCTCCATCCATCTTCCCATCAATTTTAACCATCTTTCCTGTCCCTGTTGAAGAAAAGCAGGCCCAAACCATGATGCTGCCACCACCATGTTTGACAGTGGGGATTGTCATGATTCCCAATGGCAGGGAAACATCAAAACACAAAGATAACGGACGAGCTCTGGGTGATGGAATCTCGAGCTGACCGTGAGCTAAATCTACCACACAACTAATAGTAGCCAGGGAGCATACCTGATTAACCCTAGATGCCACGCGCCAGCTGGAGGACTAACTACCCCTGGTAGAGGAAGGAACAGACCTGGCTTACCTCTAGGGAAATACCCCAAAAGATGATAGCAGCACCCCACATGTAATGACGGTGAGTTTAGAGGAAAAGACATACACAGTATGAAGGTAGATTTAGCAAAGAGAGGTCCACTTACTAGATAGCAGAAGGATACAAAAGAGGACTTCACGGTCAACTGAAAACCCTATCAAAAAACCATCCTGAAATTACTTTAAGACTCCTGTGTCAACTCATGACACAGGAGTGGCAATTTCAGCCCACAAGAGCTTCCAGCTACAGAGAATAACAAAACTGCAAACTGGACAAAAGATACAAAAGGACAAAGTCCACTTAGCTGATCAGCAGACTAGTAGCAGGAACATGCAACCGAAGGCTCTGGTTACAATGATGACCGGCAAGGAAATGACTGGAGAGCAAGGCTAAATAGGAAACTCCCAAACACTGATGGGAGCAGGTGAACTGAGACAGCAAAGACACACAAGTCACCAGTACCACCAGCAACCACCAGGGGAGCCCAAAAGCGGATTCACAACAGTACCCCCCCCCTTAAGGAGGGGGCACCGAACCCTCACGAGAACCACCAGGACGATCTGGATGAGCCCTATGAAAGGCACGAACCAAATCCGAGGCATGAACATCAGAGGCAGTTACCCAAGAATTATCTTCTTGACCATAGCCCTTCCATTTAACCAGATACTGAAGTCTCCGTCTGGAAATACGGGAGTCCAGGATCTTCTCCACAACGTACTCCAATTCACCCCCTACCAGCACAGGAGCAGGAGGTTCAGTAGAAGGAACCACCGGTACCTCATACCTCCGCAACAACGACCGATGGAATACATTATGGATAGCAAAAGATGCCGGGAGGTCCAAACGAAAGGACACAGGGTTAAGAATCTCCAAAATCCTATAAGGACCGATGAACCGGGGCTTAAACTTAGGAGAAGAAACCCTCATAGGGACAAAACGGGAAGACAACCACACCAAGTCCCCAACACGAAGGCGAGGACCAACACGACGCCGGCGGTTAGCAAACTGCTGAGTCCTCTCCTGGGACAACTTCAAATTGTCCACCACTTGTCCCCAAATCCGATGCAACCGATCCACCACAGCATCAACTCCCGGACAATCCGAAGATTCCACCTGACCAGATGAAAAGCGAGGGTGAAACCCTGAATTGCAAAAGAAAGGGGAAACCAAAGTGGCAGAACTAGCCCGATTATTAAGAGCAAACTCTGCCAACGGCAAAAAGGCAACCCAGTCATCCTGATCCGCAGACACAAAACACCTCAAATAAGTCTCCAAAGTTTGATTAGCTCGCTCCGTCTGGCCATTAGTCTGAAGATGGAATGCAGACGAAAAAGACAAATCAATTCCCAACCTGGAACAGAATGTCCGCCAAAATCTAGACACGAACTGAGTTCCCCTGTCAGAAACGATGTTTTCCGGAATCCCATGCAGGCGAACCACATTTTGAAAAAACAGAGGGACCAATTCAGATGAGGAAGGCAACTTAGGCAATGGCACCAAATGGACCATTTTAGAAAAACGGTCACACACCACCCAGATGACAGACATCTTCTGAGAAACAGGGAGATCAGAAATAAAGTCCATAGAGATGTGCGTCCAAGGCCTCTTCGGAATAGGCAAGGGCAACAATAACCCACTAGCCCTAGAACAACAAGGCTTGGCCCGAGCACAAACATCACAAGACTGCACAAAAACACGCACATCTCGAGACAGGGAAGGCCACCAGAAGGACCTAGCCACCAAATCTCTAGTACCAAAAATTCCAGGATGACCTGCCAGAGTAGAAGAATGAACTTCCGAGATGACTCTACTGGTCCAATCATCAGGAACAAACAGTCTACCAGGTGGACAACGATCAGGTCTATCTGCCTGAAATTCTTGCAAAGCACGTCGCAAGTCTGGGGAGACAGCAGACAAAACCACCCCATCCTTAAGGATACCAGCAGGTTCAGAATCCCCAGGAGAGTCAGGCTCAAAACTCCTAGAAAGAGCATCTGCCTTCACATTTTTAGAACCCGGTAAGTATGAGACCACAAAATTAAACCGAGAAAAAAACAACGACCAGCGTGCCTGTCTAGGATTCAGGCGCCTGGCAGACTCCAGATAAATCAGATTCTTGTGATCAGTCAAAACCACCACCTGATGTCTGGCACCCTCAAGCCAATGACGCCACTCCTCAAACGCCCACTTCATGGCCAAAAGCTCCCGATTACCAACATCATAGTTTCGCTCGGCGGCCGAAAATTTACGAGAAAAGAACGCACAAGGTCTCATCACTGAGCAATCGGAACTTTTCTGCGACAAAACCGCCCCTGCTCCGATCTCGGAAGCATCGACCTCAACCTGAAAGGGAAGAGAAACATCAGGCTGGCGCAACACAGGAGCAGACGAAAAGCGGCGCTTAAGCTCCCGAAAGGCCTCCACAGCAGCAGGGGACCAATCGGCAACATCAGCACCCTTTCTAGTCAAATCAGTCAAAGGTTTAGCAACGCCAGAAAACCCAGTTATAAATTGACGATAGAAATTAGCAAAGCCCAAGAATTTCTGAAGACTCTTAAGAGAAGTAGGCTGCGTCCAGTCACAAATAGCCCGAACCTTAACAGGGTCCATCTCAACAGAAGAAGGGGAAAAAATGTACCCCAAAAAAGAAATCTTTTGAACCCCAAAAACACACTTTGAACCCTTTACACACAAAGAACTAGTCCGCAAAACCTGAAAAACCCTCCTGACCTGTTGAACATGAGACTCCCAGTCATCAGAAAAAATCAAAATATCGTCCAAATACACAATCATAAATTTATCCAAACATTCACGGAAAATATCATGCATAAAGGACTGAAAGACCGAAGGTGCATTTGAAAGGCCGAAAGGCATTACTAAATACTCAAAATGGCCCTCAGGCTTATAAATGCGGTTTTCCACTCATCCCCCTGCTTAATTCGCACCAAATTATACGCCCCACGAAGATCAATCTTAGAGAACCACTTAGCCCCTCTTATGCGAGCAAACAAATCAGTCAACAAAGGCAACGGATACTGATATTTGACTGTAATTTTATTCAGGAGTCGATAATCAATACAAGGCCTCAGAGAGCCATCCTTCTTAGACACAAAGAAAAAACCAGCTCCTAAAGGAGATGAAGAAGGACGAATATGTCCCTTTTCCAGGGACTCCTTAATATACTCTCGCATAGCAGCATGTTCAGGCACAGATAAATTAAACAAACGACCCTTTGGAAATTTACTGCCAGGAATCAGATCTATGGCGCAATCACAATCTCTGTGGGGAGGGAGAGAACCAATCTTAGGCTCTTCAAAAACATCACGATAATCAGACAAAAATGCTGGAATCTCAGAGGGAGTAGATGACGAAATGGAAACCAAAGGTACATCCCCATGAGCCCCCCGACATCCCCAGCTTATCACAGACATTGTTTTCCAGTCAAGGACTGGGTTATGAGATTGTAACCATGGTAATCCAAGCACTAAAACATCATGTAAATTGTACAACACAAGGAAGCGAATCACCTCCTGATGGTCTGGAGTCATACGCATAGTCACTTGCGTCCAGAATTGTGGTTTATTACTAGCCAAAGGGGTAGAATCAATACCCTTCAGAGGTATAGGGACTTCCAGTGGCTCTAAATCAAACCCACAGCGCCTGGCAAAGGACCAATCCATAAGACTCAGGGCGGCGCCAGAGTCCACATAGGCATCCACAGTAATAACTGATAATGAACAAATCAAGGTTACAGACAGAATAAATTTAGACTGTAAAGTGCAAATAGACTTGTCAGCCTTCTTTGTGCGTTTAGAGCATGCTGATATAACATGAGCAGAATCACCACAATAGAAACATAACCCATTTTTACGCCTGTAATTCTGCCGCTCGCTTCTGGACAGAGTTCTGTCACATTGCATATTCTCTGGCGACTTTTCAGAAGATACCGCCAAATGGTGCACAGGCTTGCGCTCCCGCAAACGCCGATCAATCTGAATAGCCATTGTCATGGACTCATTCAGACCTGTAGGCGCAGGGAACCCGACCATAACATCCTTAACGGCATCAGAGAGGCCCTCTCTGAAATTTGCCGCTAGGGCGCACTCATTCCACTGAGTAAGCACAGACCATTTACGAAATTTTTGGCAGTATATCTCAGCTTCATCTTGCCCTTGAGATAGGGCTATCAAAGCTTTTTCAGCTTGAATCTCCAAATTAGGTTCCTCATAAAGCAAGCCTAAAGCCAGAAAAAAGGCATCCACATTGAGCAACGCAGGATCCCCTGGTGTCAATGAAAATGCCCAGTTTTGAGGGTCACCTCGCAGCAAAGAAATCACAATCTTAACCTGCTGGACAGGATCTCCAGAGGAGTGAGGTCTGAGAGAAAGGAATAATTTACAATTATATTTGAAATTCAGAAACCGAGATCTATCTCCGGAAAATACCTCTGGTGTAGGAATCTTAGGTTCAGACATCGGAGTATGTATAACAAATTCTTGTAAATTTTGAACCTTAGTAGCAAGATTATTTAAACCTGCAGCCAAGCTATGAGGATCCATCTTTAAACAGGTGAGATCAGAGCCATTCAAGGATTAGAAGGAGAGAAAGGCAAAGGCTGTAATTAGAGCTGAAATACAACTGATCCAACTATGGAGCAAACATAGGAAAAAAAAAAAAAAACTCTACAGACTTCTTTTTCTCTCCTTTCTTCTGCCAGTAACTTTAACACGGGCCGGTCATACTGTCATGATTCCCAATGGCAGGGAAACATCAAAACACAAAGATAACGGACGAGCTCTGGGTGATGGAATCTCGAGCTGACCGTGAGCTAAATCTACCACACAACTAATAGTAGCCAGGGAGCATACCTGATTAACCCTAGATGCCACGCGCCAGCCGGAGGACTAACTACCCCTGGTAGAGGAAGGAACAGACCTGGCTTACCTCTAGGGAAATACCCCAAAAGATGATAGCAGCCCCCCACATGTAATGACGGTGAGTTTAGAGGAAAAGACATACACAGTATGAAGGTAGATTTAGCAAAGAGAGGTCCACTTACTAGATAGCAGAAGGATACAAAAGAGGACTTAGTCCACTTAGCTGATCAGCAGACTAGTAGCAGGAACATGCAACCGAAGGCTCTGGTTACAATGATGACCGGCAAGGAAATGACTGGAGAGCAAGGCTAAATAGGAAACTCCGAAACACTGATGGGAGCAGGTGAACTGAGACAGCAAAGACACACAAGTCACCAGTACCACCAGCAACCACCAGGGGAGCCCAAAAGCGGATTCACAACAGGGGATGGTGTGTTCAGGGTGATGAGCTGTGTTGGCTTTACGCCAAACCTCTCATTTGGCATTGTTGCCAAAAAGTTCGATTTGGGTTTCATCTGACCAGATCACCTTCTTCCACATGTTTGGTGTGTCTCCCAGGTGGCTTGTTGCAAACTTTAAACAACACTTTTTATGGATATCTTTGAGAAATGGCTTTCTTCTTGCCACAATTCCATAAAGGCCAGATTTGTGCAGTGTACGACTGATTGTTGTCCTATGGACAGACTGTCCCACCTCAGCTGTAGATCTCTGCAGTTCATCCAGAGTGATCATGGGCGTCTTGGCTGCGTCTCTGATCAGTCTTCTCCTTGTTTGAGATGAAAGTTTAGAGTGACGGCCGGGTCTTGGTAGATTTGCAGTGGTATGATACTCCTTCCATTTCAATATGATCGCTTGCACAGTGCTCCTTGAGATGTTTAAAGTTTTGGAAATCATTTTGTATCTAAATCCAGCTTTAAACTTCTCCACAACAGTATCACAGACCTGCCTGTTGTGTTCCTTGGTCTTCATGATGGTCTCTATGCTTCAAACAGAACCCTGAGACTATCACAGAGCAGGTGCATTTATACGGAGACTTGATTATACACAGGTGGATTATATTTATCATCATTAGGCATTGAGGACAACATTGGATCATTCAGAGATCCACAATGAACTGAACTTCTGAAGTAAGTTTGCTGCACTGAAAGTAAAGGGGCCGAATAATATTGCACGCCCCACTTTTCAGTTTTTGAATTTCCACAAAAATTTAAAATAACCAATAACTTTCGTTCAACTTCACAATTGTGTTCTACTTGTTGTTGATTCTTCACCAAAATTTACATTTGGTATCTTTATGTTTGAAGCATGATACGTGGTGTAACAAAACACTCCGGGATCGCCTTTGCTGGGGTCAAAGGTCACGTGGTTTGTGCATTGAACTCTGAGGCGACAGCAGGTTTCCAAGTTAACTGACCTCAAGTCAGGTTTATTAAAGTGAAAGCAAATACAGAAAACAAAACATAAAAATAAATCCTAGCCTGTCCGGCGCTAACTAAACAAATACGTTCCTATCTAACAACTGGGGGGGGGGGGGCTTCTCCCTCCCAGCTAACATTACACAGATCATGAGCACAGCTCACACTCACGGTTGTCTCACACAGACAGGCATTCTGTGTGCCCCAGGCTGACACCTGAAACCTCCAGCTGGTCAGCCTTTATTCCTGCACTTATTAACCCCTCGGTATCCTGAAGATACTGAGCGGCCTAATTCACATAGGACAAATACCTGGGCGAGATATACCTGCCCCTGACTACCAGACCGACATGACTCTTACATATCCTCCCCCCCTGCTCAGACCACTCAGGTCGAGCAAGAATACTCTCGAACCTGTACTTGGGACAGGGCATCAGCGTTCCCCATCTGCACCCCGGGGCGGTGCTCCACCGTGAAAGAGTAAGCCTGCAGGGCAAGGAACTACCGGGTTACCCAACTATTAACGGTCCTTGTGGAGATGCATCCACTTGAGAGGGGCATGGTCCGTGACCAGCCTAAACTTCCTACCTGCCAGGTAATATTTGAGGGAGTCGAGAGCCCATTTGATGGCTAGGCACTCTTTTTCAATCACGGCATACCTCTGCTCATGTACATTCAGTTTCCGACTGAGGTAGAGGACCGGGTGTTCGACTCCGTCCCTTACCTGGGAAAGTACAGCTCCGACACCAGTATCAGAAGCATCAGTTTGCACCACAAACTCGCTGCTGAAATCAGGAGTCACTAGTACGGGCTGAGAGCACAAAGCCCGTTTCAGACTGTGGAAGGCCTCTTCAGCCGCTGAGGTCCATTTTAACATGACGGAATCCCTCCCTTTGGTGAGATCCGTCAAGGGGGTAGCCATGGCCGCAAAGTTGGGTATGAACCGGCGATAATAGCCGGCAATGCCCAGGAAAGCTTGAACTTGTTTCTTGTTCACTGGTTGCGGCCAGCCCTGAATTGCCTGTATTTTGTCGATCTGGGGTTTAACCACTCCTCTGCCAATCACGTAGCCCAAGTATCGGGCTTCTTCAAGGCCGATGTGACATTTCTTGGGGTTTGCCGTTAAGCCTGCGTCTCTCAGGTTATCAATCACCGCCTGTACCTTCCGGAGGTGAGCTTCCCAGTCCACGCTGTAAATTATGATGTCGTCTAGGTAGGCAGAAGCGTACTGCCTGTGGGGCCTCAAGACTCGATCCATCAATCTCTGGAATGTTGCTGGGGCTCCGTGAAGTCCAAACGGCATGTAGATATACTGGAACAGCCCTTCCGGTGTAGGAAATGCCATCTTCTCTCTGGCCGCCTCAGCCAGAGGGATCTGCCAGTACCCCTTTGTTAGATCCAGGGTCGTAATGTATCGGGCTTTACCCAGCCGATCGATCAACTCATCGACCCGGGGCATAGGGTAGGCATCAAATTTAGAAACCGCATTCAGTTTCCTAAAGTCATTGCAAAACCGTATAGAGCCATCCGGCTTAGGTATCAACACGATTGGACTGGACCAGGCGCTGTGCGACTCTTCAATGACCCCTAAGTCCAACATTGCCTTCACCTCCCGGGAGACGGCTTCACGGCGTGCTTCCGGAATCCGGTACGGCTTTACATGAACTGTGACACCAGGCTCTGTGACAATCTCATGTTTCACTAGCCTAGTCTGGCCAGGTTTTTCCGAGAAAAACTGTTGGTTCTGTAACAAAAACTGCTTAACCTCAGATTTTTGTCGTTCAGAGAGAGTCTCGGCAATCTGCACCTCCGGTACGGTAGGTGAGCAAACCGGACGGGGCAGATCCGCTGTTAGGACAGCGCGGTCTTTCAAGGGTTTTATCAGATTCACATGATAAATGTGTTCTGGTTTTCTCTTACCAGGCTGGTGCACTTTATAGTTCACTTCTCCAACTCGTTCCATGACCTCAAAGGGGCCCTGCCATTTCGCCAGAAATTTACTATCCACCGTAGGGATTAGGATCAACACCCTATCCCCGGGTGCAAACGTACGGACCTTGGCGCCTCTATCATAACTTAGCCTCTGGGCTCCCTGGGCCTGTAACATATGTTCCCTAACAATGGGCATGACAGCAGCAATACGGTCCTGCATTTGCGTTACATGGTCTATCACCGTTTTAAAGGGAGTGACTTGACCTTCCCAGGTTTCTTTTGCGACGTCCAACAGTCCACGGGGACGACGGGCGTATAATAGCTCGAAAGGTGAGAACCCTGTGGAAGACTGGGGAACTTCCCTAATGGCAAACAGCAAATAGGGTAACAAGTAATCCCAGTTCTTCCCATCTTTGTCTATCGCCTTCCGGAGCATCTGTTTTAAAGTTTTATTGAACCGCTCAACCAACCCATCTGTTTGAGGGTGATAGACAGATGTACGCAACGGATCTATTTGTAAGAGTCTGCAGAGCTCCTTCATTACCCTCGACATAAAGGGAGTCCCCTGGTCGGTGAGTATCTGTTTTGGAATTCCTACCCGACTAAACACTTGCACCAATTCTTTGGCGATCGTTTTGGTAGCAGTGTTACGCAAAGGGATGGCTTCCGGGTAGCGAGTGGCATAGTCCATGATGGCGAGGATATGTTGGTGCCCACGTGCGGACCGGGGAAGGGGCCCAACCAAATCCATCCCAATTCTCTCAAAAGGGACCCCAATGATAGGGAGGGGTACCAAAGGGCTACAGTACCGAGGTTTAGGTGCCGAGATTTGGCACTCTGGACAGGACTCACAATAGTTACGCACATCATTGTGTATTCCAGGCCACACAAAACAATGCAATATTCTTTCTGTGGTTTTTTGTACCCCCAGATGTCCCCCCATTATATGTCCGTGGGCCAGGTCCAGTACCTTCCGCCGATAAGGTTTGGGTACCACTAACTGCTGCACAGTGTCTTCCCCTTTTTTTTTCTACCTGGTAGAGTAAATCATTTTCAAGAACCATGTATGGGTACGCTAGCCTAGTGTCAGGTTCTACGGGTACGCTATCTATCATTTTTACATTTTTCCTAGCCTGAGTCAGGGTAGGATCTTTCATTTGTTCGCTGTGGAAGTCATCCAACTGGACTCCCAAATCTGGTAGGCAGGGTGCGGGATTGCTGTCTGCCTCCGCCTCTCGCTGAGTTTCCTCAGTTTCCTCAGTTTCCCCCGCCATAACTGAGAAGGGGAACTGAAGGTTAGATTCACTAATCTCCCCAGCAGCATCTTCCTGTGGGGTCTCCTCCAGGAGCTCGGGACCTCCAGGTAGCATGGGAGAAGATTCACGGTCACAGCTACCGTGAAGGAGCAACTGATTCTCCCACAACTGCCAGAAAAGAGGAAAATCCCTGCCCAAGATTATATCCTGTAACAATGCGGGAACGAGTCCCACTTTGTGTTGCACAGACCCATAGGGAGTGGAGATACATATGACCGCTGTAGGATATCAGCAGGTGTCACCATGCACACACGTTACAGAAAACTTGTCAAACGGACTAGTTGGACGTGCTATCAGACTGGCTTTCACTAGAGTCACCACACTTCCAGAGTCTAGTAATGCCACAACATTTTTCCCATCTACAGACAATTCACACAGATGTTTTACTGTATCATTTTGAGCCGCATTCACACTTACTAGCCGTGTAACCAAAGACATGCGTTTCTTAGAGTCCGTAACGTCGCACTGCATGGGTTCAGTGGTAACAGGACAGTTCGCAGAAACATGGCCCTTCTCATGGCAACGGAAACACCTAACAAGCCCCCTATTGAAACCAGAGTCCGACACCCTTGATCTCGGGGTGCGAGCAGTCCCGTGTTCCTCCCCCACAGTTTTTGGCAATTTTCCTTCCCCCGCAGTCCCTGGAACAGTCTTACCGGTTCCAAGAGGAGGAGGTACAGTTCGGGTAGTAGCGGTATCATCAGGAAGTCCTTCCGCCACGGAATAACGCTCAACCAAGTCCACCAGTTGATCCGCTGTCGCGGGATTTCCTTGGCTCACCCACTTTTTCAGCGCCGGTGGTAGTACTCTCAGGTACTTGTCCAGAACGACCCGCTGGATTATCTCCGGAGTTGTCAGTACCTCGGGTTGCAGCCATTTCTTTATCAAGTAGATCAGGTCGAACATCTGCGACTGCGGCGGTTTATCTTGCTGATAGGTCCACTGATGTACCCTCTGTGCACGGACAGCCGTCGTCACACCCAGCCGGGCCAGGACCTGAGCTTTCAGCCTCTCAAAGTCCTGAGCGACTTCCGGGTCCAAGTCATGGTAAGCTTTTTGGGCCTCACCGGAGAGAAACGGAGCAATTAGATCGGCCCATCATTCCTTCGGCCACTTCTCTCTCAACGCTGTCCGCTCAAACGTTGTCAGGTACGCCTCGACGTCATCTTCTGCGGTCAGCTTTTGCCAGTATCGACTCACATGGATCCTCCTGGACTCTGCTTCCGGGTCAACCTCAGGCATGCTCACCAAGCGTTGCGCCACCTGTTGGAGAAGCTGGCGGTCTGCAGCCGTCATGTCCAGTAACTCCTTCAGCTGTGCGGCCATCAAGCGATTAGCTTCCTGCTGTGCCGCAGTGGCCTGCTGCTGTATGGCAGTGGACTGTACTGGGGCTTTCACCACGTCTTCCATACTGTCGCCTGTGCCACGTGATGCCCGCGTTCTCCACCACAATGTAACAAAACACTCCGGGATCGCCTTTGCTGGGGTCAAAGGTCACGTGGTTTGTGCATTGAACTCTGAGGCGACAGCAGGTTTCCAAGTTAACTGACCTCAAGTCAGGTTTATTAAAGTAAAAGCAAATACAGAAAACAAAACATAAAAATAAATCCTAGCCTGTCCGGCGCTAACTAAACAAATACGTTCCTATCTAACAACTGGGGGGGCTTCTCCCTCCCAGCTAACATTACACAGATCATGAGCACAGCTCACACTCACGGTTGTCTCACACAGACAGGCATTCTGTGTGCCCCAGGCTGACACCTGAAACCTCCAGCAGTTGTCCGGGGTTACCTTCCAGGAGCTCCGCTCCTCACGCCGTCTCCTGGCAGGCACACATCAGTCAGTCCACATCCTCAGACGGGCTGTAGCTCCCCCAATGCAGTGCCATCACGGACTTTGCACACATGGCCTCTCTGTGCGCTATTCAGGACGTCCGTCCCCACCTGGGACCATCCAACACTCAGGCCGCCAGGTCCAAGGCCTCCCCATGTGCTCTTCAGGGATCCAGTCCTACTCTCAGGACCTCCCAACAGAGAGGCCTTCCTGGACCTCAGCCTCACCATGTGCTCTCCAGGGATCCGGTCCCCACTCTAGACCTCCCAACACCCAGGCCTCTCCTCCTCTCACAGGACCTTCCAGGTAAACATCATTCAGGTCCAAACACTCTCAACACATGTGACCCACACCCTGGTCACATTATGAAGCTCTAACCACCCCCACAGGTGGGAGGTGTGAGTGGCTAGTTCGACCCGCCCAGCTCCCTGAACTAGCCCTGCCAGCCTCCCTCTAAAAGAACAATTATTTGTGGGACTTCAGGTCCCAGAACAACCTTACTTCAGGCTGGCAGTGCGGAGTGTATTCCTCTGCGACACACATACTGGCCATTCATAATAATGCCGGACTATGACTCATCACCACAGCTATGCCTGCGATTGCCATGCATTCCTGTAGCCTCAATACGACTCCATGCGTATTCTGCGAAGACCATGCAGCGCCCCCTACCTGTATCAGGGGTCACTGCATCACAGTTTGTATACACAGATCACACACTAACTGCACAAATATAAACACCTGTCAGTACTTACCCCCATAGCTAGGGGATACTGGTACCGATGCCCTCGGCCCCCACAGCCTGCTATCGGTCCCTACTTCATGAACCACCTCTTTGGCATAGAGGTTGTTGATAAATCGCAGTTTTCTAACTGGGCTGATTGGAATGACTGGCATGAAACACCAGGACTTCACTGGCTCAGGGTTATTGCCACTAGGGCAAGCGATTCCTGAGTCCCCGATCATTGGGACCCCACCCATGCTAAGCATAGAGTTCTGAGATGCCCATTAGATTGGAGCTGTGATACATGTTCACAGCCGCATCACTCGTCAGTGTGCCATAGAATATGTGCATGGCCACTACTCCAGTGTGTGTCTGACAGAGGGAGCTGAGTACAGCACTCACCTGTCTCTGATAGCCAGCATAAGTACATGTTGGTGTTTCCTGGTTGCGAGGGAATCCCCACATGTACTTAAGTTGGCTAACAGATGTAAATCATTCAGCTGTGGCAAGAAAAACAAACTCCGAGCACTAAAAAATACTCGGAGGACCCCCAAGCATGCTCGAGAAATCTCGAGTAACGAGTATATTCGCTCATCACTACCGGTCACCACTCCAAGCAAAAGGGGCATTTCAGAACTCTACGTTCAGGATCGATGGGATGACCTCTATTCTGGGGGGTAGGAAATACCTTGGTAGGGTGGGAATAAGCCTTTCCATCCACTGCCTCTACAGTGCTATTCACAGACCTACATACGTAAACAGACTGGCGGCAGAGACAGTAATCTTTCATTATTTTATCCTAGTGTGAAGAAACCAGATTGTATCTTAAATTCCCAGACAACCATGTTTTTGCAAAAACCAAAAGAACTGTTTTTTTATCTGTATATTTATTGGCTTGTGAATTTAAGTGTTTGTCTGGTGGGTCAAGAAGACAGACTTGCCAACTAATATACTATCTAACATACTGTGTAAAGGTACCTTCACACTAAATGATATCGCTAGCGATCCGTGACGTTGCAGCGTCCTGGCTAGCGATATCGTTGAGTTTGACAGGCAGCAGCGATCAGGATCCTGCTGTGATATCGCTGGTCGTTGGTTAAAGTTCAGAACTTTATTTGGTCGTCAGATCGCTGTGTATCGTTGTGTTTGACAGCAAAAGCAACGATACCAGCGATGTTTTACTATGGTAACCAGGGTAAATATCGGGTTACTAAGCGCAGGGCCGATGTTTACCCTGGTTACCAGTGTAAAATGTAAAAAAACAAACAGTACATACTCACCTTCGCGTCCCCCGGCGTCCGCTTCCTGCACTGACTGAGCGCCGGCCATAAAGTGAAAGCACAGCACAGCGGTGACGTCACCGCTCTGCTGTTAGGGCCGGCACTCAGTCAGTGCAGGAAGCGGATGCCGGGGGACGCGAAGGTGAGTATGTACTGTTTGTTTTTTTACATTTTACACTGGTAACCAGGGTAAACATCGGGTTACTAAGCGCGGCCCTGCGCTTAGCAACCCGATGTTTACCCTGGTTACCCGGGGACCTCGGCATCGTTGGTCACTGGAGAGCTGTCTGTGTGACAGCTCTCCAGCGACCAAACAGCGACGCTGCAGCGATCGGCATCGTTGTCTGTATCGATGCAGCGTCGCTTAGTGTGAAGGTACCTTAAAGGTACCGTCACACTAAACGACTTTATAACGATATCGCTAGCGATCCGTGACGTTGCAGCGTCCTCGCTAGCGATATCGTTTAGTTTGACACGCAGCAGCGATCAGGATCCTGCTGTGATGTCGCTGGTCGCTGAATAAAGTCCAGAACTTTATTTGGTCGTTTGATCGCTGTGTATCGTTGTGTTTGACACCAAATGCAACGATACCAGCGATATTTTACACTGGTAACCAGGGTAAACATCGGGTAACTAAGCGCGGGGCCGCGCTTAGTAACCCGATGTTTACCCTGGTTACCAGCGTAAAATGTAAAAAAAACAAACAGCACATACTCACATTGCGTCCCCTGCAGTCTGCTTCCTCCTCTGACTCAGCGCCGCAAAGTGAAAGTGAAAGCAGCACAGCGGTGACGTCACCGCTCTGCTCTCACTGTACGGCGCTCAGTCAGTCAGGAAGTGGACGCAGGGGGACGTGAATGTAAGTATGTGCTGTTTGTTTTTTTTACATTTTACGCTGGTAACCAGGGTAAACATCGGGTTACTAAGCGCGGCCCTGCGCTTAGTTACCCGATGTTTACCCTGGTTACCAGGGGACCTCGGCATCGTTGATCGCTGGAGAGCGGTCTGTGTGACAGCTCTCCAGCGATCAAACAGCGACGCTGCAGCGATCGGCATCGTTGTCGTTATCGCTGCAGCGTCGCTTAATGTGACGGTACCTTAAGTCTGTAATAGTGACTGTACATAGAGTGTGTGAAGCTTTGTTTATTGATGTGTGCTTATATGCTAATAGTGCTACTTAATCCCATCACCATTGTTTACCTAATCTTGATGTTGGACTGAAAGACCCTGGGTAATTCTAAAAATAGCTTACATGCCTTGGGTATAAAAAGACTCAGGCCATGTGCACACGTTCAGGATTTTTCGCATTTTTTTTCGCGTTTTTTCGCTATAAAAACGTGATAAACGCGAAAAAAACGCTAACATATGCCTCCTATTATTTACAGGGTATTCCACATTTTTTGTGCAAATGTTGCATTTTTTTCCGCAAAAAAATCGCATCGCGGAATAAAAAGCAACATGTTCATTAAAAATGCGGAATTGCGGGGATTCCGCACACCTAGGAGTGCATTGATCTGCTTACTTCCCGCACGGGGCTGTGCACACCATGCGGGAAGTAAGCAGATTATGTGCGGTTGGTACCCAGGGTGGAGGAGAGGAGACTCTCCTCCACGGACTGGGCACCATATAATTGGTAAAAAAAAAAGAATTAAAATAAAAAATAGTGATATACTCACCCTCTGATGGCCCCCGAAGTGTTCCTGCCTCTCCGGTGCATGCTCTCTCTTCCGTTCCTAAAGATGGTGTGGTTCAGGACCTGTGGTGACGTCGCTGTCTTGTGATTGGTCGCGTGACCGCTCATGTAACTCACGCGACCAATCACAAGCCGCGACGTCATCGAAGGTCCTGAACCACACCGGCATCTATAGGAACGGACGCCGCTGAGATCGGCTGTCTGCAGAGGGTGAGTATAACCATTTTTTTTTTTTTATTATTATTTTTAAACATTCTATCTTTTACTATAGGTGCTGCATAAGCAGCATCTATAGTAAAAAGTTGGTCACACTTGTCAAACAGTATGTTTGACAAGTGTGACCAACTTGTCAGTCAGTTTTCCAAGCGATGCTACAGATCGCTTGGAAAACTTTAGCATTCTGCAAGCTAATTACGCTTGCAGAATGCTAAAAAAAAACGCGAAAAAAACGGAAAAAAAACGCAAAAAAATGCGGATTGCTTGCAGAAAATTTCCGGTTTTCTTCAGGAAATTTCTGCAAGAAATCCGGACGTGTGCACATACCCTCAGAGATCACATCCTGGGAGACTGAAGTAACACAGAGCTACCAGCCAGACATTCTGCAAACCACCCAACAGACAAGAGAAAGGACTGCAGCCAATTCATCATGGCACCATCATGAGGGACACTGATCTATGATTCTATAGGAAGCAACCCAGGGGTTTTCGGCTCTGGTTGGAAGGACACAGATCTGATCCAGAGACCATCTCTGAACCATGGATATGTTTGGAGAAAGCCAGGGTTGTGACCCGCTGGTCGCCTGGTTCCATGGAGATGGTCAGATAAGCCAGGTGGTGACTCTCGTGTCAACTGGCTTTGGACCTTGTATGGACTCTATGGACAGTTCTTGGTCATCTCCCTATGCTTGTCGTTACTCCTCTGTGCGTGCATCCACAGATGGAGTAGTGATCCTGGGAGCTCTGACATCATGTCAACTGGCTTTGGACCTTGTATGGACTCTATGGACATGCAGCGCCCCAGAGTCCTGGTCGTTGCAGTAATGTCGCTCTTCCACCAGGGGGAGTGATATTACGTCTGATGGTACTAAAGGAGTTCACCTTGCTAGGTATCACAGTCACACACTACACTTCACACTCCAGTCCACCAGGGGGAGCAAAGGTACTATCTACTAGGCCACTCCTCACACACGGGTAAAACTGGTGGGTTGGATAGGAAGTCAGAGAGAAGCTACCTGGGTTTGACCCAGCGAGGACCTGTCAGGCAGACAGGGGGAAAGGAGGAACATCTGAGCTGCAGACAGAGGGTCCCTGTCAGGGGTGGGATCCTGACAGAGACCAAGCACGAGATAGAACGTTACGGAGCTGCGCCTGCACCCATTGCAGCAGCATCCTAAGAAAGGACACGAAGCAAATTGTATTGTGGAGAGTGAGAAACGAAGTCACAGCACAAGGAGATAATACCGGGAGGAGTTCTGCCCCAAGATCGGCAGCCTCCTCCTGAGGTGCGTAGCCGGTGGCCGGAACACCGAGGGAGTAATAGGCTCTACGCATTACTTCAGAGACCGGCAGGACAGTTGATTCCAAGTTGGCTGCCCGACCTTAATACCTATGAAGACATGGAGGCAAATTGTGGGAGAGGGGCATCTCTAAGGTCCATATAAATAAGCTCCAGGCCTACCCCGTCATACGGGTTGTCCTATCCATACCATCTGGGGGACAGAGAGAAGATCAGAAACATCCACGAAAGTTGTGAGGACTATACCGTGGTGCTCAGCAGGGAGGTACTACAACACACTAGTAGGAAGGCTACTGATTTCCACCTGGGTAAGGGAACGCTGGATGTGCCTTCGGACCGGCCAGATTCTGCCTGCCCTGTGAAAGGTACTCTGGACTGTGGATGCTGAAGTCTTCAGAAAAGGTAAAGAGACTGCAACCTTTGTGTCCTCGTTATTCACTGCGCCTTACATCGTCCACTACACATCCGGGAAGCCCTGGGGACATACTTCACCTGTGGGAAGGTATATCATCTAGCTGCCATTCCATCACCCCAGCGGACCCCTTAAGCAGCGTCGGTCACCCTGACCGAGTACCACAGGTGGCGTCACGAACACCAGACAACTACACCTTTAATTGGGCACCCCTCAAAGGGCCACGGACCGGGTCGGGCCACCGTGACATCCCCAGAATCGAGAGGGACCCGGTACCCCATTGCCCTTGGGGGCGCTCCAGACAGTTCTTGGTCATCTCCCTATGCTTGTCATTACCCCTTCTCTGTGCATGCATCCACAGATGGAGTAGCGACCCTAGGAGCTCTGACATAGCTTCTACCATTATCTCGGCGAGTCAGCGGAAGGGTGAGGCCCTGTAATGTGCACCATCTTGGGGTAATTGGTGGGATTGTTCTGTTTGCTATTGTGTGTTGTGGTTCAATAAAGTATTGCCACACTGTTTTACCTTAACCCTGTGTTGTCTGTGTAGTGTATTGCCCACTGGGAGATAGAGCGGGCGTTCAATGGTATGAGCCGTGGTCCATGCAGTCTTGCTAAAGACAGCCGGGCCAGCGGACGAGAGCACCCACTGACCCCGTTTCTCCACAATTGGTGGCAGCAGTGGGACACTACTCAGCCCGGCGGAATCGGGGGAGCTGCAGGGGACTGGTGTTCTCACACACCATCCAGGGCTCCACAATAAGGGAGGTATACAGACAGACCCAGCAGACCATTGATGAGGCATGCACAGCAGGTTTTGGATGCCACTATATCCAACCCCACCAAATCGGCCTTGGGAAGAGGACCAGAGTAGCTATATGACCTCAACAAGAAACAGAAACTACAGGAGATGTTCCAGCTTCAACGGATTGAATAGAATTTAATGCAGGAGCTACGAAATACTTGGAGAAGCAGTGATCTTTTATATGCGTCCATGTAACCAAGGAGTTCCAGCCAGCGATCTTATATTCTGTGTCCAGCCAATTCATCATGGCCCCATCACGAGGGACACTGATCTATGATTCTATAGGAAACAACCCAGGGGTTTTCGGCTCCGGTTGGAAGGACACAGATCTGATCCAGTGACCACCATTGATATGTTTGGAGAAAGCCAGGGTTGGGACCTGCTGGTCGCCTGGTTCCATGGAGATGGTCAGATAAGCCAGGTGGTGACTCTCGTGTCAAGTGGCTTTGGACCTTGTATGGACTCTATGGACAGTTCTTGGTCATCTCCCTATGCTTGTCGTTACCCCTTCTCTGTGAGTGCATCCACAGGTGGAGTAGCGAGCCTGGGAGCTCTGACATCATGTCAACTGGCTTTAAACCTTGTATTGACTCTATGGACAGTTCTTGGTCATCTCCCTATGCTTGTCGTTACCCCTTCTCTGTGCGTGCATCCAGAGATGGAGTAGCGACCCTGGGAGCTCTGACATAAACGCAAACGCATGAAAAAAACGCATGTAAACGCGTCAAAACGCCGCATGCAAAAACGCATGCGTCTAAAAAACGCAGCGTTTGTACGCGTTTACATGCGTTTTTTCACCACCTGCGTTTTTTTTAAAACGTTGCGTTTATAAACGCAAATGTGAAACCAGCCTAACATGTCCAGCAAATGAGATGGAAGTAAACACGAGCAGCAGATGAAGGAGGATTACTGGAACTGGTGTATGCAGCAGGAATTCAGAGCAGAGTAGCGGGATCACCACACAGGTTCACAGGAGCAGGTATATAGCCAGTGAGTCATCAGAGGTCAGGAGCTGGATGCAAGGCAGAATACTCTAGCACAGACTGAAGGCTGGGGTGGAGTTTTATAGCAGGAAGACACAGTGCACATGAGACGAAAGACGCCATCTTGGAAAAGGGCAGTAATGCACAAAAGGTAAAAAATGTTCAGAGTCCTGACATATTGATTGTCTTCCTGGCCGGATTGGACCACTTGGAAAAGTTTATCCCTTTCCTGGTCATATCCATCAGAGGTTTGGCCATTACCGAAAAGTTTTTGATGAACTTGCGCTAGTAGTTGGTGAAACCTAAAAACCTTTGTAACGCCTTCAAATCCTCAGGACGATCCCAATCCAATACCACCCGTACTTTCACCGGATCCATGGGAGAATCTGTGGACGATCAAACATATCCTAGAAAAGGGATCTCCTCAACCGAGAACATACATTTCTCTGGTTTGACAAATAATTTATTGTCTGAGAATCTGTAAGACCTGCCTGATGTCATTAAGATAGATTACCACAAATCTACCTACCAGGTGACTAAAGATGTCATTTACAAAGTTTTGAAAGACGGTGGGAGCACTAGTCAACCCAAATAGCATCACAAGGTTCTCATAGTGTCCTTATTGAAGGCTGTTTTCCACTCATTACTCTCTTTAATACAAATTAGATTATACACCCCCTTGATATCCAGTTTAGAAAACCATTTTGCTCTTACAATCTGATTAGGGGTCCGGGATGAGAGGTGGCGGATACGGATCCTGAACCGTGATCTGATTGAGTTTGTGGAAATCTAGGCAGGGGCGTAACCCTTCTTTCTCTTCTTTAGAAAGAAAAACCTTGCAGCAATGGGGGATGAGGATGGTCTGATGTGACCCTTTGCCAAACTTTCCGCCATATAGTCCTTCATGGCCTGCCTCTCTGGACTAGAGATATTATATAGTCTGCTCTTTGTCAGCTTTGCCCCAGTGACAAGATTAGCGGTACAGTCATAAGGATGATTGGAAGGAAATTCTTGGCACTCCTGCTCCGAAAACACATTCCCAAATTCAGACAGGTATTTAGGCACGGACCGGGTATCCACCCTTGCATGCCGGCTGCCCAAGCAGCGACCTTGACAATATTCACTCCACTTTACCAATTCCCTGAGTCTGACAATCTCCCACAGGATTTTGCAGAGTGAGCCAAGGAAGTTCATCAACCACCTCTCGATACCTTCTAAGTGCATGGCCCCTACTTGTAGATGTAACCCTCAGACAACTTGTGTAAAATACCCATCTCAAGGGTGCAAAGTCAATAGAAACTATGGGTATAGGTGTGAACAGTGTATTTGGTTTGTGGCCCTGAACCTGGACGAACCTAGCGTCGGTCAAGTTAAACCCAGCCCACTGTCCAGAAAGGCAGAAACAACCACCTTATTTTGGCCCAGATGGATTACAGCAGGCAGAAAAAATTGTGCCCTAACCACGGAAGAGATATGTACATCTGGGTTGCTAACCTCCCCACAACTCGGGCTCCTTAGTTCTCCGGCGGCAGTTTACAGTGAGTGAGAAGGAAATGTGCCCACGAAATGGTCCTTTCTACCAAAGTAAAAACATACTCTCCCCTTTGCACCGAACAACTGACTGCTTTCCAGAATGAATTGCCACACTCGGTCCTCCCACACATTGGGGTTTCTCTTTTTCTCTCTGGTCAAGACGACGATCCATCCAGATAGCCAGAGACATAGCCGGCCTCGAGGGAAACTGGAGTCTCATACAGGGCTAAGGCATCATTCCCCCTTACTGATGGCCCTTCACAGTCCTGGCTACAGAGGGCATGGTTGTTCCACTTAGTGTCAGCGGACCACTTCCGAAACTCGGAACAATACTCCACTGCTGGCCAGTCTTCCTGTTGAAGCTGATGTGGTTTGGACTCAGCCAGGAAGATGCAGTCAGGGTCATTGTGTATATGACCCAGTCCCAGAAAAAATTCTTCCACTGTCTGGAGCGATTGGGAGACAGAATGCCCACGCTTAGGGTTGTCAACCTGAAGGAGAGATTTTATCCCCACCCATTGCTCCTTGGTTCCTGAGCAACAAGGACATAACCAGAAGTATAGCTTACATGCCTCCCTGAAAAAAACAAAGTTGTCACGCCCCCCAAGAAAACCTGTCAGGCAAAATGATTTCGGATTACACTAAGGACTGCCTGGGAGTCACTGTCCCCAAACCTGATGTGTTAGGGTGCTGTAAAACAACAGTGCGTAGATCTACCACCTCCATCGTGCGGCCGCGTAGCAATGCATGAGGTCGCATGCTCCGCTCCCGAGTGCTGACATGCGAGACTCATCCGAGTTTCTCACATGTGAGTATGAGCCCTTACAAGGTAATACGACTAGGGATAAAGGAAAATACCAATCATACAAACGTACACATAAAAACAGCGGTAATCAACGGGTAGTGGAGGATGATAAACCAAAGTAGGAGAAGAAAGGAATTAACACACACTCAAAACCTAGCAACAGTCTCAGATAAATCTACCAAAGCCTTCTCCAATAATAACAGCCAACAACCTCCAGCCATGCATCATAAGGCCATGTTCACACGCTGCGGGTTCCTCTGCGGGTTAATCCCGCAGCGGAATTGAAAATCTGCAGGGCAAAACCGCTGTGGTTATCCCTGCAGATTTATCGCGGTTTGTTCCGCGGTTTCCGCTGCGGGATTACTGCTGTACTATTGATGCTGCATATGCAGCAATATGCAGCATCAATAGTAATGTAAAAAATAATAAAAATTGGCTATACTCACCCTCTGACGTCGCGATCTCCCCGGCGCTGCAAGCGGCTGTGCCGACAAGGACCTTCGTGACGTCACGGTCATGTGACCGCGGCGTCATCACGGTCATGTGACCGCGACGTCACCACAGGTCCTGTTCGGCACAGCAACTGAGACCGGACGGCCGCGGGCAGCGCTGAGAGGCGAGTATAGCTTCATTTTTTATTTTAATTCTTTTTTTTACACTATTTTATGGTTCCCAGGGCCTGGAGGAGAGTCTCCTCTCCTCCACCCCGGGTACCACCCGCACATTATCCGCTTACTTCCCGCATCGTGGGCACAGCCCCATGCGGGAAGTAAGCGGTTCAATGCATTCCTATGGGTGCAGAATCGCAGCGATTCTGCACAAAGAAGTGACATGCTGCGGGTTGTAAACCGCTGCGTTTCTGCGCGGTTTTTCCCGCAGCATGTGCACTGCGGTTTGCGGTTTCCATAGGGTTTACATGTTAATGTAAACGCTATGGAAACTGCTGCGGACCCGCAGCATCAAAATCGCGGCGGTTCCGCGGTAAAAACCGCAGCGTGTGAACATGGCCTAAGCTTCTCTGACAATGAGTGCTAGCCAAGGCAAAATTTAGATAGGAGACGGGAGTGGCTAACAGTGCACAGCTGATACTCTTAAAGGCAACCTGTCAGCATGATTGTGCCCAGTAACCTACAGACAGTGTCAGGTCGGCGCCGTTATACTGATTAAAATACCTTGGTTTATGAAATCCATCTTGTGGTTGTTGTTTAATCTTTATTTTCCGGGCAAGGCTGTGGGGGGTCTTCATGTGGTACTGAATAGCTATTCATACTGATGGCTTCTGACAGGTCACTGATCCCTCAGAGACCTTCCCCCTTAGTGACCTTCCCCCTAGTATACATAATGAATATTATATATACATATTGAAAATAAAAACCTTCGGCAGGCGTCAGCTGTGGCACCTGCGCTGCAGCATAATCGCTTGTGTACTGTAGGGATTGCCTATTAAGTTACATTATTATATTATTGCCTTACAAAAAGCATTCTTATCCATCAGGATTAAACAGACATACAGACACCTATGTTTGCTGCTAGTTTATCCAACTTAAAGCATGTCAATTATCTTTCTTTTTACTTAGATATGATGGAAGGACTGATGAAATTTACCTCAAGTCTACAAGTTCCTTTTAGCCTGGAAGACTTGCAGTTCTCTTTCAATGAGCATGGAGAGTTGAGGCATTTTGTCACCAAGGAACCATTTGTCTACAATTACTACAAAAATGAACATGAAAGAAATCACAAACGTTACAAGATGCTTGGAGATATGATCACACTTCATATCTATGAACTACTTGAGAAACAACTCAACTTTGACAGAATTACTATTCCTATTGATGCCAGTGATGAAGAACAAAAGTCATTCTTCTTTATGAGTAGGGAGCCATTGAGTAAGCAGAAAAATTTGTTTGTGCTTCTTCAAGATAGAGGGGTAATCCGTGCTGGACAATGGAACCAAAAAGTCATTGTCCATCACTCTTTAGACAGAGGAACCCAGATCCCATATATCACCTCTGCTTTAAGAGACAACGGCTCAGTAATTGTTCTCAACCCCAATGACAATTTTGTGGAGATGAAAGAAGAGACCCAAGCTCTTGTCAAAAAAGAAGAGGACGCCGTCTGTGTAGAAACCAGGGATGCATGTAATGTATTTACAGATAAGAAATTTGCTTTCGATAAAAGATGCTGCAGTTCTCCAGAAGAACACACCACCTATGTCTGGGATAACTTTATTTCGAAGAGTGCAGCTACGAATGTGTCATTTATTGCTCATGGGTATGGTGGATTAGTGTTTATGGATTTGCTTTATAAGAAAAGCCAAGAGGTCATGAGTAAAGTGACTGCTGTGGCTTTCATAGACTCTAGACATCATGCTCAGCATCAAACAAGAACGGACCCAGAAATATGGACTTGGATTCGATCACACTGCAGAAGCTGGGTATTAAGTGCCAAGGCGTTAGACAGACCTACTGGGTCTTTAAGAAAGCTAGATTGCTTGAAGGTATCTGCCGGAACTGAAAAAAGTGATCTTGCACCTTTTTGTTCTCTTCAGTCTATTTTCCGATTTCTTAGTAGATCTTCAAAAAGTCGTCGCAATTCAGTTCCACCAGTACGCACAATGGTTACTAGAAGTTCAGTTAGGAAGTCAATGTAAATAACATGTCTGCACAATAACACAGATGGTAATGCTGGAAAATATACGGTACCGAGCACAAGTGGTGCGTCTGTACCCAGTCATGTATGTGTTAAGATTCCCATTATTACTTGGTTATTATGTATACTTAAGTTGGAGCACACCCTAATAAACATTACAACAATGGAATTAGCATGATGACATGATATGTCACATTAATATTTAGCAATTTCTTATGGAAGACGGAATATCAAAATGTCTCTAAATAATACCAGAATACTGTAGTGTTTCCATGCATCAGATATATGTATTAGAGGCACGTAGTATATGACACAGCCCACGTAGTATATAACACAGCCCACGTAGATATAGCACAGCCCACGTAGTATACAACACAGCCCCCGTAGTATATAACACAGGCCACGCCGTATATAACAACCCACGTAGTATATAACACAGGCCACGCAGTATATAGCACAGCCCATGTAGTATATAGCAATGTAGGCACCATATCCCTGTTAAAAAAACAATTAAAATATAGTTATATACTCACTTTCCGTCGGCCCCCGGATCCAGCCGAGGCCTTTACCGATGCTCCTCACGACGCTCCGTTCCCAGTAATGCCTAGCAGCAATAACCCGTGATCATGTAGCGGTCTCGAGAGACCGCCACATGATCTCGGGGCATTGCCTCAATGCATTCTTGGGACCGGAGCGCAAGGAGCAGGAAAGGCTGCGGCGGACTTCGGAAGGTGAGAATATAAGGCGACCAATCAGCGAAGCGTGGTTTAAATCCCGCGCCAATTTGCGGCCGGCCGGACAGCACCTGTCGCTGATTGGTCGCGGCCAGCTGGGCGCGACCAATCAGCGAAGCGGTGTCTAAATCCCACGCCAATGTCGCTGATTGGTCGCAGCCGGCCGCGACCAATCAGCGAAACTATGGGACCGGAGCATCGCGAGGAGCAGGAAAAGCTGCCGCGGACGCCGGAAGGTGAGGATATCACGATTTTTTAAAATTATTTTTAACATATCCTTTTACTATTGATGCTGCATAGCCAGCATCAATAGTAAAAAGTTGGTCCGGGATGGTCTCTGATTGCCGGCCGGCCGCAACCAATCAGCGAAGCGTGGTTTAAATCCCACGCCATAACCCGTGATGATGTAGCAGTCTTGTGAGACCGCTAAGTCATTGGGTAATTTCGCAATGCATCACTGGAAACGGAAGCTGGCAGCAGCATTGCGCGCATCGGTGGACGGCGGAAGGTGAGAATAGCACATTTTTATTTTTTTATATTATTTTTAACATTATATAATTTTACTATTGATGCTGCATAGGCAGCATCAATAGTAAAAAGTTGGTCCGGGATGGGGTGACACACTGGCACTGATTGGAGGGGAGTAGGGAGGGGGCACTGACTGGAGAGTAGGGAGGGGCAAATTCGCGGCCGGACTAAGCCTGTCACCCCATCCGCAGCAAGGGATTTCCGTTACAGACAGACAAAGAGACGGAAGTACCCCTTAGACAATTATATAGATAACTAAAATATTTTTAGAATACATATTCCAGATATATTTACTTGGTTGTGCGTGTTTCACAATAAAACTCTATGGGTCAGTGTGCAGTCCAAGAAAAAAACCGGACAGGACTAGGCTGAGTCACATGGATGTGTGAATGTGGCCTAAGTATAATTGCTGAATTAGCATTTTTCTGTAGATGCAGACCAAATCTGAGTTGCATTTGAAGCAACGGGCATTTCATCTTATGCTTTGCAAAGGGAAAACTCCGTGGTGAAAATTGAAATCTAAATTAAGGCCGGGATCACACTTGCGAGTGCAATGTGAGAAACTCGTGCATCAATACCCGACACTGCTGCCGGCACTCCGGACTGGCGCGTGCAGTGGCATGTATTTCTATGCAGCTGTACTCTCCGGTCCCGAGTGCTGGCGGCAGTGCTGGTTATTGATGCCAGTTTCTCACATTGCAATTGCAAGTGTGACCCCCGGCCTCAGAGTAAGGGTAAGTTCACACAGGGCGTTTTTGCTTTTTTTTTTTTCTGCAGCAAAACCTGATCTTGGCAGGAAAGAAGCTGCGTCAAAAGTAGGAATTAGTCCTACCAGTAATAGTGTTTCCAGGAGTCCATAATGACAGCACCACCAGGAGGTTGTCCTTCGTATCCTTGATAGGGACAGGAACACAGAAGAGGTTAAATAGCCCCTCCCACCTCCACCCTTCAGTGATTTTCCCAAGTACCATACCAGGATGGATGCAACACTATTTTATTGAACTTCCTCTCTACACATGTTTACATCACATATCAGACAGGAAACTCAAGAGAGGGTATATAAGGGGTGCTGTCATGATGGACTCCCGGAAACACTATTACCGGTAGGACTAATTCCTACTTTCCAGGACGTCCCTCCTGACAGCACCACCAGGAGAAATACCAAATAACTCCTTATTTTAGGGTGGGATTACAGCCTGGAGGACTTTCCTCCCGAACGAAGTATGTTGGTTTGCTATGACATCCAACTTATAATGCTTACAAAAAGTATTTGATCTAGCCCAAGTTGCGGCTCTGCAGATCTGGTCTATAGAGGCACCAGCACTTTCAGCCCATGAAGCTGAGATTGTTCTCAGCGAGTGCGCTCTGAGGCTTTCTGGTGGGGATTTCCCTACCGAGATATAGGCCACACTAATAGCTGATTTAATCCATCTAGCTACTGTAGCTTTGGACGCCTTCTTCCCCTTGTTTTTTCCAGCCATCTGGATGAAGAGGTTAGAGTCTATTCTCCAACTGTCCGTGATCTCTAAGTAGTGGATTATTGTTCTTTTAACGTCCAATGCGTGCAGAGAACGCTCTTTCTCATTACTGTAGTTTTGGCAAAAGGTAAGGAGAATGATCTCCTGATTTCTATGGAAGTCAGATACCACTTTGGGAAGAAAGGCAGGATCCAGTCTTAGGATGATGTAGTCATCTTGAACCCTCAGATATGGGTCTTTAATGGAGAAGGATTGGATTTCTCCAATACGTCTCGTTGATGTTATTGCCACTAAGAAGAGGGCTTTTAAGGTTACTGCTCTCAAGTTTGCTTGATCTAGTGGGTCATATGGTTCTTTGCAAAGTTCGTTCAAGACTAGGCTGAGATCCCAAGGAGATACTGAGCTGCGTATTGTGGGCCTAAGACGCTGAGTGGCTTTAACAAATCTCACTACCCAGGGATGGCTGGCCAACTGGAAGTCAGAAAGAACTGAGAGCTGAAATTTGTACTTTTAGCATACTGGGTCTTAAGCCTTTATCAAAGCCTGATTGAAGAAAGTATAGAATTCTTGGTATATCTGGGCCCTCAGATACTGATACAGGAGATGTATTTTGGAAGCAGAACTTCTTCCATATTTTCCTGTATATTGCAGAAGTCACCGGCTTTCTGCTATTTTGGATGGTAGAAATGACTAGTTCTGAAAGGCCCTTTGACCTCAGGATCTCCTTTTCAGGATCCAAGCTGCTAACTGTAATAGAACCGGGTTCTGTTGAACTAGAGGGCCTTGAAACAAAAGGTCTGGTCTTAGTGGTAGATGAACTGGTTCTTCTAGGGACATCCATCTCAGTAACGGAAACCAGCTCCTTTTGGGCCAGTATGGTACGATTAGGATTAATGATGCTCGGTTCTCCTGAATCTTTCTCAATACTCTTGGTATTAGAGCCAGAGGTGGAAAGGCATAAGCTAGGTCCGTGTCCCACTCCTGGGCCAAGGCGTCTATCCCTGACGGCTTGTCTCCTGGATTTAGAGAGAAGAACATCTGTTTTTGTATTTTGTCTTGAAGCAAATAGAACTACTTCTGGGAAGCCCCAGCGTTTGGTTAACTGAAGAAAGACCTCATGGTTTAAGGGCCATTCTGTGGGATATAGTTTTTTCCTGCTCAGAAAGTCGGCTATCTGATTTTCGGTGCCTTTCAGGTGAACTGCTGTTATTGACTTTACTGTGAGCTATGCCCAGGAGAACCAGGAGAAGATTGTGTCTGACAAGCTCTGTAAGGGTACCGTCTCACATTGGCACTTTGATCGCTATGATGGCACGATCCGTGACGTTCCAGCGATATCCATACGATATCGCTGTGTCTGACACGCAGCGGCGATCAGGGACCCCGCTGAGAATCGTACGTTGTAGCAGATCGTTTGAAACTTTATTTCGTCGCTGGATCTCCCGCTGTCATCGCTGCATCGGTGTGTGTGACACCGATCCAGCGATGCGTTCGCTTGTAACCAGGGTAAACATTGGGTTACTAAGCGCAGGGCCGCGCTTAGTAACCCGATGTTTACCCTGGTTACCATCGTAAATGTAAAAAAAACCAAACAGTACATACTTACATTCCGGTGTCCGTCAGGTCCCTGGCCGTCTGCTTCCCTGCACTGACTGTGAGCGCCGGCCGTAAAGTGAAAGCAGAGCACAGCAGTGATGTCACCGCTCTGCTTTGGCCGGCGCTTACACAGGATGCAGGAGGAGTGCAGGGAAGCGACACAGGCACCGGAATGTGAGTATGTGTTTTTTTTATTTTACGTTTACGCTGGTAACCAGGGTAAACATCGGGTTACTAAGCGCGGCCCTGCGCTTAGTAACTCGATGTTTACCCTGGTTACCCGGGGACTTCGGCATCGTTGGTCGCTGGAGAGCTGTCTGTGTGACAGCTCTCCAGCGACCACACAACGACTTACCAACGATCACGGCCAGGTCGTATCGCTGGTCGTGATCGTTGGTAAATCGTTTTGTGTAACGGTACCCTTAGTGACGATGTCTTAGGCCTCCCTGATGAAGTAGGAAGGCTACTGTTGTCGAATTGTCTGAGAAGATACGGATCTTGTTGGTCCCCTAGACTTCCGTGGAATCTCTTTAGGGCTTCCCAGACTGCCCTGAGCTCTCTGTAATTCAAAGATCTGCTGCTTATTGACACCGGCCAGTCTCCTTGCAGGTAGCTTCCTTCCATATTGGCTCTCCAGCCTTTGAGGCTTGCGTCCGTGGCGATGTTCACACACGGAGATGTTCTCCAGGGTCTTCCTTTCCCGAGGTTTGTTTCCTCGGTCCACCATGATAGTGATCTTTTTGCCTCTTTAGATAAGAGCACCTTTTTGTCTAGAGATGAGTCTCTGCCGTCCCATAGTGAGAGGACTTCTTGCTGCAAGGGTCTTGAGTGATACTGACTCCACTGGACGCTGGGAATGCATGATGTCATCAAGTCCAGCACCCTCATGGCCTTCCTTATGGAGGTTTGCCTCTGTTTCTGTAATATCTGAATCTCTTTTTTGATTGATTCCTGTTTGTGCTGCGGGAGGTATGAATGTTCCTAAATGGAGTCCAGGATCACTCAGAGAAACAGCTTCCTTGTTTCTGGTTTGAGATTTGACTTCTTTAGATTTATTAGCCATCCCAGATTCTGTAGGACAGACCTGGTTGTCGCCAGATGTCTTTCCAGTTGTTGAGGGGAGTCCGCTATAAGAAGAATGTCGTCCAGATAAGGAACGATTAGGATCTCTCTTTCTCTTAGGAAGGCCATCACTTCTGCCATCAGCTTGGTGAAGATTCTTGGGGCAGATGAGAGGCCAAATGGCAGGCACCTGAACTGGAAATGTTCTATATGATTCCGGTTCCTTATAGCGAATCTGAGATATTGCTGATGAGAGGAGTAGATGGGGACCTGGTAGTAAGCTCTTTTTAGGTCTAATGTGCTCATTACTGAGCCCTTTTGAATTAGAGGTATAACGGATTTGAGGGACTCCATCTTGAACTGTTTGTATGATACCCACTGATTTTGTGGTTTTAGGTTTATGATTGTACGATGTTCTCCGCCTGGTTTCTTTATAGAGAACAGGCTTGAATAGCATCCCCTCAATTTTTGAGAGCTGGGTACTGGGATAATGGCTCTTAACTGGAGAAGGTCATGTATATCGTCTAGAAGTCTCTGGTGGACTGTCGGAGACTGAGTCTGAGTCAGACAAAATCTCTTGGGAGGTAACTGGCTGAATTCTATTCGTCATTGTCTGTTGGTTCTTGGTTTTTGATCCTGGAAGATACCTCTACCTCTACCCCCTTTCGGGTAGCTCAATCGTCCACCTTTCCCCTTCCCTCTATAGTCCTGTCTGGGATGGGAACGAGTCCTACGAAAAGATGGCGTACTCTTTGGTTTCTCTTCCGGAAAGCCTTTTTTCTTGTCTGCTGCTTTTTCAAGCAGCTCGTCCTATACAGGTCCGAATACATGGGAGGCCGGAGAATGGTATTGAACAGAGTTTGTTCTTTGATTGTGTGTCCCCGGACCACGACCTGAGCCATAGAGCCCTCCTTGCTGCATTAGATAAGGCATTGTTCCTTGCTGCAAAACGAACTGATTCTGCTGAGGCGTCGGCCATAAAATCCGTCGCCATCTTCAGTAATGTTAACGACTTTAGGATCTCCTCTCTAGCGATTTTATTGTCGATCTGGTCTTCTAATTTCTCTACCCATAGAGACATTGATCTGGCCACTGAGGTGGCCGCAATATTAGCCTTCATGATGGCTGACGATGCCTCCCAGGCCTTTTTAAGGAGATCTTCTGATCTCTTGTCCATAGGGTCTTTGAGACCAGATGAATCTTCGAACGGTATGGCTGTCTTCTTAGAGACTTTAGCCACTGATATATCCACGTTTGGCACGGATTCCCATATTTTGGTCTCATCTGGGTCAAATGGAAGACGGTGTTTAAAATCTCTTGGGATTATGAGTTTTTTCCCCACGTCCTCCCACTCTTCCAGAATCATCTCCGTTATGTGGTGATTTACTTGGAATACTCTATTTCTGCGAGCTCTAAGCCCGCCGAACATTTCATCCTGAACTGTTAGGGTATGTATCCACGTTCAGGATTGCATCAGGATTTGGTCAGGATTTTTCATCAGTATTTGTAGCCAAAACCAGGA
Organism: Ranitomeya variabilis; assembly: GCF_051348905.1. NCBI lineage: Eukaryota > Metazoa > Chordata > Amphibia > Anura > Dendrobatidae > Ranitomeya > Ranitomeya variabilis. The sequence continues at coordinate 483,990,862 of NC_135234.1, read as the reverse complement.
GTGGGTGATAAATGCAGAAGTGGTGCATATGTTTCTATTATACTTTTCCTCTAATTGTTCCACTCCTGGTTTTGGCTACAAATACTGATGAAAAATCCTGACCAAATCATGATGCAATCCTGAACGTGGACACATACCCTTAGCGGTTCTGTGGCTTCTTCCACCTTCATGGTGTTTCTAACAGCCTGCAGGAGTATGTCCGTGTTTTCGGAAGAGAACGGATATCTCTTCCTCTCTTCTGGGAACAAAGTTTATGGACCCTCACCCTCTGCAGAGTCTGAAATAGAGTGAATTGAGACCTCTCCTTCTTCTGAGGAAATATCCTGCTCCCCCCTGGGTCTTTTAGGGCGGGGGGATTCAGCTGGTATCAGAGATGATACCATAGTTTGTACCTCTTCTCTGATCATAGTTCTAATGCTGTCTAGAAAGGAGCTCTGCTCTTCTTTGAGTATTCCTGACATACAGCCGTCACATAGTTTTTTAGAATGTCCTTCTGGCAGTCTGCTTGAGCATAAGGGACATCTAATAGTCTTGCACTTAGTCACCGCTGTTGTACGCTTGGGCGCTTCTTTATCCTGCAATTGACATATAAGAGGGCCCTGTCGTTTGTATCTGACCAGTCCAAATAAACCCCACTATGTATCACTTACATGTTCAGGGGCGAGCTCTGAGGACTGCACGTCTTGATGGTTAGCACCTTTCATGACTACTGGACAAATGGCCTGTCAACTAACCGTGTCTAAATAGTTTACCTCACCTGTCTTAAAATCATCTGAACCGTCTTCCTTCCCGAGCTCAGCTGCTGCAGTTTTCTGGTGACTGAAGGTCCCAGCCGTACTGCGCATGCGTCCTCTGGAACGCAGGCAGACCGGCCTGGGACTCTGTACTTTTGGTGTCCTCATGTCCTGGGCTCTCCCCTTCATTCCAGCACCATATTGGGCCACCAGAAGCCGGAAACGCCAGCGACGCTGGATCCGGCTGACCGCGCCCCCGGAAGTGATCCCCCAGCGCGCCCCCTCCAACGCAAGCACCGGAAGTCCTGGGAGCTGCCACCGGAGCCAGAAGCTTCAGGGAAATGCTGCCGATCATGGCACATGGAGCTCAGGCCCAGAACTTACCGGCACCGCTGCAGTAGCTGCTGCCTCAGAGCCCTTTTGATGAAGGGATGAGGCAGCTGACGGGAGCGCAAAGCTCTACCAGGATCGCGTGAGGGACCTCCATCGGGACCCCCCATGGTCCAGAGCCCACACCCGGAGCAAGGACCGCCTTCGGGAGCCTCTGCTCCCTAATATCCAGGTAAATCTTCTGGAGAACTCTCTCCTGCGTCTGTCCCTGATAGGGACAAGAAAAACACTGAAGGGTGGAGGTGGGGAGGGGCTATTTAACCTCTTCTGTGTTCCTCTCCCTATCAAGGATACGAAGGACAACCTCCTGGTGGTGCTGTCAGGAGGGACGTCCTGGAAAATGCAGGTTTAAGTGCGTTTTTTTTTTTTGCTTATTTGGTGCGTTTTTTTGGTGCGTTTTTTTTTTCTCTTTGTCCAGGCTAATGTCCTTAGATTTGCAGCAGCAAAAACGCAGCAAATAATGATATCTGCGTTTTTGCAGCGTTTTTTTCAACACCCATTCAAGTCAATGGGTGAAAAAAACGCAGCAAAAACGCTGAAAAAAGTAACATGCTCTATGTCAAAAAAACGCAGCAAAGCACAAAATACTGATCAAACAAAAAACCAATGTGTGTGCATGAGATTTCTGAAATCTCATAGGCTTTGCTGGAACTGTAAAGCAGCTGAAAATTAGCATTAAAAAACGCTGCAAAAATACGCAGCAAAAACGTCCTGTGTGAACTTACCCTGAAAATCTGCACTGCAGGTCGATTTCCACTTTGTTTTTTTCAGTAGCTAATCAAGATTTCCACTTTTCTGCTCCTGTAATATTTTGAACATTTCCCACCCTTTTAATCGTGAGGGAAATTTGCAGCATATCTGTCACATATGAACATAACCTTAGATCAGAACTTCTCATTGAGAGGCTGGCCTCAATAGCTGTTGGGGCGGCTTTGCTGGAGAAGCAGGTTTCATAAAGTGGTCATGTTCTGCAAAGTCAGTCTATGCCTGTAGCAATTTTTGATACACTATCATACTTGACTAATTCTGTGCTTAAGTTAGGGTATGTGCACACGCTGTGGATTTTGCTGCGGATCCGCAGTGGATTCGCCTTAGCGATCAGGTTAATCCTTTCTTTTATTGATAGATCGGGCGATTCTGAATGCGACGATACCAAATATGTATATGTTTGATTTTTTTTTTTCATTATTTTATTTTGGATTGGGCGAAAGTGGGGTGATTTGAACTTTTATATATTTTTTTTAAATATTTTTAAAAAACATTTTTTTTTTTTACTTTTGGCATGCTTCAATAGTCTGTCTCAATGAGAGACTAGAAGCTGCCATAACCCGATCGTCTCTGCTACATACAGGTGATAATCAGATCGCCTGTATGTGGCAGAATTGTTCACTTGCTATGAGCGCCGACCTCCTCTTTGAAGGGAGCTGAAACTCGCAGTGACAGCCCCGAAGCCGGAAAGATCAGAAGATCTGTATGCATACCCCTCCTCACATGTAAAACGCCATGGAATAAATGGCACTATAATAATAAATAACAATAATAATAATAATCTGTATGGAGGAGTGGGCCAAAATCTCTTCTGCAGTGTGTGCAAAGTTGGTCACAAACTACAGGAAACATCTGACCTCAGTAATTGCAAACAAAGGTTTCTGTACCAAATCTTAAGTTATGTTTTACTATTGTATTAAATACACTTAATTTGCATTTTATTGCATAAAATATGTAAAAATCATAAAATATGATATAGTTGATTTGTTTTTTAAGATTCTGTCAGTAGTAGTGCACCTACACTAAAAATTACAGACCTCAACATTCTTTGTAAGTGGGAAAACTTGCACAGTTGGCAGTGTATCACTTATTTTCCCCACTGTGAATATTTGCCTGATATATCAGGCGTGGGAAGAGAAAATCGCACGGTGAGTGGTACAGTTGACCCAGCAATTGTAATTTGTGGGTATTGTGCATGGCATCTATTCAAATTAATAACACATGTGAAATAAAGTTTAACAACAAGATTTGCAAGAGTCTGGTTCAGCAGCCATGTCAGAAGTCTGTGGCCACTAAACAAGGCCCTGCAAATCTCCTATGCCTCTTCTAATTAGTAGGCCCTGCAACATCATTACATTGCAGCAAGATGCTCAAATGACATCAAGGTGGTCTTCTACCAAGAAAAACGGCCGGGCATGTCACATGTAGTAATGCCGCAAGACTCTGGTCCAGAAAACATGGAGAACTGGCATGGCCGCTAGACAAGGGTACTGCAAAACATTTTGCTCAACTCTACAATGCAGTATACTAAATTTGACCAGAAACCAAACAAAATTAAAAAATACCAATCAATTACCAGACCTTCTGTAGTGAGTGCTATGATATGAACATTGCCAGCTACATCAGCACATTTACAGTAATACACATTGACACTCTACAATCTAGTAATTTATTACAAGTAATTAATAAAATAAATGTACCCTAGTGCAGTATTCACATAAGCAGTTCAAGTGGAAATTAAATACTATGCAGTGAAAGCAAAAAAAAAAAAAAAAAAAGCTGTTATATAAAAAAAAAAAAAAATCTTCACGTGTGTATTTCGTTGACTGCATCAAAGTTGTCCACTAAGTAAGATGGCCGCCCATTCCTCCAAGGATTCCTTTTGTACATATATTAACATAAACACAGAGCTTTTTCTCTTTTGTGATGGTGACTACAATGTCCTTGGCCACCCTAAACCCCCTGATACAAAAGGTCATATTTTGGAATGTTCTTTGGATCTATTGGACTTTGGACAATGAGCTTTCCACGCATTGCGCCCCTGTAAATTACTTCAATGAGGTCAATAAAATCTTGCTTCGTCTTGAAACTTCCTACAAACTTGGTATGATCTGGGGACCTAGAAAACAAACTGTGACATTAGGGCCTAAGCAATGAAACATTGTAAAAAAAATACAAGTCCAGTGTAGAATACGATCAGTACCATAAAATATCCCATCATCGGTCAGTTTGAAATGGCCACAATAGAGACTATATGAGCCCATTCATGTATACACCCCTATGGCTATATGATTGCTTTAGTTAGCCCCAATCTGTGTGCATCCTAGTGAACAATCCATCTGTTAAGATAACCTTCAAACTGCTGTCAGAGTAGATAGCAAAGATTCAGTATTATAAATCATACTGATGAATGAACATTATAGGTCCTAGAGATTGAATATCCTATTAATAACACAAATTAGTGTGATTTTAAATGTATTTACCACTTATTCAGATTAGCAATAAGTCATGTTTTAATGCATCCCTTAATTAGGGCTTATTTACCCTTCAGGTAATTTGGTAATACGTATTCATACATCGCTCTATGTACACTCTCCTGCTGGAACACAGCGTTTCTTCCTACTGAGCTTCATTCCAAAAATCCATGCTTTGGCTACAGTCACAATTTGTGATATGTCCATTTTCTTTTGTCTGACAGCATAAAATTTAATTGAGATACAGTATATGCATCTTAGGGTACTATCACACTCTGCAACTTTCCAACGATCACGACCAGCGATACGACCTGGCCGTGATCGTTGGAAAGTCGTTGTGTGGTCGCTGGGGAGCTGTCACACAGACAGCTCTCCAGCGACCAACGATGCCGAAGGCCCCGGGTAACCAGGGTAAACATCGGGTTACTAAGCGCAGGGCCGCGCTTAGTAACCCGATGTTTACCCTGGTTACCATCGTAAAAGTAAAAAACAAACAAACAGTACATACTCACATTCCGGTGTCCGTCAGGTCCCTTGCAGTCTGCTTCCTGCTCTGACTGAGTGCCGCCGTAAAGTGAAAGCAGATCACAGCGGTGACGTCACCGCTGTGCTCTGCTCTTACATTCCGGCCGGCAGTCAGTCAGAGCAGGAAGCAGACTGCAAGGGACCTGACGGACACCGGAATGTGAGTATGTACTGCTTGTTTTTTTTTACTTTTACGATGGTAACCAGGGTAAACATCGGGTTACTAAGCGCGGCCCTGCGCTTAGTAACCCAATGTTTACCCTGGTTACAAGCGAACGCATCGTTGGATCGCTGTCACACACACCGATCCAACGATGACAGCGGGAGATCCAGCGACGAAAGAAAGTTCCAAACGATCTGCTACGACGTACGATTCTCAGCAGGGTACCTGATCGCTGCTGCGTGTCAGACACAGCGATATCGTATGGATATCGCTGGAACGTCACAGATCGTACCGTCGTAGCGACAAAAGTGCCACTGTGTGACAGTACCCTTAGTTTTAAGAACAAATTTGTTTCTCTGCTTTGTGCGACTCAGAGCTTGTCCTATTCTTATCTGTTTTGCTGATCAGATTCTACCATTAAAGGAGACCTGTCATGTAAAAAAAAAAAAAACTGTCAATCTGCAGGTTAATAGCGTTTTAAAGTCGTGCCACCCACTGCACTGAAAGTCTGGCTACGAGGAGCAAATTAACTTTATTCCTCCAGGCAGCAACCGACTTTCAGTCATAGAGCTGGGTCGGCGAGGTTTCAGTCCCCGCTCATTACAAAGTGAGAAGCCAACGTTACACTGATGCACTGCTGAGCTGGCTGTCAGTCAGTGCTGGGGGCATGGTTACAGCTGCTGCTCACTGTGTACTGAGCTACAACTGAAGCTGTACCTCTATGACTGAAAGCCAGAGGAAGAAAGGTCATTTCCTCCAGGCTATCAGAGCAGCGGCCATATATCTTCAGAAGGCTATTAACCTGCATATTAACCCCACATTTGCAGGTTTTTGCACATAACAGGTTCCCTTTAAAGTCTATGAGAATCCAAGTAAAATGGATGAGAAACGGAAGACATGTTTTGTTCTTTAGAATGTAGCCTAATACTAATATTTTTAACAACAAAAAATCTGTGTGAAATTACAACTCCAAGCCTAGCAGGTTGCTGGCTCACTTCACACTTAGGTCTGGTCAAATGGACGAAATAGGCATCACTGTGCCTTTTAAACTAAAATAGCTGGGACTGTATTGGAGCAGCTACCGGGAGTTGAGGACTCCAAGTCTGAGTGGTGTAATTAATAAGTTATATAACTCATTCTGGATAGGAAGGAAATGAACGATATTCCATTAGTAGATCCAATAGAATAACATATAGCACATTAATATCACCTTACCCGTAATCCACTTTCATATGTTGCCCATTAAAGAAAAAGACAGTAGATGGGATGTAGCTGATATCAAAGTATTGGCGGTAGACCGGCACTTTGTCCACATCCACAAGATAAATGGCAGCCATTTTACTTAAGTCATGGGATGTCTTTGCAAGCTGAAAAGACAGGAACAAAGTGAAAATGGAAATAAGATACGATGGATATGGATTGGGTAGGTGTCCAAGGTACGTCAGAAAAACTTTCCAAACATAATGCAGTAGGATTCAGGAAATAAACTCACAATATTATCCAGCTGCAAACAAACAGGATCGTCATCTCTTCCAAACCGGAGAACCAAGACCACCTCAGCTGTCGTCTTTATCACATGATCTACATCGGATTTACTACTTATTTTCGGGAGAAGAAAACTCATGATTTTCAAGGTTTGGACTCAGATGGTTTCTGAAAAAGAGGTGTGGAAACATTTAATAAAAAGCTAATCAGGTCTGTTTTTAAGTGCAGGCTTTCTCTTAGCATAGGCATGTTTAAAGGATTTTCAATAAATGGTAAAATGCAAAGTTGCTTGTTTTTACAACCACATTGCAAGTTTACCCATTTAAGGAGATGAAAAAACTGCACTGACATTTAAAAAAAAAAAAACAGCAGTGTGCTTTTACCCCTTTATGGTTTATTTACACGCCTACATAGTGGGCGCATTTTCTCGCCCATAATACTGCTGTAACAAGAGCCAAATGGACAGTTTAACAGGCATAGAGTTAGTTCAGGTTGTCAGATCCATGTATGACAGGACCTGCAGTTGTTACTGACGAGAAGTTATAGCCACCTTCATTTAGATTGTCCACTTATTTTCTTCCCAATTAATTTGCCATAACCGTGGATGTCCCAACAGTTGTGATTCTGAAAGTGTTGCATAGGCTGATGGGGAACCTGGGCTCTGTACCAGAGAGGCTTCAGATGTCGCCATTTGGCAGATGAGTTATTGAGCCTCACATTAGCTAATCTATGAGCCAGGAATGAGAGCCAGTGTATATGATCAGCTCCCATTCTAATGGACTCGAGGCAACAGTGCATTACATAGCTGGCCATTTATCTGAATGGGTGTCTCTCCCCTGCATCGGCTGCAATTTCTAAGGGGTTGTCTATTATGACACAAACACTTTAAAAACAAAAATAAAAGCGAACTTAATTTTCTATTGGCAAAAATGATGTAACTTTCAATGGAGACTCTGATGCAAGTTTTTAACCTAGACCAAATGGGGGTTTACAAAGTCCCATACAAATGGTGTGGAAAAAAATATACATCACGCAGTGTTTTAAAAGGTTAAATCAGCATCAAAAACCCTTATTAGGCCGGTTTCACACGTCAGTGTCTCCAGTACGTGTAGTGACAGTTTTCTCACGTACCGGAGACACTGTCACACGTATGCAAATGTCAGCGTGTTTTGACGGACATGCAGACATGTCCGTTTTTACCCAGACACACGAGCTGCAAAACGTGCCACACACGTGCACACGGAGAACAGTATACACTGTCCTCTGTGTGCACAAACAGCCGAGGGGGAAGCAGCACTACTGTAAGCGCTTTTCCCTGCGTGTGGTGCTGAAGCCGGCTGTCATCCTTTCTCCTCTGCTCGGCCAGCGAGCAGGGGAGAATGAAAGAAGGAAAAATACCACGTGGGGTCCCCCCTAGTTTATTAACCAACCAGACAAAACTCACAGGTGCAGGCTGTTATTCTCAGGCTGGTAAGGGGCCCTCCCAGCCTAAAAACAGCAGCCTGCAGCTGCCTAGAAAAGGTTCTTCAAACTTGACCTGTAGCGGTGGCAAGTGGGGTAATAAGGGGTTAATGTCACCTTCCTATTGTAAGGTGACATTAAGCCGGCTTAGTAGACACTTCTCCATTACTATTCCTATAGTTGTTAAAGGGTTAATAAAACACCACACAGTAAGAAAAAAGTATTTTAATGAAATCAAACAATAAACACAGTTTTGCCATTTTATTAGTCTGCCATTCCAAGCAAAGCTCTCGATCTCCTGTAAAAAATGTAAAAATAAAAAAAACAACAATCTACCCATACCTGTCCGGCGTACAGTCAGTCCCACGCAGTAATCCATATCTAGGGGAATACAAACAAAAGCAATCCAGCACTGCATATTCATAAGGGTCAAAGGTATATAATTTAAAACCCTTCCCATATATCAAGGCGGCATATCGCCAGGTGAAAATACTCAAACATCAGATTAGACACCGAGAGAACCAGAGTATATATAATTCACCACCACATAATCTTAAAATAATCAATTTTTATTTAAATATTCAGTATAAAACACAATACAAAAACAGATTATACAAAGAGGGGGAACAACAACTGAGCACTCAATGAGGGAATCACTGTTCCATTAATATGACCTGGTGTAGCATGTGTCCATGTATTTAGTAAAAAAAGTGTCACTATTATTGGTGTTAAAACACAAGGGATCGTGCTTGTATCAAAAAATAATTAACACCACATAATTACCAACAACATACAAAAATACCGACATCACTGCTTACCCATTGTAAGTCCAGCTGGAAACAGTGGTCCACCCTAAGACCCCTGACGCGCGTTTCGCGTTTTGATGGCTTTTTCAAAGGGGATATGAGTTAATCCTGCACTTGCCCGTCCTTATATACTGCCCCCGGTTGCTGATGCTAGGTCGGCGCATGCGCCCGAGCTCCCCCACACATGTAAAAGACGTCGCCTCCTATTGGCGTCATCTGCCCAGTGCGCATGCGGGTAAAAGTATACCCAGTGACGTCAGGTGCAGGCGCACTGCGCAACATTGTCGCCACACAGAGGTACGTTGTGTAGAAAGGGGCGCGGCGCGCACGCGCACCACCAGCAATCTATCTATAATAGGGCTCGAGTCAGAGAGGAAGGAAGTAGAAGAAAGGAAGCGAAAAAGAACGCATGCGTACTGTGCCGACCCATTACCACACAAAGGAATAATGTGTTTAAATGGAACATGGCACGCACGCGTACCAGCAACAGTCACTACGCTAGGAAAAAACTACAGATGAAAAAAAGCCAAACATAGCATGTCAGCTCATAGCCCTGCATAAATCCACTGTGTTAAATGACACAGCACGCAAATACATTGACAGCAGTCTGTACATGAACAATGACAGGTATAAGTGAACAAAATGTGTTAATATCAAAAAATCCCACACCTAATGTGGTGAAAATCAAAATTTAAAGAATTACATAGATAAAAACAAAGAAAAACGTAAGATATCCACATAATCAATAAAACTAAATTACATAAGTGATACATTGTAATCCATTATACAAATATGTTTTGCACTAAAATACAAACTAAAATATAAATAAGACCCAAAAAAGGGATATATAAAGTGCAAGATGATGTGAATACAAAAATGTATCACACATCATATAGGTGCAATAAAACATCTGTCTTAAAAATTAGAAACTAGCAAACCATTGACAATGATAATGAGTATATAATAACAGCTAAAGAACATTTTCTTCTTCCTTTGACAGTTGATGGCATCTTATTTTCCTCCTTCCAATCCGGACTCTCTCTGGAAGGACAGGCAATCTTCTATAACCCATATACTCAAAACAAGTACACTAAATAGACAAACAGGACAAACAAGGAAATTAAAAATAAGCAACAGAAGAGGTAAGTAGCAATATTATCATACCGAGTTCTTGCAGAAAAATTGTATCTTAAACCCCTACAGACTGTGAAAAGAACAGGGCATACCGTTGTCTCCAAATATTATATTAGTCCAAAGGATCAGAAAAACGTCACAAAAAACCGTCACAAAAAAGGTGCAAAGGTCAATTTTTCATTTAGCCCCTTTGGGGATAGGGTGTCAAGGATCGTAATCCATCTACACTCGCGCTGGGCAAGGATTTGTTTCAAATTTCCACCTCTCACTCCACCGTGGATGCAGTCAATACCCCTGACTTTTAAACCCCGGGGATCAGATCCATGGAATTCCCTAAAATGTTTAGGTAGAGTTTTTAAGATGGATAAATCTACCTCATCTTTAGCAGCCTTGATGTCACGTACATGCTCACGGACTCTAATCCTAAGTTCTCTAGAAGTCAATCCCACATAAATGAGGGAGCAGGGACAAGTCGCGTAATAAATTACGTGTGATGTCCCGCAAGAAATGCGATCACGAATTTTAAATTCCCTGCTTCCATCAGACACCATAAAGGTGTCACATCTCAAGATGTTTGGGCATGCCACGCACGATCCACAGGGGGAGCAGCCATTCCTTGGACCACCAAAATTGAATAGTCTCTTTTCTTTCGCCACATAATGGCTTTTTACCAGATGGTCACGTAGGTTTCTGCTCCTCCTCTGTGTCATGCGCGGCACCTTTGGTATGTGGGCTGCCAGGACTGAGTCCGTGAGCAGTACTGGCCAGTGTTTTTTCAAAATTCCATGGATCCGATCCCATTGGCAATTAGACGTAGAGATATAACTAATCTCATAATTAGTTGCTTCATCCTTCTTTTTAGATGGCTTTAGCAACTCGTTTCTCTCTACATTTCGTGCACGTTTATATCCAGCTTTAATGCTACGAACACTGTAACCCCTGGATTTGAACCTCTCTGACAAGATCGTGGACTGTCTCTCAAAACGTGTCGCTGTAGAGCAGATCCGCTTGTTTCTGAGATACTGACCAACTGGGATGGCCTTAATTGTGGAATAGCTGTGTGCCGAGGAGGCATGTAGGAGTGCATTAACAGAAGTATCTTTCCTATATAAGTCTGTTTCTATCCTTCCATCCTCCCCGACAACCAGACTAATATCCAAAAAATTAATATATTTCTTATGAAAATTATATGTAAATTTCAAATTGAAAGAATTGGAATTAAGGTACCGCATGAACCCCGATAGGCTGGTCTCGTCACCCTCCCAAATCATCAGCACATCATCAATGTATCGAAACCAGCCTATCACTGGGTCAGCGGCCTGCGCCCCGTCGCCCTGAAAAATATGTCTCTCCCAAAAACCGAGAAAAAGATTTGCATACGCCGGGGCACAGGCCACGCCCATCGCGGTACCCTGTATCTGTAAAAAAAAACGATCTTTGAAAACAAAAAAATTGTGTGTTAAAATAAATTCCAATAAATCCAAAATCAAATCAGACAGATGGCCATCCCAGTTGGCCGTCTGAAGAAAGAACCGGGCTGCTCGCAATCCATCAGAATGTCTTATTGAAGTGTACAACGATTCAATATCGATAGTCACCAATAGCATGTTCTCGTCAATTGAGACACCATCGATCTTGGTGAGAACATCTGTTGTGTCTCTGACATAGGAGGGGAGGGTCTCGACCAAAGGTTTTAGGTAAAAGTCAATAAATTTACATATGTTATCACTCAACCCTCCTATGCCAGAGACTATTGGACGTCCAGGGGGATTTACCTTATCTTTATGTATTTTTGGTAAAAAATATAGTGTCGCCACTTTTGGAAACTTCGGCAATAAACCATCTATAACTTTTTTAGGGACAATATTCGACTCAAGGGCACAATTTAAAATGAATTCCAACTCCGTCTGAAACTTTGTCATGGGATTTTGTGGGAGCAAACGGTAAACATCCTTATTCTTCAGCTGGCGAAATGCCTCTTTCTCATATTTCTCAACTGGCCAGATCACGACATTCCCTCCCTTGTCTGCCGGTTTTATCACAACCGTATCAAGCGCCTGTAATTCTCCCAAAGCATGTCTTTGCCTTTTGGTAAGATTGTCATTATATATTTTGTATGGCAAACCTTTTAAATCCTCCGCAACTAATCTGCAGAATATTTCCACCTGAGGACAAACAGACAAGGAAGGGAATGTACGCGACCTGGGTACAATCGAGGAGGGAAAGGGAGTACCTTGATTTTCGGCTTGTTGTTCATTCAACAGATCCTCTAATGCAGCCAGTGCTTGTTGTTCAATGGTACTTGTAAGACTCAATTGTACATTGGTCTGATTATGGAGTTTCTTTAATACAAGTTTGCGGCATAGAAGATGGACATCTTTCAATGCTGTGAAAAAATCAAAGCCGTTACGTGGTACAAAATTTAAGCCCAATTTAAGCAAATCACTCTGAGTCTCAGATAATGGATATGTGGATAGGTTAATTACCTCCAAATTAGTGTTTTTTGCCTTCCGTTCATATGTTGAAGGGAAAGTAAGTTTCCTTTTACTGTTCGTAGGATTTCTTTTGGGGTACCTAGACTTCCCATATCCATCTTTATCTGGAATTCTGGAGCTTTCAGAAGTGACGCTGGACTCATCAGCAGATGTAAGAGAAGAAATTGATCCAGATCTCATTTGGGATCTAGGACGATGATTATTAAAGTTCCTTTTCCATCTATATACTTTATTCTCCTGAAGATCGAGATTATCTCTATGCAATTTTTTAGCTTTAAGTTCCCCAATTTCCTTCTCCCATGTAGAAAAGTCCTTCTCCAAATCTGCATTTAGTCTGTCCAAAGCTTCAGGGGTTAAATCCCCTTTAATTGAAGACTGCAACTCATCAATCTCTTTTTCTAAGTCTCCCAGTTTGCTCTCATCCAATCTCATCAAGATTTCTATAAAACTGCGAGAACACCTTGTCGCAGTCTCCTCCCATTCTTTTTTGAATGTAACATCTTCTACTGGGAAGGAAGGGAAAATTTGAACACGTAATCCTCTTGGAATTAAACCCCGAGTCAAATATTGCCCCAAAGATGCCCTGTTCCACCACAGTCTGGTTCGTCTATGAAGCAAGACTTTCAATCTAGTAATTTGTTCCTTAGACTCCCTGTTACTTAGTTCCAGAGTGCCAGCTGTGTCCTCCTCAAAAACATCATTCAATCGAGATAACCAAGATTGGTCTCGAGCACGAAAGTCCATGTGCTTAGGATTTGAAACTGTAATTAACACAGAAACAATCAGTATACAAACAAAAGCAATCCAGCACTGCATATTCATAAGGGTCAAAGGTATATAATTTAAAACCCTTCCCATATATCAAGGCGGCATATCGCCAGGTGAAAATACTCAAACATCAGATTAGACACCGAGAGAACCAGAGTATATATAATTCACCACCACATAATCTTAAAATAATCAATTTTTATTTAAATATTCAGTATAAAACACAATACAAAAACAGATTATACAAAGAGGGGGAACAACAACTGAGCACTCAATGAGGGAATCACTGTTCCATTAATATGACCCGGTGTAGCATGTGTCCATGTATTTAGTAAAAAAGTGTCACTATTATTGGTGTTAAAACACAAGGGATCGTGCTTGTATCAAAAAATAATTAACACCACATAATTACCAACAACATACAAAAATACCGACATCACTGCTTACCCATTGTAAGTCCAGCTGGAAACAGTGGTCCACCCTAAGACCCCTGACGCGCGTTTCGCGTTTTGATGGCTTTTTCAAAGGGGATATGAGTTAATCCTGCACTTGCCCGTCCTATCTAGGGGAATGTAGTTTACAACCGGGAGCAGTGCTAATGCGACCGCTCCCGGCTGTAAACTACTGGGGAATGAATGAGACACTGCGAGCGTAGGCTCAGTAACTAGCGGTAACGTCACTGAGTCTGTGCTGGCTGCTTCTCATTCATTCCCCACTAGTTTACAGCCGGGAGCGGTCGCATTAGCACCGCTCCCGGTTGTAAACTACATTCCCCTAGATATGGATTACTGCGTGGGACTGACTGTATGCCGGACAAGTATTGGTAGATTGTTGGCTTTTTATTTATTTATTTTTTTTACAGATCGAGGGCTTCGCTTGGAATGGCAGACTAATAAAATGGCAAAACTGTGTTTATTGTTTGATTTCATTAAAAGACTTTTTTCTTACTGTGTGGTGTTTTATTAACCCTTTAACAACTATATGATTAATAATGGAGAGGTGTCTTATTGACACCTCCCCATTACTAAGCCGGCTTAATGTCACCTTACAATAGGAACATCTAATAGATGCACCTTTTCTGGGCAGTTGCATTCTGCTGTTTTTAGGCTGGGGGGCCCATATCCATGGCCCCTTACCAGCCTGAGAATAGCAGCCCGCACCTGTGAGTTTTGTCTGGCTGGTTAAAGGAAATCTGTTACCCCCCCCCCGGCGTTTTTTAACTAAAAGAGCCTTCTTGTGCAGCACTAATGCTGCATTCTGACAAGGTGGCTCTTTTATTCTTTTATTTGGGGTTCCTTCTAATGCTGCAATATTCGTTTTTTTAATTAGCCCGCCATACCTGTAGTCTGTCCGGGGGGCATGTCTTTCCATCCCCTGGACACAAATGTCTCCCAGCCATCCCTCAGCCCCTCCGGGCGCCGCCTCCTGTGCCTTCATTAACGTCCCCGGCACCTGCGCTGTAAGTTCCTTTTTCGGGCATGCGCAGGTTGCCCTGCCCTTCGGCGCCCAGAGGGGCCGAGTGATGGCTGGGAGGCGTTTGTGTCTGGGGGGAAAAGACATGCCCCCCGGACAGACTACAGGTATGGCGGGCTAATTGAAAAAACGAATATTGCAGCATTAGAAGGGACCCCAAATAAAAGAGCCACCTTGACAGAATGCAACATTAGAGCTGCACAAGGTGGCTCTTTTAGTTAAAAACGTCAGGGGGGTGATAGGTTCCCTTTAATAAACTAGGGGGACCCCACGTCGTTTTTTTCTTTCATTCATTCTCCCCTGCTCGCCGGTTGAGCATGAGAGAAGGGATGAAAGCCGGCTTCAGCACCACACGCAGGGGAACAGCGCTTACTGTAGTGCTGCTTCCCCCTCGGCTGTCCGTGCACACGGAGGACAGTGTACACTGTTCTCCGTGTGCACGTGTGTGGCACGTTTTGCAGCCCTTCTTCCCCGGCGGCCGTCCTTGTGGTACTGATGCGGAACAGGGTGGCCACATGTGTGCCACATGTAGTACACACACGGACATCTCCTGTACCATGTTTACCGGTATTGGAAATATCAGGACGTATGAAACCGGCCTAACACACATTTCACAGCCATTTCTGACTACAAATTGCAAAGGAATCCAAAACGGTGATGTTTGGTGATCACTGCAGAGCAAAGGCGCAGGGGGATCCGCTACTGCTATCACCACATGTGTCATCTGACTGTGCTGCTGAACAAATGTATGTAACTCACATCAGTGCTCAGTACATAGCAGGGTCCAATAGGTACTGTAGTGGGGGCCACTTATATACGTATATGTGTGAGGTTCTGTGCTGTATATATATATATATATATATATATATATATACACACAGGTGCATCTCACAAAACTAGAATATCATCAAAAGTTAATTTATTTCAGGTCTTCAATACAAAAATGTAAACTCATATTATATATTTCTGTTAATGTTGATGATTGTGGCCTACAATGAAAACTCAAACGTCATTATCTCAGTAAATTAGAATATTTTATAATACCAGCTTGAAAAAAATATTTTAAAATCCAAAATATTGACCTACTGAAATATATATTCAGTAAAAGCACTCAATACTTGGTCGGAGCGCCTTTGGCATCAATTACTGCATCAATGTGGTGTGGCATGGAGGCGATCAGCCTGTGGCACTGATGAGGTGTTATGGAAGCCCAGGTTGCTTTGATAGCAGCCTTCAGCTTGTCTTCATTGTTGGGTCTGGTGTCTCTCATCTTCCTCTTGACAATACTCCATAGATTCTCTATGGGATTAAGGTCAGATGAGTTCGCTGGCCAATCAAGCACAGTGATACTGTTGTTTGTAAACCGGGTATTGGTACATACGGCAGTGTGGCCAGGTGCCAAGTCCTGCTGGAGAATTAAATATCAATCTCCACAAAGCTTGTTGGCAGAGGGAAGCATGAAGTGCTCTAAAATTGCCTGGTAGATGGCTGTGCTGACTTTGATCTTGATAAAACACAGTGGACCTACACCAGCAGATGACATGGCTCCCCAAACCATCACTGATTGTGGAAACTTCACACTAGACCTCAAGCAGCTTGGACTGTCTGTTTCTCCACTCTTCCTCCAGACTCTGGGACCTTGATTTCCAAGGTCTAGTGTGAAGTTTCCACAATCAGTGATGGTTTGGGGAGCCATATCATCTGCTGGTGTAGGTCCACTGTGTTTTATCAAGACCAAAGTCAGTGCAGCCATCAACCAGGATATTTTAGAGCACTTCATGCTTCCCTATGCCGACAAGCTTTGTGGAGATGGATATTTCATTCTTCAGTAGGACTTGGCACCTGTCCACACTGCCATACGTACCAAAAACTGGTTTAAAAACAACAGTATCACTGTGCTTGATTGGCCAGCAAACTCACCTGACCTTAACCCTATAGAAAATCTATGGAGTATTGTCAAGAGGAAGATGAGAGACACCAGACCCAACAATGCAGATGAGCTGAAGGCTGCTATCAAAGCAACCTGGGCTTCCATAACACCTCAGCAGTGCCACAGGCTGATCACCGCCATACCACGCCGCATTGATGCAGTAATTGATGCCAAAGGAGCCAGACCAAGTATTGAATGCATTTACTGAACATACATTTCAGTAGGCCAACATTTCGGATTTTAAGATAATTTTTCAAGCTGATGTTATAAAGTATTCTAGTTTTTTAGATTGTGAGCCCCATGGAGGACAGTGATGATTATGTGTGTAAAGCGCTGCGGAATATGTTAGCGCTATATAAAAATAAAGATTATTATTATGTACTGAGATAATGACTTTTGGGTTTTCATTGGCTGTAAGCCATAATCATCAACATTAACAGAAATACACACTTGAAATAGATCACTCTGTTTGTACTGACTCTATATAAGAGTTTCTCTTTTTCTATTGAAGTACTGAAATAAATGAACTTTTTGATGATATTCTAATTTTGTGAGATGCACGTGTGTGTGCCCCCAATATAACTTGTTATTGTACATCATGCCCCCACTATAGAATGAGGTACTGCTGTGTACTGAGCGCTGATATATCTACTATATAATTGTCTAAGGGTCACTTCCGTCTGTCTGTCTTTCTGTCTGTCACGGATATTCATTGGTAGCGGCCTCTGTCTGTCATGGAAATCCAAGTCGCTGATTGGTCGTGGCAAAACGCCCACAACCATTGCCACGACCAATCAGCGACGGGCACAGTCCGGCGGCAAAATGGCCGCTCTTTCCTCCCAGCAGTCAGTGCCTGCTCCATACTCCCCTCCAGTCAGCCCTCACACAGGGTTAATGCCAGCGTTACCGGAGCGCGGTGTAACGGACTCCGGTTACGCAGCTATTAACCCTGTGACCAACTTTTTACTATTGATGCTGCGTATGCAGCATCAATAGTAAAAAGATCTAATGTTACAAATAAGAGTAATAAAAAAAAAGGTTAATCTCACCCTCCGATGTCACGGCTGTCCTCGGCAGTGCAAGCGGCAGGTTCTGGTGCCAAGGATGGTGTGCGAGAAGGACCTTCCATGACGTCACGGTCATGTGACCGCGATGTCATCACAGGTCCTGCGCTCATACCAACCCTGGGACCAGAAGCTGCCACGTGCACTGCACACAGGCACCAGAACTTCAAGGGGCCTTCAGAAGGTGAGTATATGTTTATTTTTTATTTTAACCCCTTCCCGACCTGTGACACAGCGTATGCGTCATGAAAGTCGGTGCCAATCCGACCTGTGACGCATATGCTGTGTCACAGAATGATCGCGTCCCTGCAGATCGGGTGAAGGGGTTAACTCCCATTTTACCCGATCTGCAGAGACAGGGGGAGTGGTGCTTCAGCCCAGGGGGGGTGGCTTCACCCCCCCGTGGCTACGATCGCTCTGATTGGCTGTTGAAAGTGAAACTGCCAATCAGAGCGATTTGTAATATGTCACCTAAAAAACTGGTGAAATATTACAATCCAGCCATGGCCGATGCTGCAATATCATCGGCCATGGCTGGAAATACTGAAGTGACCCCCCCCACACCCACCGATCGCCCCCCCAGTCCTCCGTTATGGGGTCCGGTCCCCTCCGTCCGCCTGCCGGCTCCCCCGTCCTCCTGTCCGCTCCCTCCTTGTTTGGATTCACCCCCCCTGTGGTCCGATTACCCCCCCTGTGCTCCGATCCACCCCCCCACCACCCCTTCATACTTACCGATCCTCCCGGTGTCCGTACGTCTCCTCGCTGGGCGCCGCCATCTTCCAAAATGGCGGGCGCATGCTTAGTGCGCCCGCCGAATCTGCCGGCCGGCAGATTCCTTACAGGTACATTTTGATCGCTGTGGTAGGTTCTATCACAGCGATCAAAATAAAAAAAATAATAAATAAACCCCCCCCCCTTTATCACCCCCATAGGTAGGGACAATAATAAAATAAAGAAAATATATATATTTTTTTTTCGTTTTCCACTAGGGTTAGGGTTAGAACTAGGGGTAGGGTTAGGGTTAGGGGTAGGGTTACGGGTAGGGTTAGGGTTATGGCATGTGCACACAGTGCGGATTTGGCTGCGGATCCGCAGCGGATTGGCCGCGGATCCGCAGCGGATTGGCCGTGGATCCGCAGCGGATTTGGCTGCGGATCCGCAGCGGATTGGCCGCTGCGAATTCGTAGCAGTTTTCCATCAGGTTTACAGTACCATGTACACCTATGGAAAACCAAATCCACTGTGCCCATGGTGCGGAAAATTCCGTGCAGAAACGCTGCGTTGTATTTTCCGCAGCATGTCAATTCTTTGTGCGGATTCCGCAGCGTTTTACACCTGTTCCTCAATAGGAATCCGCAGGTGAAATCCGCACAAAAAAACACTGGAAATCTGCTGTAAATCTGCAGGTAAAACGCAGTGCCTTTTACCTGCAGATTTTTCAAAAATCGTGCGGAAAAATCTCACACGAATCCGCAACGTGGGCACATAGCCTTAGGGTTAGGGTTGGAATTAGAGTTAGGGTTGGAAATAGGGCTAGGGTTGGAAATAGGGTTAAGATTAGGCTTGTGGTTAGGGTTACGGATAGGGTTAGGGGTGTGTTGGGGTTACAGTTGTGGTTAGGGTTGGGATTAGGGTTAGGGTTGGGATTAGGATTAGGGTTGGAATTAGGGTTACGGGTGTGTTGCGGTTAGGGTTGTGGTTAGGATGTGTTGGGGTTAGGGTTGTGATTAGGGTTATGGCTACAGTTGGGATTAGGATTAGGGGTGTGTTGGGGTTAGTGTTGAAGTTAGAATTGAGGGGTTTCCACTGTTTAGGCACATCAGGGGTCTCCAAACGCAACATGGCGCCACCATTGATTCCAGCCAATCTTGCGTTCAAAAAGTCAAATGGTGCTCCCTCCCTTCCAAGCCCCAACGTGCGCCCAAACAGTGGTTTACCCCCACATTTGGGGTACCAGCGTACTCAGGACAAACTGGGCAACAACTGTTGGGGTCCAATTTCTCCTGTTACCCTTGCAAAAATAAAAAATTACTTGCTAAAACATAATTTTTGAGGAAAGAACAATTATTTTTTATTTTCACGGCTCTGCGTTATAAACTTCTGTGAAGCACTTGGGGGTTGAAAGTGCTCACCACACATCTAGTTAAGTTCCTTGGGGGGTCTAGTTTCCAAAATGGGGTCACTTGTGGGGTGTTTCTACTGTTTAGGCACATCAGGGGCTCTGCAAATGCAATGTGACGCCCGCAGACCATTCCATCAAAGTCTGCATTTCAAATGCCACTACTTCCCTTCCGAGCCCCGGCATATGCCCAAATAGTGGTCTACCCCCACATATGGGGTATCAGCGTACTCACAACAAACTGGGCAACAAATATTGGGGTCCAATTTCTCCTGTTACCCTTGTGAAAATAAAAAATTGCTTGCTAAAACATCTTTTTTGAGGAAAGAAAAATGATTTTTTATTTTCACGGCTCTGCGTTGTAAACTTCTGTGAAGCACTTGGGGGTTGAACGTGCTCATCACACATCTAGATAAGTTCCTTGGGGGGTCTAGTTTCCAAAATGGGGTCACTTGTGGGGTGTTTCTACTGTTTAGGCACATCAGGGGCTCTGCAAATGCAATGTGACGCCCGCAGACCATTCCATCAAAGTCTGCATTTCAAATGCCACTACTTCCCTTCCGAGCCCCGGCATATGCCCAAATAGTGGTCTACCCCCACATATGGGGTATCAGCGTACTCACAACAAACTGGGCAACAAATATTGGGGTCCAATTTCTCCTGTTACCCTTGTGAAAATAAAAAATTGCTTGCTAAAACATCTTTTTTGAGGAAAGAAAAATGATTTTTTTATTTTCACGGCTCTGCGTTGTAAACTTCTGTGAAGCACTTGGGGGTTGAACGTGCTCACCACACATCTAGATAAGTTCCTTGGGGGGTCTAGTTTCCAAAATGGGGTCAATTGTGGGGGGCTTCTACTGTTTAGGCATATCAGGGGCTCTGCAAACGTAACATGATGCCCGCAGACCATTCCATCAAAGTCTGCATTCCAAAATGTCACTACTTCCCTTCCGAGCCCCGGCATATGCCCAAACAGTGGTTTACCCCCACATATGGGGTATCATCGTACTCAGGACAAACTGGACAACAACATTTGGGGTCCAATTTCTCCTATTACCCTTGGGAAAATAAAAAATTCTGGGCTAAAAATCATTTTTGAGGAAAGAAAAATTATTTTTTATTTTCACGGCTCTGCGTTATAAACTTTTGTGAAGCACCTGGGGGTTATAAGTGCTCACTATGGGTCATTCCATGTCAAGTGAACCAATGATTTTTACCACTATATTTTTAATTCTTTTGAGATTTTGGTATTTGGTAATAGTTTGTCAGAGAATGCAAAATGTGAAGAAAAAAAAAATTCTAGATATTTTTTTTTATTTTTTATTGATTTTCAAAGTTCGGAAAAAGTGCGAATTTCGGTGTTGCCTGCCCTTACATTTCTCCCCGTAACTCAGGCTAGAAAAGAGATAGAGAAACAAAATAAACACCATTCTACTCAGAACTGTACATGCTTTCACCAGATATGTCACAAGAGTATCTTTGATAATAATTTACCTATGCGAACGCAAGCGCAAAACTTTAAAACCCATTTCCGAAAAAAACGTTTAATTTAAATATTTCAAAAACTGCACATGTGCCTGTTATGCTCCTAGCCACTTCTGCACCAAAATACAAGCTGGGATCGTGATGGGATCATATTTTAAAAAATAAAACTATTACAGTGTCAGTTCAAAAATCTTGATTTCAGGTCTGTTCAGCCTGTGGTGTAGAAGTGTGGGGTCTGTATTTACCAAATATTCCATGATTGTTAGCTATTCCTGTATTATTTTATTATGTTAGAGTTAGAAGCAGGAGAGGACAGAGGAGAAAGCTTTGTTAGGGCCCAACCTGAGATTGAACAGGGGTAGACGGTGACTGCAGAGCAGATGACAGGCCGGCAGCTCGGGCCTCCACAGGCCGTATTCACACCAAATCTTATCACCCAGGCAACTCCTCAAATGGAGGGAGAAAAATACTCTTACCATCCAGTTCATGTATTGTACAAACCAGGACTACAGGGAGGAGGAGAGATTGTTATAACATCGGTTACAGGCACAGGGACTCAGCAATACCGCACTGTTATCCCATGTAGTGGAAATAAAGACAGTGACGTCTATGACGTGGTAGAAGGCGGCACAAGATCGGCAATGGATGACACAACTGGCGATGTGACCTGTGAATATGATCGGCGCTGACGGCTACTGGACTCTCCAAAGATTGTGAAAATGAAGACGTAGAAGTGACTTTTCTGCACCTTCTGGTCCAGCGCCGTCCTTTGTGTATCCAAGAAAACCAGACATTGTAAAAGTGAACAAAAATCAGATATAACTCAGGTGGAGCCGAGCACCATGACAGCCGCACATACTCTGACACAGAAGGAAACGGCCATTGCTAGTGAGCGCTTATGGACAAGATGACATTTCACCCACTAGAAGGGACACATTGATGATAACAGGCCAGTGTAAAAACCTACTATTAATTGTTTAATTAGTTCATATTTTATAGTACGAGGATTTAACTACTGGACTATTCTTCTTAAACACTTCAGAAATGACATGTTTAGTGATATAGTAGAAAAAAAAATGTTCCATGTATAAATGGGTGGTAGAAATATTGGTTCTTTTAATCTTGTTTTTAACATATAATCAGGATGAGACTGTATTTAGAAAACCACACTTGAGGATGTGATCACGTTTTTTCTTTTGGCTTGTTCAATGAATTAGGCTACGTTCACACGTTCCTTTTTTTCATCCTTTTTTTTTTCAGGTCCTGTTTTGAAAAACCGCAGCTAAATTCAGCGCTGATTTTAGCTGCGGTTTTTGATCCTTTTTCTTCTGCGGATTCCACTGCGGGTTTCCAAATGCAGTTTCCTATTGGTGCTGCTGGAAACCCGCAGTGGAATCCGCAGAAAGAATTGACATGGTACTTCTTTTTTCTGCAGGCAAAACCGCTGCGGATTTGCCTGTGGAAAAAAGGATCGTCGGCACAGCGGTTCCTGTTTTCCATTGGGTTACATTGTACTGTAACCTACATGGAAAACTGCTGCGGATCCGCAGTGCAAATCCGCTGCGGATCCGCAGCAAAAACCGCACCGTGTGAACATAGCCAAAAGGTTGAAAATGCTGAGCCAGTTGTTATGATGATTAAGATGTATTTATTCTGGCACTTTGGTATTTGTTTTTTGTGTTTCTTTATTGTTACATATAAATGCTGAATGCAATAAGTTGTAATTTGAAAAGAAAAAGGGAAGAAGCTCACACAAACATAAAATCAGATGATTCAAGGCTTAAAAAAAAATACAAATTTGATAGGTCCCAAGTTGAATCCCTGTACAAATATAAACAAGGACACAAGTAACACACATGCATGTTTTCACAATTTTAAAACATACGTTTTTTTCAGAATTGCGCATCAAAATGTTTAATTTGATTTCACCAAAACAAAATATAAAGAAACATAGTCTTGTGACATATCAAATGAAAGCCGGTACCGTTCTGAGAAAAATGATGCCTCTCCCACCTCTATATCTTAATCATAGCCCGAGATATGATAAAAAATGTAAAGCCATACCAGGCCAAAATCAGCGCTTTTTTAAAACTTTAAAAATCTGTAAAAAATTAACTGATGAAGAAAAAAATTCTAAACTTTTAATTTGTAATTAACTAAAGTTGTACTTCATAAAAACAAAAAATAAAAAAAATCTAAAGACGTCAGGTAAAAAAAATATTCATATTTGGATCACTTGATATGGAATGACCCCTATGCATCTAGATAAGTTCCTTGGGGGGTCTAGTTTCCAAAATGGGGTCACTTGTAGGGGAGCTCCAATGTTTAGGCACACAGGGGCTCTCCAAACGCGACATGGTGTCCGCTAACGATTGGAGCTAATTTTCCATTAAAAAAGTCAAATGGCAGGCCTCCCCTTCCGAGCCTTGCCGTGCACCCGAACAGTGGTTTACCCCCACATATGAGGTATCGGCGTACTCAGAAGAAATTGACCAACAAATTTTAGGATCCATTTTATCCTGTTGCCCATGTGAAAATGAAAGAATTGAGGCTAAAAGAAATTTTGTGTGCAAAAAAAGTACTTTTTCATTTTTGCGGATCAATTTGTGAAGTACCTGGGGGTTTAAAGTGCTCACTATGCCTCTAGATAAGTTCCTTGGGGGGTCTAGTTTCCAAAATGGGGTCACTTGTGGAGGAGCTCCAATGTTTAGGCACACAGGGGCTTTCCAAACGCGACATGGTGTCCGCTAACGATGGAGATAATTTTTCATTCAAAAAGTCAAATGGCGCTCCTTCCCTTCCGAGCCTTACCATGTGCCCAAACAGTGGTTTACCCCCACATGTGAGGTATTGGTGTACTCTGGAGAAATTGTCCAACAAATTTTAGGATCCATTTTATCCTGTTGCCCATGTAAAAATGAAAAAATTGAGGCTAAAATAATTTTTTTGTGAAAAAAAAGTACTTTTTCATTTTTACGGAACAATTTGTGAAGCACCAGGGGGTTTAAAGTGCTCACTATGCTTCTAGATAAGTTCCTTTGGGGGTCTAGTTTCCAAAATGGGGTGACTTGTGGGGGAGCTCCAATGTTTAGGCACACGGGGGCTCTCCAAACGCGACATGGTGTCCGCTAAAGATTGGAGCCAATTTTTCATTCAAAAAGTCAAATGGCGCTCCTTCCCTTCCGAGCCCTGCCGTGCGCCCAAACAGTGGTTTACCCCCACATATGAGGTATCAGCGTACTCAGGACAAATTGGACAACAACGTCCATGGTCCAGTTTCTCCTTTTACCCTTGGGAAAATAAAAAAATTGTTGCTAAAAGATCATTTTTGTGACTAAAAAGTTAAATGTTCATTTTTTATTTCCATGTTGCTTCTGCTGCTGTGAAACACCTGAAGGGTTAATAAACTTCTTGAATGTGGTTTTGAGCACCTTGAGGGGTGCAGTTTTTAGAATGGTGTCACTTTTGGGTATTTTCAGCCATATAGAACCCTCAAACTGACTTCAAATGTGAGGTGGTCCCTAAAAAAATGGTTTTGTAAATTTCGTTGTAAAAATGAGAAATCACTGGTCAAATTTTAACCCTTATAACTTCCTAGCAAAAAAAAAAATTGTTTCCAAAATTGTGCTGATGTAAAGTAGACATGTGGGAAATGTTATTTATTAACTATTTTGTGTCACATAACTCTCTGGTTTAACAGAATAAAAATTCAAAATGTGAAAATTGCGAAATTTTCAAAATTTTCGCCAAATTTCCATTTTTTTCACAAATAAACTCAGAAATTATCGACCTAAATTTACCACTAACATGAAGCCCAATATGTCACGAAAAAACTATCTCAGAATCGCAAGGATCCGTTGAAGCGTTCCTGAGTTATTACCTCATAAAGGGACACTGGTCAGAATTGCAAAAAACGGCAAGGTCATTAAGGCCAAAATAGGCTGGGTCATGAAGGGGTTAAGTGTTTTTTAACCACGCATATAGTGCCCACATTGCTATATACTACGTGGGCTGTGTTACTTACTGCGTGGGCTCTGTTATATACTACATCTCTGTTCTATATACTATGTAGCTGGGCAATATACTACGTGACTGTGCTGTATACTACGTCGCTCTGCAATATACTACATGGCTGGGAAATATACTACGTCACTGGGCAATATATTACGTTACTGGGAAATATACTACGTGACTGGGCAATATACTACGTGGCTGGGCAATATACTACGTGGCTGGGCAATATACTACGTGGCTGGGCAATATACTACGTGGACTGTGCAATATACTACATGGCTGGGCAATATACTACGTGACTGGGCAATATACTACGTAGGCTGTGCTATATACTACGTGGACTGTGCAATATACTACGTGGACTGCAATATACTACGTGGACTGTGCAATATACTACGTGGACTGTGCAATATACTACGTGGCTGGGCAATATACTACGTGGCTGGCCAATATACTACGTGGCTGGCCAATATACTACGTGGGCTGTGCAATAAAATACGTGGACTGTGCAATATACTACGTGGCTGGCCAATATACTACGTGGCTGGGCAATATACTACGTGGGCTGTGCTATATACTACGTGGACTGTGCAATATACTACGTGGACTGCAATATACTACGTGGACTGTGCAATATACTACGTGGACTGTGCAATATACTACGTGGCTGGGCAATATACTACGTGGCTGGCCAATATACTACGTGGCTGGCCAATATACTACGTGGGCTGTGCAATAAAATACGTGGACTGTGCAATATACTACATGGCTGGGCAATATACTACGTGGACTGGGCAATATACTACGTGGGCTGTGCTATATACTACGTGGACTGTGCAATATACTACGTGGACTGTGCAATATACTACGTGGCTGGGCAATATACTACGTGGCTGGCCAATATACTACGTGGCTGGCCAATATACTACGTGGGCTGTGCAATAAAATACGTGGACTGTGCAATATACTACGTGGCTGGCCAATATACTACGTGGCTGGGCAATATACTACGTGGGCTGTGCTATATACTACGTGGACTGTGCAATATACTACGTGGACTGCAATATACTACGTGGACTGTGCAATATACTACGTGGACTGTGCAATATACTACGTGGCTGGCCAATATACTACGTGGCTGGCCAATATACTACGTGACTGGCCAATATACTACGTGGGCTGTGCTATATACTACGTGGACTGTGCAATATACTACGTGGACTGCAATATACTACGTGGACTGTGCAATATACTACGTGGACTGTGCAATATACTACGTGGCTGGGCAATATACTACGTGGCTGGCCAATATACTACGTGGCTGGCCAATATAGTACGTGGGCTGTGCAATAAAATACGTGGACTGTGCAATATACTACGTGGACATGCATATCCTAGAATACCCGATGCGTTAGAATCGGGCCACCATGTAGTGTGTGTATATATATATATATATATATATATATATATATATATATATATATATATATACCTTCATATCGCTGATATAAGGTGTATAATATATATACACACACAGGACTGTGCAGACCCTGGAGGTATACCGCAGTACAGAGCCTACTCTACACGTTGGCAGTCGGCGCTCCCGTCCTCCGGTGCTGAGCAGCACGGTGTCGCCGGCCGGTGATGACATTACCTAGTCTCCGCGCATTGTGTCTCTGAGCTGTGGCTGCTGTGGCTTCTGTCACTGGGGAAGGAATAGCGCGCTGCACCGGAAGAGGAAGTGAGTGCCTCTGGGAGCTGCGCGGCGGGCATGTGCGGAGCAGCAGTGGTTGGTACGTACGTGTGTGCAGCCATAGAGAGCCGTAGTAGCCCTCAGTGCCCAGGACGACCAGCTCTGTGACTTGTGCCACCTTCCTGCTGTGCCAGGCACGTGGTGACCGCTCTAATGCCCGCCGGTGCTGGGCAGTGTCACCCCTCCCTCACAGTGATTGTTTTTTTTCCCACTTTCTGTTTTCCTCCCATTCTTCTAGAGACGTGACTTCATGTACTTTTTGTGTGTGAATGTAGCTGTATGAGGGCTTGATTTTTTGGTGGACGATTTTTAGTTCTATAATAATAATTATTTTGTTTTGTTGTTTCGTAGTTCTGAATTTTTGTGGTGTTTTTGCAGCATTCATTGAGCAGTAAAAATGATCTGGAAATGTGATTGTTCGGGTCAGTGTGATTGCTGCGAGGCCAAGCTTGTACTCCGCCACTGACTGCTGATGAGACAACATGCCGACTGTTCTGTGACCGATGGATGGCAGCTGGCGCACAACTTGCACTCACTGGGTGAAATGTTGGTGTTCCACCCTGATGTTACCAATACACCCCCCACCTAGAGTGAAAACTGCTTTTTGATCATATCGGTCTGGATTTTACCTTTAACCCCTTCACCCCAAGGGTGGTTTGCACGTTAATGACCCGGCCAATTTTTACAATTCTGACCACTGTCCCTTTATGAGGATATAACTCTGGAACGCTTCAACGGATCTTGGCGATTCTGACATTGTTTTCTCGTGACATATTGTACTTCATGATAGTGATACAATTTATTCGATATAATTTGCATTTATTTGTGAAAAAAACGAATATTTGGTGAAAATTTTGAAAATTTCGCAATTTTCCAACTTTGAATTTTTATGCCCTTAAATCACAGACATATTTCACACAAAATACTTAATAAGTAACATTTCCCACATGTCTACTTTACATCAGCACAATTTTGGAACCAAAATTTTTTTTTGTGACGGAGTTATAAGGGTTAAAAGTTGACCAGCAATTTCTCATTTTTACAACACCATTTTTTTTTAGGGACCACATCTCATTTGAAGTCATTTTGAGGGGTCTATATGATAGAAAATACCCAAGTGTGACACCATTCTAAAAACTGCACCCCTCAAGGTACTCAAAACCACTTTCAAGAAGTTTATTAACCCTTCAGGTGTTTCACAGAAATTTTTGGAATGTTTAAATAAAAATGAACATTTAACTTTTTTTCACAAAAAAATTATTTCAGCTCCAATTTGTTTTATTTTACCAAGGGTAACAGGAGAAAATAGACCCCAAAATTTGTTGTACAATTTGTCCTGAGTACGCTGATACCCCATATGTGGGGGTAAACCACTGTTTGGGCGCATGGCAGAGCTCGGAAGGAAAGGAGCGCCATTTGACTTTTCAATACAAAATTGACCGGAATTGAGATGGGACGCCATGTTGCATTTGGAGAGCCCCTGATGTGCCTAAACATTGAAACCCCCCACAAGTGACACCATTTTGGAAAGTAGACCCCCTAAGGATCTTATCTAGATGTGTGGTGAGCACTTTGACCCAACAAGTGCTTCACAGAAGTTTATAATGCAGAGCTGTAAAAATAAAAAATCATATTTTTTCACAAAAATGATCTTTTTGCCCCCAATTTTTTATTTTCCCAAGGGTAAGAGAAGAAATTGGACCCCAAAAATTGTTGTGCAATTTGTCCTGAGTACGCTGATACCCCATATGTGGGTGTAAACCATTGTTTGGGCGCAGGGCAGAGCTCGGAAGGGAAGGAGCGCCATTTGACTTTTCAATGCAAAATTGACTGGAATTGAGATGGGACGCCATGTTGCATTTGGAGAGCCCCTGATGTGCCTAAACATTGAAACCCCCCACAAGTGACACCATTTTGGAAAGTAGACCCCTTAAGGAACTTATCTAGATGTGTGTTGAGCACTTTGACCCAACAAGTGCTTCACAGAAGTTTATAATGCAGAGCCGTAAAAATAAAAAATCATATTTTCTCACAAAAATGATCTT
Source organism: Ranitomeya variabilis (assembly GCF_051348905.1). NCBI lineage: Eukaryota > Metazoa > Chordata > Amphibia > Anura > Dendrobatidae > Ranitomeya > Ranitomeya variabilis. Next base: position 483,961,776 of record NC_135234.1, on the reverse strand, counting down.
TTCGCCCCTATTTTTTTATTTCCCCAAGGGTAAGAGAAGAAATTAGACCACAAAAGTTGTTGTGCAATTTGTCCTGAGTACGACGATACCCCATATGTGGGGGTAAACCACTGTTTGGGCGCATAGCAGAGCTCGGAAGGGAAGGAGCGCTATTTTACTTTTCAATGCAAAATTGACTGGAATTAAGATGGGATGCCATGTTGCGTTTGGAGAGCCCCTGATGTGCCTAAACATTAAAAACCCCCACAAGTGACACCATTTTGGAAAGTAGACCCCCTAAGGAACTTATCTAGATGTGTTTTGAGAGCTTTGAACCCCCAAGTGTTTCACTACAGTTTATAACGCAGAGCCGTGAAAATAAAAATTCTTTTTTTGTTCACAAAAATGATTTTTTTAGCCCCCAGTTTTGTATTTTCACAAGGGTATCAGGATAAATTGGACCTCAAACGTTGTTGTCCAATTTGTCCTGAGTACGCTGATACCCCATATGTGGGGGGGAACCACTGTTTGGGCGCATGACAGAGCTCGGAAGGGAAGGAGCGCCATTTGGAATGCAGACTTAAATGGATTGGTCTGCAGGCGTCACGTTGCATTTGCAGAGCCCCTGATGTACCCAAACAGTACAAACCCCCCTCAAGTGACCCCATATTGGAAACTAGACCCCCCCAAGGAACTTATCTAGATGTGTTGTGAGAACTTTGAACCCCCAAGTGTTTCACTACAGTTTACAACGCAGAGCCGTGAAAATAAAAAATCTCTTTTTTTTCCCACAAAACTTATTTTTTGGCCCCCAGTTTTGTATTTTCCCAAGGGTAGCAGGAGAAATTGGACCCCAAAAGATGATGTCCAATTTGTCCTGAGTACGCTGATACCCCATATGTTGGGGTAAACCCCTGTTTGGGCACACGGGAGAGCTCTGAAGGGAAGGAGCACTGTTTTCCTTTTCAACGCAGAATTGGCTGGAATTCAGATCGGATGCCATGTCCCGTTTGGAGAGCCCCTGATGTGCCTAAACAGTGGAAACCCCCCAATTATAACTGAAACCCTAATCCAAACACACCCCTTACCCTAATCCCAACAGTAACCCTAACCACTCCTCTAACCCAGACACACCAACCCTATTCCCAACCATAAATGTAATCCAAACCCTAACCCTATTTTTAGCCCCAACCCTAACTGTAGCCCCAACCCTAGCCCTAACCCTAGCAATAACCCTAGCCCTATCACTAGCCCTAACACTAGCCGTAACACTAGCCGTAACACTAGCCCTAACCCTAGCCCCAACCCTAGCCCCAACCCTAGCCCCAACCCTAGCCCCAACCCTAGCCCCAACCCTAGCCCCAACCCTAGCCCCAACCCTAGCCCCAACCCTAGCCCCAACCCTAGCCCCAGCCCTAACCCTAGCCCTAAACCTAACCCTAACCCTTGCCCTAACTCTAGTCCTAACTCTAGCCCTAACCCTAACCCTAATGGGAAAATGGAAATAAATAAATTTTTTAATTTTTTTATTTTTCCCTAACTAAGGGGGTGATGAAGGGGGGTTTGATTTACTTTTATTGTGGGTTTTTTAGCGGATTTTTATGATTGGCAGCCGTCACACACTGAAAGACGCTTTTCATTGCAAAAAATATTTTTTGCGTTACCACATTTTGAGAGCTGTAATTTTTCCATATTTGAGTCCACAGAGTCATGTGAGATCTTGTTTTTTGCGGGACGAGTTGACGTTTTTATTGGTTACATTTTCGGACACGTGACATTTTTTGATCGCTTTTTATTCCGATTTTTGTGAGGTAGAGTGATCAAAAAACAGCTATTCATTAATTTCTTTTTGGGGAGGCGTTTATACCGTTCCACGTTTGGTAAAATTGATAAAGCAGTTTTATTCTTCGGGTCAGTACGATTACAGCGATATCTCATTTATATCATTTTTTTTATGTTTTGGCGCTTTTATACGATAAAAACTATTTTATAGAAAAAATAATTATTTTGGTATCGCTTTATTCTCAGGACTATAACTTTTTTATTTTTTTGCTGATGATGCTGTATGGCGGCTCGTTTTTTGCGGGACAAGATGACGTTTTCAGCGGTACCATGGTTATTTATATCATTTTTTTTGGTCGCGTGTTATTCCACTTTTTGTTCGGCGGTATGATAATAAAGCGTTGTTTTTTGCCTCGTTTTTTTTTTTTTTTTTCTTACGGTGTTTACTGAAGGGGTTAACTAGTGGGGCAGTTTTATAGGTTGGGTCGTTACGGACGCGGTGATACTAAATATGTGTACTTTTATTGTTTTTTTTATTTTATTTAGCTAAAGAAATGTATTTATGGGAATAATATTTTTTTTTTTTTCTTTATTTAGGATATTTTTATTTTTTATTTTTTTTTACACACATGTGGGGAATTTTTTTTTAACTTTTTTACTTTGTCCCAGGGGGGGATATCACAGATCATTGATCTGACAGAGTGCACAGCACTCTGTCAGATCGACGATCTGCTGTGCAGGGCTGCAGGCTTACCAAGTGTCTGCTCTGAGCAGACACTCGGTAAGCCACCTCCCTCCCTGCAGGACCCGGATGCCGCGGCCATCTTGGATCCGGGACCTGCGGCGAGAAGGGAGGTAGGAGACCCTCGGAGCAACGCGATCACATCGCGTTGCTCCGGGGGTCTCAGGGAAGCCCGCAGGGAGCCCCCTCCCTGCGCGATGCTTCCCTATACCGCCGGTACACCGCGATCATGTTTGATCGCGGTGTGCCGGGGGTTAATGTGCCGGGGGCGGTCCGTGACCGCTCCTGGCACATAGTGCCGGATGTCAGCTGCGATAGTCAGCTGACACCCGGCCGCGATCGGCCGCGCTCCCCCCGTGAGCGCGGCCGATCGGCTATGACGTACTATCCCGTCGAGGGTCAGATAGGCCCAGGTCACCTCGACGGGATAGTACGTCTAAGGTCACAGAGGGGTTAAAGAGGTTGTGCACTACTTTCTCATTTATGATCTGTCATTGATGACTAATCAGTCAGGGTCTGACACCCAGCACACACTGCCGATCAGCGGAAGCCGGAAATGCTCATTTTATATCAGTAGGAGGGGGATGTGCCGCAATTGATTACTGGGGCTGCCATCGCCGAGAACAACTGATCTGTGGTGGTACCGGGCGTCTGACTCTTAACTAATCAGACTTTGTTGATCTATCCTAAGGATAGGTCATCAGTGATATAATAGTGACAACAACTTTAAAGGAAATATGTTATGACATTTTTAAACTGTTCCCAGTGTGTGGTTAGTGATGCAATCATTTCGTTCAGTCACGGTTGTCGCCGTCACGCAATTTGAATCATGTTCCCGGGGTTGTGCAGACGCCACTCGAATCCGCCTTGAATTCCTGCACTTGGGCAGTGTGTATCATGGAGCCGGGCATGTGCTGTGATGAGCGGCTCCCCATGTTTGCACCATGATGAGCGGCTCCCCGCGTATGCACACTGAAGCTGTGTGTAGTACCCAGCTTTACTGACTGTATGCGCATGCACCCACAGTGAAGCTGGGTAGTACACACAGCTTCAGTGCACAAGCTCGGGAAGCCGCATGTCACGGCGCATGTGCAGCTCCACAATAAACACTGCACAAGTGCAGGATCTCAAAGCGGATTGGAGTGAGGTCGGCGCAACCCCGGGAACCTCATTCAAATTGTATGGCGGCGACAACTGTGACTGAACAAAATGAAGCAGGTACGATTAACTATATAAAGTGCTTCTTGCACATTATTATAGTGCTGTTTTTAATTTAAAAAAAAAGAAAAAGTGTTACTGATGCACGTTGCATCACTATCCACGCACTGAGGACAGGTTAGATGCTAAAAATGACATGACAGGTTGCCTTTAAACATGTGTTCACCTGTGGATAAACACATTTAACAAGATCCATTTGGGATCCAAAAGAGCTAGCTCTTTATGGTGAGCAGAGCTGAAACATTCCGGGTTGTCCATCACTACCCCTTTGGATGTTTCCGTATCTCCACCCCCAGTGGTTGGAGTCTGACATCACTTGCAGTGGCAGTGCTATTCTCTGCTCGCTCGTTCTCTCGTTAGGGTGTGTGCACACGTTGCGGATTTTGCTGCGGATCCGCAGCAGCTTTCCATGCGCTTACAGTACAATGTAAACCTATGGAAAACGCAATCCGCAGTGCCCATGCTGCGGGAAAAACGTGCGGAAACGCTTCGGTTTACATTCCGCAGCATGTTACATAGTTACATAGTTACATAGTTAAGGTTGAAGGAAGACTGTAAGTCCATCTAGTTCAACCCATAGCCTAACCTAACATGCCCTAACATGTTGATCCAGAGGAAGGCAAAAAAAAACCATGTGGCAAAGAGTAACTCCACCATGGGGAAAAAAACTCCTTCCCGACTCCACATACGGCAATCAGACTAGTTCCCTGGATCAACGCCTTATCAAGGAATCTAGTGTATATACCCTGTAACATTATACTTTTCCAGAAAGGTATCCAGTCCCCTCTTAAATTTAAGTAATGAATCACTCATTACAACATCATACGGCAGAGAGCTCCATAGTCTCACTGCTCTTACAGTAAAGAATCCGCGTCTGTTATTATGCTTAAACCTTCTTTCCTCCAGACGTAGAGGATGCCCCCTTGTCCCTGTCTCAGGTCTATGATTAAAAAGATCATCAGAAAGGTCTTTGTACTGTCCCCTCATATATTTATACATTAAAATAAGATCACCCCTTAGTCTTCGTTTTTCCAAACTAAATAGCCCCAAGTGTAATAACCTATCTTGGTATTGCAGACCCCCCAGTCCTCTAATAACCTTGGTCGCTCTTCTCTGCACCCGCTCCAGTTCAGCTATGTCTTTCTTAAAAGAAAATTATTTTGTGCGGATTCCGCAGCAGTTTACACTTGCTCCATAATAGGAATCCGCAGGTGTAAAACCGCAGGTGGAATCCGCAGTAAAACGCAGTGCCTTTTACCTGCGGATTTATTAAATCCACTGCGGAAAAATCTGCAGAGCTAAAAAATACGTGTGCACATACCCTTACAATTCGCACTGACGGCGCACTCTACTTCTCATCAGAGTCAATGAGAGAGTGCATTGTTTCTGTGCACTGAGAAGTGCAGTGCATAGTGACAAGATCCTACTGAGTATCCATCAGAATTGACAACTGACGCATGCTCAGTAGAGTAGGGACTAGCCCAGCCTTTGAAACAGATGTCCCTGATGACGCTTCTTTTCAGGGGGGAGGGGCAGTAGCAGTGACCACAGCCGCTGCCCCCTGATGACAATACGTTTGAGTATACTTGGATTCTGAAATGAAGCTTCATCACACAGGATGTAATAAAAATATAAATAAAGCAGTTGGAAATAGTGATGGAGCGATAGGGACCTTTAATTAAAGTATATTAGAAAAAAGATTTGATTTTGAAATTAAATAGATATTCAGAATTATAATAATTTTTAGTTTTTGGTCACCCCTTTAATGAATTAGGGCCATAGTGTCTATAAATATATTGATGGATTTGCAGAAATAAGAATTCATTAACATGCACACACCATTAGATGAATTGGGCGCAACTTATCACTGGCGTCCTACTCGCCAGAACTGTTACTCCAATCAGGGTTGCCACAGTTGTCAATGAATTTTCTATGCACCATCGTGCCCTAGCTCTGCCAAGCTGGCCAAAACTGGCATGAAAACGCCACAGGTTGCCAAATTTTTGTTTAAGCTGATAAACACATTGATCAATCAGGACCAATATTGCTGAGCTGACCTTACAATTATGTTGACAGAAAATAAAAATAACTTGAAAAATGCGGTGATGAAAAATGATTTTTTTCTGGTGTTTCCAGGATTATATTTTGAAGCTTTTGCAGAATCTCTCCCCAAAAAAGTGCATTTTATATTTCACTATAGATTTTATTGTAACATCAGGCTGCTGCATTTTTAGCCAAAAAAATGGAAACAAGATCATGTTTTCTGTTGCTGTTGTTTTTTTTTTGCAGAACTCTGTGTGATTAAAATATGTGGAGTACAGGATGCATGATTTTAGCTATATGAGACTTGTGTGGCAACAGAATCATGCAATAAAGTCTGTATTTTTGCAGTATTCCATATAAAGGAAACTTCACACTATAAGGCCGGCGTCACACTGGCGAGTTTTACGGACGTATGAGCGCAGAAAATACACCCGTAAAATATGCATAACACACGGCCCAATGATTCTCTATGGCCCAGCTCCTATCAGCCGTATTTTACGGATCCGTATTATACGGTCTTCTACGGCCGTACAAAATCGCAGCATGCTGCGTTTGTCACCGTATTGCGCAAAAAAATCGCCAATGAAAGTCTATGGGGGCGAGAAAAATACGGATTACACACGGACCAGCAGTGTGACTTGCGAGAAATACGCAGCGGTGTTCTATAGAAAAGCCGGTAATTCAATTGCCGGCTTTTCATTTCTCCTTCCCAAACCCGACATGATATGAGACATGGTTTACATACAGTAAACCATCTCATATCCCTTTTTTTTTGCATATTCCACACTACTAATGTTAGTAGTGTGTATGTGCAAAATTTGGGCACTGTAGCTTGTAAAATAAAGGGTTAAATCGCGGAAAAAATTGGCGTGGGCTCCCGCGCAATTTTCTCCACCAGAGTGGTAAAGCCAGTGACTGAGGGCAGATATTAATAGCCTAGAGATGGTTATTGGCCCCCCCTGGCTACAAACATCTGCCCCCAGCCACCCCAGAAAAGGCACATCTGGAAGATGCACCTATTCTGGCACTTGGCCACTCTCTTCCCACTCCCATGTAGCGGTGGGATATGGGGTAATGAAGGGTTAATGTCACCTTGCTATTGTAAGGTGACATTAAGCCAGATTAATAATGGAGAGGCGTTAATTATGACACCTATCCATTATTAATCCAATAGTACGAAATGGTTAATAAAACACACATTATTTACAAGTATTTTAATGAAATAAAGACACAGGTTGTTGTAATATTTTATTATACTGGTAATCTACCTGATGACCCTCGTTCTGTAACAAAGGAAAAATAAAAAAAACAATATCCCTGGAGCCTGGTAAAAAGTTCCCACACTCGAGATCATATTAGGACATCCAGCAGAGGGCGCCTCACCGCAACTCAAGGTAACTACAGGTCATTCCCCTGCACTCCATTCATTCCCGGGGGTTTTATAGCCACCAGCACTGCTTTAGCACAGCTCCTGGCTGTAAAATGATTTAACCCCTTCAGATGGATTTACTTCGTGGGACTTGACCTGAGCGTCGGAAGGTATGAAATATTGTTGAGTTTTTATTTTTCCTTTGTTACAGAACGAAGGTCATCAGGTGGATTACCAGTATAATAAAATATTACAACAACCTGTGTCTTTATTTCATTAAAATACTTGTAAAAAATGTGTGTGTGTTTTATTAACCATTTCGTACTATTGGATTAATAATGGATAGGTGTCATAATTAACGCCTCTCCATTATTAATCTGGCTTAATGTCACCTTACAATAGCAAGGTGACATTAACCCTTCATTACCCCATATCCCACCGCTACACGGGAGTGGGAAGAGAGTGGCCAAGTGCCAGAATAGGCGCATCTTCCAGATGTGCCTTTTCTGGGGTGGCTGGGGGGCAGATGTTTGTAGCCAGGGGGGGGCCAATAACCATGGACCCTCTCTAGGCTATTAATATCTGCCCTCAGTCACTGGCTTTACCACTCTGGTGGAAAAAATTGCGCGGGAGCCCACACCAATTTTTTCCGCCATTTAACCCTTTATTTTACAAGCTACAGTGCCCACATTTTGCACATACACACTACTAACAGTAGTATGGAATATGCAAAAAAAAAGGGATATGAGATGGTTTACTGTATGTAAACCATGTCTCATATCATGTCGGGTTTGGGAAGGAGAAATGAAAAGCCGGCAATTGAATTACCGGCTTTTCACATATCTCGCGCTGAATTAAATATAAGTACAGAATATATATATACAGTATATGTGTGTCTCGATGACATATATATATATATATATATATATATATATATATATATATATATATATATATATATACTGTATATATGTTTTAACGAACATTTGAGCACATAAATCCATTAGATGTCGGTTTTGCAAGCCTGCGAGAAAATATCGCAGTACGGATGCCATACGGATTACATACGGAGGATGCCATGCGCAAAATACGCTGCCACACTCTGCCTACGGATGACATACGGATCACTATTTTTGGAACATTTCTGCGTATTACGGCCGTAAAGTACAGACCGTATTTTCATACGCTGAGTGTGACGCCGGCCTAAGAGTCATTATTCTGGCACCTATTAGCCTGCAAATACCACAAGAATGCAGCAAAAAATCTGCATTGGCACATAATGGATCTATGGTCTGCTGAGGTCATTTGGATTGGCCATATCTACACAGGGCTCTGTACTCTCACTGATGATGCTGGGACTATTCTATTACTGTAGTAGTATAAGGCTATGTTCACACATTGCGTGGCTATGTTCACACATTGCGTTTTTTTTCTGCAGCAAAACCTGCTCCCTTGGCATTAAAACATTTTGCAAAAAAGGTTTTGCTTGGTTTTTGTTGCTTTTTTTGCTGCGTTTTTGTCATCCTTAATTTGTCTATTTTACTTGCTGATAAAGTTTAATGCCCCCCCAAAAAAATCTGGTTCTACTTCATCAGGTTTTGGCACAAAAAAAACGCAGCAAATCCTGATATCTGTGATTTTTCTATGTTTTTTTCACCACCCATTCCTTTCAATGGGTGAAAAATGCTGAACGAAGTGACATTCTCTATTCTGCAAACCCAAGGTTTTGCACAGAATACTGAGGACTAAAAAAAAGCGGTGTGCATGAGATTTCTGAACTCTCATAGATATAGCTGGCACTGCAAAACTCAGCTAAAAGTAGCAGAAAAAAGCTTAAAAAAACCTCACCAAAAACACTTATGTGTGCACACAGTCTAAACATGAGTTTGACTTTATGCTGCATTTTAAAATAATCTTTCTGTTTATCTTTCAGTCTAATTTTCACAAAGCCTGGAAATGGGTTTCATGAACGCGTTCCTACGAAACTTTAGGTGTTCTACGGTCCACAATCTAATTAAGGAAGGTATAAATAGACAGCGCCCCTTAAGAATTTCTCACCAGCTCATGCAATGCAGAGTGTTGATGCTGACCCACTGCATAAGGAACCAAGAGAAGCCCAGTGCTTCTGAAAAGTTAGATCTGGACACGTGGAAAAATATTTTAAAAAGTTCTGCACCAAAGACTGAAAGTGAAGAAAGCGAGCAAGAAACTGAAGAGGAGTCCACTATTGAAAGTGTGCAGAAGCTTGTTGACATGTGGAGACTGGCAGGAAAAGCCGTACCTGACTCCATTAGCACAGAGGAGCTACAGGTCCTTCTGGAGCTTCCCACAAAGTCATCCAGAAAAAAATACCTGAAACAACTCCACTTTAAAGAGATAAACAAGAAAAGTAGACAAAAAAAGAAAATGGAAAAAGAGCAGTCAAAGAGCAATGTTGAGATTAACACTGAGAAGCGAAGTACCTACTTGTTAAATTTCAGAAGTAGGTCAGAGGATTGCTTTGAGGCATGGCGTTGTGCCCAAGCTATGATATTTGGGCAACCACTAGTATTTGATATGGCTTATGAACGCTACATGTCTCAGAGAGAAATGGAGAACACGGTGACTCAACTTCAGATGTGTGACGGCTTCAACAAAAGCTCCATAGAACCCTTTCATCTTCATTTCTGTAACTTACAACCAAATAGTCTGTACCATAAAGAGTTGGTGAAGCGTTATGAGGGTGCCTTTGATAACCTTATGATAACTACCACTGAAAAGTCGCACGTCGACCTCTTCCCTAACGATCAACTGGTTTACCTCACGGCTGACTCTCCAAATGTGCTCAAGACATTTGAGCATGATAAAATTTATATCATTGGGGCTTTTGTTGATAAAAGTCAAAAGACTGGAGTGTCTTTAGGAAATGCTAAGCGGCTACAGTTGGCCACAGCACGGTTACCATTAGATAAGTTCCTGAAGTGGAACTGTGGAGGCAAAAATCTCACCCTTAACAACATGATTGAAATCTTGATGACTGTTAAGGACACTGGAGACTGGAAGAAGGCACTGTCCTCTGTTCCAACCAGAAAACACGATGGATTTAGAGAAAGTCATAAATCTGAGCAACTCTTGTCAAAAAATGCTAAAACATATGAGTTATTGAAACGGAAAGCCACAAATGCTCAAAAAGAGACCCAAACTCATTCTGCCCAAAAGGAGTCTAAAAACTGGTGGCAAGAAACTGATTAATGCAATATATAATCAAAAACAGTAAATCATACAATTACTTTTGTTAATTTGCTTTGTTGTGTAAGTGAACACTTAGTGACATAAAAACATAGGGGTAGGCTTTTAGCAGCATAATACCTTAGAATAGTCACTATAATGTTATGTCTAACTGTTGTAAGATTTTTAGAAAAAGGTACGCTACTGGGTCAGAATTCCCATACAAATTAATTGGAATTTCTCATGCTCTTCTATAGTTGTAGAAAAGAAGTAAATCACCAGTGAACCGAGAACCAGAAAGATAGCCAGGAGCATGATCGATTGGCCGGGGGAACATAGGGGCTATACTAGTAGTTTATGTAACTTGCTGTATAATAATTTAATGTATTTTTCCACTGGAAACCCATTATAACCATGAGAAGTTCCATGACCTACAGTTAAGTCCATATATATTTGGATAGAGACATTTTTCTAATTTTGGTTATAGACATTACCGCAATGAATTTTAAACAAAACCATTCAGATGCAGTTGAAGTTCAGACTTTCAGCTTTCATTTTAGGGTATCCACATTGAAATTGGATGAAGGGTTTAGGAGTTTCAGCTCCTTAACATGTGCCACCCTGTTTTTAAAGGGACCAAAAGTAATTGGACAATTGACTCCAAGGCTATTTCATGGACAGGGGTGGGCAATCCCTTCGTTATGTCATTCTCAATTTAGCAGATAAAAGGCCTGGAGCTGATTTGAGGTGTGGTGCTTGCATTTGGACGGTTTTGCTGTGAAGTAAACATGCGGTCAAAGGAGCTCTCCATGCAAGTGAAACAAGCCATCCTTAAGCTGCGAAAACAGAAAAAACCCATCCAAGAAATTGCTCCAATATTAGGAGTGGCAAAATCTACAGTTTGGTACGTCCTGAGAAAGAAAGAAAGCACTGGTGAACTCATCAATGCAAAAAGACCTGGGCGTCCACGGAAGACAACAGTGGTGGGTGATCGCAGAATAATCTCCATGGTGAAGAGAAACCCCTTCACAACAGCCAACCAAGTGAACAACACTCTCCAGGAGGTCGGCGTATCAATATCCAAATCTACCATAAAGAGAAGACTGCATGAAAGTAAATACAGAGGGTTCACTGCACGGTGCAAGCCACTCATAAGCATCAAGAATAAAAAGGCGAGACTGGACTTTGCTAAAAAACATCTAAAAAAGCCAGCACAGTTCTGGAAGAACATTCTTTGGTCAGATGAAACCAGGATCAACCTCTACCAGAATGATGGAAAGTGAAATATATGGCGAATGCGTGGTACAGCTCATGATCCAAAGCATATCACATCATCTGTAAAACACGGCGGAGGCAGTGTGATGGCTTGGGCATGCATGGCTGCCAGTGGCACTGGGTCACTAGTGTTTATTGATGATGTAACACAGAACAGAAACAGCCAAATGAATTCTGAGGTATTCAGACCCACACTGTGTGCTCAGATCCAGCCAAATGCAGCCAAACTTATTAGTCGTCGTTTCATACTACAGATGGACAATGACCCAAAACATAAAGCCAAAGCAACCCAGGAGTTTATTAAAGCAAAGAAGTGGAATATTCTTGAATGGCCAAGTCAGTCACCTGATCTCAACCCAATTGAGCATGCATTTCACTTGTTAAAGACTAAACTTCAGACAGAAAGGCCCACAAACTAACAGCAACTGAAAACCACCGCAGTGAAGGCCTGGCAGAGCATCAAAAAGGAGGAAACACAGCGTCTGGTGATGTCCATGAGTTCAAGACTTCTGGCAGTCATTGCCGACAAAGGGTTTTCAACCAAGTACTAAAAATGAACATTTTATTTAAAATTATTTAGTCTGTCCAATTACTTTTGGTCCTTTTAAAAACAGGGTGGCACATGTTAAGGAGCTGAAACTCCTAAACTTTTCATCCAATTTTAATGTGGCTACCCTCAAATGAAAGCTGAAAGTCTGAACTTCAACTGCATCGGAATTGTTTTGTTTAAAATTCATTGTGGTAATGTCTATAACCAAAATTAGAAAAATGTTGTCTCTGTCCAAATATATATGGACTTATCTGTACATTGCATCATAGTTGGTGTATGGAGTGGGCTCAGGAGCTGAGTTCTCCCCACACAAGGCAGATTTTAGCTGTGTTAGGTTTTGTTTTTGATACGTCCCGGTGTTTGAATTTGACCACACTTTTTTTATGCAGTCATGTTCTGATTACATGCATTTTTAACCCTTGGATTTCCTGCATCTATTGCATTACTTTGGGGAAAATTTGCACACAAAACTCAGCAAACCCATAAGAAAAATTGACATGTTAAGGATTGTGGTGAGTTTTTGATGCTACATGTTTTCACTGAGACAAAAATGCAGTGTCTCGCAGTATCAGCAAACTGGATAATAGCAATAATAATACCAATCAATAAAAGCAATAAGTAATAGTAGCAATCTCATGCTCAGTGTGCTTTTTTTTTTTTTATACAGCACAGACTAATTTGCGGTACTTTTGAGATCCCTAACAAGGCAATTTTTCTTGCGGGCTCACTGAGTTTTATGTGCAAATTTTCCACATAGAATTGCATTAGATGCAGAAGATCGGCAGGTAGAAAACACATGTAATCAGAAAATTACTGCATCAAAAAAAGTGTAGTCAAGTTCAAATACCAGGACGTATCAAAAACAAAGCAGTTTTAATTAAAAAATGACATACCAAACAGACAAAAACTGTACCATCCAAAACGCAAGTACCATATTTTCCGGATTATTAGATGCTCCGGATTATAAGACGCACCCCAAATTTTGAGGAATAAACTTTTTTTTAATGAAATGGTGGTGCCTCTTACAATCCATGCGTCTTATTGCTTACCGGGGGTGGTGGCTGCAGTGAAGCAGAGTCCAGGGCCGGCGTTAGGGGCAGGCAGACTAGGCAGCTGCCTAGGGCCCCCGCTGCCCTAGGGGCCCCCAGCCAGTGGTGGACATACTGCTGATGGCACTGCTTCGGGGCCCAGAGGTGGAGGGGGGCCCCTGCAGGCAGGCCCGGTATCATGTAGGATCGAGTCCCTCTCACTCCCTCCTGTAATCATGGAACACCGAGTGCCGGGGAGAGAGCGGGGTGCGAAGTGCAGAAGATCAAAAAGGGGGCATGTCATGCAGGGAGAGACGCTGGCCAATGAACGCTTTCCTCACTAGACTGAGGAGAGTGCTCACTGGCTGCCGTCTGTCCCCCTGCATGGCGCCTCCCAATGGTGAGTGCTCACCTACAGTCAGGGGCCCTGGCTGCACAGCAAATAGAGACATCAGTGGAGGAAGAGCAGGACTTACAGGGGGTCTTCTGCTCCCTCCACTGTTCTGTTCAGAGCAGGCTGCAGCGTCTCCTCACAGAGAAGAGATGGGGGAGGAGGCTCACTGCACGGGACAACAGGGCAGCACCAGGGGGCTGATATCAGTCCTGCCTGCTCTGTGCCCCATCCCCCACAATAGTGGGTTCTGCAGCCCTCTCCAGCTGAACTATGTGACCTCATCCAGGGCTCATCTGATCACCTGTGAGCTGATATCACAGATTAATGTGTGTATGTATATGCTTGTATGTGTATGTATGTGCATCTGTGTATGTGTGTGTATCTATGTGTATGTTTCTATCTGTGTGTGTTTCTGTGTATATATGTACGGTATATGTGTGTATGTATGGTATATTTGTATGGCTGTGTGTATGCATGTACAGTATGTATGTACAGTATATGTATGTGTATCTGTATGTGCAATAAATTTGTATGTATATATGATATATATGTATGTTTATGTGCATGTACATACAGTATGTGTATGTATATGTGTGTGCGGTATGTTTATACTATATGTGTATATACTGTGTGTATGTACGGTACATGTATGTGTATCTGTATGTACGGTATATGTGTGTATCTGTGTGTATGCACGGTATATCTATGTACGGTATGTGTATGTATGTCCAGTATACTGTATTTATGTGTATTTGTGTGTATGTATGGTATATGTATGTACGGTATGTGTATACAATATGTGTATATAACTGTATGTGTGTATGTACAGTATGTGTGTGTATGTACAGTATGTGTGTGTATGTACAGTACGTGTATGTGTATATGTATGTACGGTATGTGTGTATGTATGTAAGGTATATGCATGTATATGTATGTACGGTATATGTATGTGTATCTGTGTGTATGTACGGTATGTGTGTGAATGTACGGTATATGCATGTGTGTATGTACGGTATGTGTATGTATGACGGTATATGTATGTGTATCTGTATGTATGGTATATGTATGTGTTTGCATATACTGTATTTATATGTGTATCTGTATGTATGTCGGTATATGTGTGTATGTTTGTACAGTATATGTAGAGCAGATACCAGACATATCGTGGTTATGTAATCTACTAGATGGTGGCCCGATTCTAACGCATCGGGTATTCTAGAATATGTATGTATGTGTGTATATAGCAGCCACATAGTATATAGCAGACACGCCGTATATAACACAGGCCACGCAGTATATAACACAACCCACGCAGTATATAACACAGCCCACGCAGTATATAACACAGCCCAAGCAGTATATAACACAGCCCACGCAGTATATAACACAGCCCACGCAGTATATAACACAGCCCACGCAGTGTATAACACAGCCCACGCAGTGTATAACACAGCCCACGCAGTATATAACACAGCCCACGCAGTATATAACACAGCCCACGCAGTATATAACACAGCCCACGCAGTATATAACACAGCCCACGCAGTATATAACACAGCCCACGCAGTATATAACACAGCCCACGCAGTGTATAACAGTGGCCACGCAGTGTATAACAGCCCACGCAGTATATAACACTGTTCACGTAGTATATAACACTGCCCTCGTAGTATACAGCAGCCACGCAGTATATAACACAGCCCACGTAATATATAGCACAGCCCACGTAGTATATAACAGCCCACGCAGTATATAACACTGGCGACGTAGTATATAGCAGCCACGCAGTATATAACACAACCCACGCAGTATATAACACAGCCCTCGCAGTATATAACAGCCCACGCAGTATATAACAGCCCACGCAGTATATAACACAGCCCACGCAGTATATAACACAGCCCACGCAGTATATAACAGCCCACGCAGTATATAACACAGCCCACGCAGTATATAACACAGCCCACGCAGTATATAACACTGGCCACGTAGTATATAGCAGCCACGCAGTATATAACAGCCCATGTAGTATACAGCAGCCACGCAGTATATAACACAGCCCACGTAATATATAGCACAGCCCACGCAGTATATAACACTGGCCACGTAGTATATAGCAGCCACGCAGTATATAACACAGCCCACGTAATATATTGCACAGCCCACGTAGTATATAACAGCCCACGCAGTATATAACACTTGCGAGACCGCTAAGTCTTCTGGGTAATTTCGCAATGCATCTCTGGGAACGGAAGCTGGCGGCAGCCGCGCGCGCATTGGCGGACAACGGAAGGTGAGAATAGCAGTTTTTTTGTTTTTTTATTATTTTTAACATTAGATCTTTTTGCTATTTCTGTGTGATGTGCAATATGTTAGTATTTGGGGCCCCATTTTATACTTTTGCCTAGGGCCCCACTTTGCCTAAAACCGGCCCTGGCAGAGTCCTAGGGTCGCTGCTGGAGGAGACAAGAGTGGAGCTTTGCTGCAGGCCACTGGCTAGGATGACGGGGTGTTGGGATGTGCAGCGTTCCGCTGCGGGTGTTTGGTGCTGCGAGGGCTCTGCCGACATTTTGCGAAAGGCCAGAACCCCAGCAGTTGCATCGTTTCCTATGGGATGGACTCAAATTCCAGATTTCAGCGCTGAGATCTCATCTCCCGAGATCTTGGTGCCGAGATCTTCATCTGCACATGCGCCGGCCTTAGGCTTAGCCTTAGGCTGCTTTCACACATCAGTTTTTTGCCAGCAGTCGCAATCCGTCGTATTTTGAAAAAAACTTATCCGTCACGGACTGTGAAAAAACTGATGTGACGGATCAGTTTTTTCACCGGATCCGACTAGGGGGGCTGGCTAAAGGATCCTAAGAAATCGGAGCATGCTCAGTTAAAAAAAACTGAATCCGTCTCCAGATTCTTATCATTTGACGGATCCGGTGCCCATAAGCTTCCATTCTAACAAACGATGGACGGCAACAGATCCGTAGCTGTCAGTTTTTTCGACGGACCTGGCGAAAAAACAGATCCGTCACATCAGTTTTTCACAATCTACAACGGATCCGTTTTTTTTTTCAAAATACGATGGATTGCAACTGATGGCAAAAAACTGATGTGTGAAAGCAGCCTAACAGCAGTGAACAAAACGCTATTTGCTGCTGTTAACTCCTTAATTGCTGCTGTCAATAACTAATAGCTCCATTTAAGCCACAAGATCCTGCTTGGTCATCTGTTACATTCACCGCTGGTTTAAGTCTCTTATAGGGACTAGAGGATTTAAAAAAAAACAAAAAAAAACCCAGTTACATACCGTATATACTTGAGTATAAGCAGAGGCACCTGATTTTGCCACAGAAAACTGTGAAAACTTATTGCCTCGAGTATAAGCCTGGTATGCGTTGTCCCCTCATCCCCATCCTGGTATGCACAGTCTCCCCATCCTTGTATGCATGGCCCCCTCATCCGCATCCTGGTATGCATCACCATCCTGGTATGCATGGCCTCCTCATCCCTATACTGGTATACATGGCCTCCTCATCCCCATCCTGGTATGCATGGCCTCCTCATCCCCATCCTGGTATGCATGGCCTCCTCATCCCCATCCTGGTATGCACGGCCTCCTCATCCCTATGCTGGTATACATGGCCTCCTCATCCCCATCCTGGTATGCATGGCCTCCTTATCCCTATACTGGTATGCATGGCTTTCTCATCCCTATACTGGTATACATGGCCTCCTCATCCCCATCCTGGTATGCATGGGCCCCTCATCCCTATACTGGTATACACAGACCCCTCATCCCCATCCTGGTATGCATGGCCTCCTCATCCCCATCCTGGTATGCATGGGCCCCTCATCCCTATACTGGTATACACAGCCCCCTCATCACCATCCTGGTATGCATGGCCTCCTCATCCCTATACTGGTATACATGGCCTCCTCATCCCCATCCTGGTATGCATGGCCTCCTCATCCCCATCCTGGTATGCATGGCCTCCTCATCCCTATACTGGTATACACAGCCCCCTCATCACCATCCTGGTATGCATGGCCTCCTCATCCTTATACTGGTATACACAGCCCCTTCATCCCCATCCTGGTATGCATGGCCTCCTCATCCCCATCCTGGTATGCATGGGCCCCTCATCCCTATACTGGTATACACAGCCCCCTCATCCCCATCCTGGTATGCATGGCCTCCTCATCCCCATCCTGGTATGCATGGGCCCCTCATCCCTATACTGGTATACACAGCCCCCTCATCACCATCCTGGTATGCATGGGCCCCTCATCCCTATACTGGTATACACAGCCCCCTCATCACCATCCTGGTATACATGGCCTCATCCCCATCCTGGTATGCATGGCCGCCTCATTCCCATCCTGGTATGCATGGCCTCCTTATTCCAATCCTGGTATGCACGGCCTCCTCATCCCTATGCTGGTATACATGACCTCCTCATCCCCATCCTGGTATGCATGGCCTCCTTATCCCTATACTGGTATGCATGGCCTCCTTATCCCTATACTGGTATGCATGGCCTCCTCATCCCCATCCTGGTATGCATGGCCTCCTTATCCCTATACTGGTATGCATGGGCCCCTCATCCCTATACTGGTATACATGGCCCCCTCATCCCTATCCTGGTATACATTGCCTCCTCATCCCTATTCTGATCTGCATGGCTCAGTCCTCACGTGATCGCCTGGCCGCTGCAGGAAGTCGGCGGCTGTGACTACTGTGCTCGCTATGAAAACAAAATGAATATTCACTGTGAGCGCAGTGAAAATTCATTTCTCTTTAGTAGTCGGCTCCTGACTCCTGTGACCCACTACCCCTCCGTCTTGTGGGACCCTTAGTCTACGTTCACATTTGCGGTCTGCGCCACAGCGTCGGGCGCCGCAGCGTCGCCGCATGCGTCATGCGCCCCTATATTTGACATGGGGGCGCATGGACATACGTTGTACTTGCGTTTTGCGACGCATGCGTCACTGCGGCGCACGCGTCCGGGCGCAGAGGACGCAGCAAGTTGCATTTTTGCTGCGTCCAAAATCAACCAAAAAAAGGACGCATGCGTCGCAAAACGCAGCGTTGTGCATGCGTTTTGCTGCGTTTTTGTTTGCGTTGTGCGTTGCGTCGCCGACGCTGCGGCGCACAACGCAAATGTGAACGTAGCCTTACTCGGGTATAATCTGAGGGGGCTTTTTCTGCACAAAAAATGTGCTGAAAAACTCGGCCTATACTCGATTATATACGGTAGGTTGGAAAAAAAAGACCTGGATCCAGGGGGCAAAATTTCTCCATCAAATATACATTTTGTCACTGCTCAAAAAATAAAGGGAACACTCAACACAATGTAACTGTCTACCACAACATCGATGGTGACTCAATTTCTCCTGCTGTTATGCTGATGGAACAGGCTAGAGGTAGAAATTATAGGCAATTATTAAGACAACCCCTATAAAGAAGTGGTTCTGCAGATGGTGTCCACAGACCATTTTTCTGTTCTCATTCTTTTTGGCTGTTGTTTTGGTCACTTCTGTCATTGCTCTCACACCTAGAGGTACTGTATAGTAGGATGAGGCGGTGTTTACAACCCACAGAAGTTGCTCAGGTAGTAGCTGTGTCTGTCAGCATAGTGCCTAGAACAGATGCAGTACCAGGAGGCAGGCCAGTACATTGGGAGACATGGAGGGGGCCCTTGGAGGGTAACAACCCAGCAGCAAGACTGCTATCTTCTTGCTAAATGACCTCCAGCATGCCACTAACTAATTTCATGGGGGTGGTTTGAGGTCCCAACATTCACAAGCGGATGTTGTGCTTACAGCCCAACACCATGCAGGGCAATTGGTATTTGCCAGAGAACACCAAGCTTGGCAGATCTGCCATTGGCGTCCTGTGCTTTTCACGGATGAGAGCAGATTTACACTGAGCACATGTGAGAGAGTCTGGAGACGGCGTTAAGAACGGTCTGTTGCCTGCAACATCCCCCAGTATGACCGGTTTGGCAGTGGGTCAGAAATGGTGTGGTGAAGCATTTCTCTGGAGGGCCGCACAGCCCTACATGTGCTAGCCAGAGGTATCTTGACTGCCATTAGGTACCGGGATGAGATCCTCAGACACATTATGAGACTATATGCAGGTGCAGTGGGCCCTGGATTCCTTCTGATGCATGGCAATGCTAGGTCTCGTGGCTGATTTGTGTCAGCAGTTCCTTTATGATGAATGTATTGATGCTATGGACTGGCCTGCATGTTTCCTAGACCTGAATCCAATCGAACATATCTGGGACACCATATCTTGTTCCATTCACCAACACTATGTCGCAACATAGACTGTCCAGAAATTGACGGTTACTTGAATCCAGATGTAGGAGAAACCAGGCGTTGTAGGAAAGTCATACAGGCACATGGATCAGCCTGTAATTTGATTTTCCACTTTGATTTTGAGTATCATTCCAAATACAGACCTCCGTGGGATAATAATTTTGATTTACAGAGATCATTTTTATGTTTTATTGTTCTCAACACGTTCCCCTATGTAATGAATAAAGATTTGCAACTGGATTATTTCAGTTATATCTAGGATGTGGTATTTTAGTGTTACGTTTATTTTTTTGAGCAATGTATTATATATATATATATATATATATATATATATATATATATATAATATACAGTACAGAGCAAAAGTTTGGACACACCTCATTTAAAGATTTTTATGTATTTTCATGACTATGAAAATTGTACATTCACACTGAAGCCATCAAAACTATGAATTAAAGGCCCCGTCTCACTAAGCGATTTACCAACGATCACGACCAGCGATATGACCTGGCTGTGATCGTTGGTAAGTCGCTGTGTGGTCGCTGGGGAGCTGTCACACAGACAGCTCTCCCCAGCGACCAACGATCAGGGGAACGACTTCGGCATCGTTGAAACTGTCTTCAACGATGCCGAAGTCCCCCTGCAGCACCCGGGTAACCAGGGTAAACATCGGGTTACTAAGCGCAGGGCCGCGCTTAGTAACCCGATGTTTACCCTGGTTACCAAAAAAAACAAACACTACATACTCGCCTTTCGGTGTCCAGGTCCCTTGCCGTCTGCTCCCTGCTCTGACTGAGCCGCCGTACACTGAGAGCAGAGCGCAGCGGTGACGTCACTGCTGTGCTCTCACTTCTCACTGTACGGCCGGGAGTCAGTGAGAGCAGGAAGCAGACGGCAAGGGACCTGACGGACATCAGAAGGCGAGTATGTACTGTTTGTTTTTTTTTACATTTACGCTGGTAACCAGGGTAAACATCGGGTTACTAAGCGCGGCCCTGCGCTTAGTAACCCGATGTTTACCCTGGTTACCAGTGAAGACATCGCTGGATCGGTGTCACACACACCGATTCAGCGATGTCAGCGGGGCCTCAACGACCAAAAAAAGGTCCAGGCCATTCTGACACGACCAGCGATCTCGCAGCAGGGGCCTGATCGCTGGTACGTGTCACACATAGCGAGATCGCTATGGAGGTCGCTGTTGCGTCACAAAACTTGTGACTCAGCAGCGATCTCGCTAGCGATCTCGCTATGTGAGACGGGGCCTTAACACATGTGGAATTATATACTGAACAAAAAAGTGTGAAACAACTGAAATTATGTCTTATATTCTAGGTTCTTCAAAGTAGCCACCTTTTGCTTTGATGACTGCTTTGAACACTCTTGGCATTCTCTTGATAAGCTTCAAGAGGTAGTCACCGGGAATGGTCTTCCAACAATCTTGAAGGAGTTCCCAGAGATGCTTAGCACTTGTTGGCCCTTTTGCCTTCACTCTGCGGTCCAGCTCACCCCAAACCATCTCGATTGTGTTCAGGTCTGGTGACTGTGGAGGCCAGGTCATCTGGCGTAGCACCCCATCACTCTCCTTGGTCAAATAGCTCTTACACAGCCTGGAGGTGTGTTTGGGGTCATTATCCTGTTAAAAAATAAATGATGGTCCAACTAAACGCAAACCGGATGGAATTGCATGCCGCTGCAAGATGCTGTGGTAGCCATGCTGGTTCAGTATGCCTTCAATTTTGAATAAATCCCCAACAGTGTCACCAGCAAAGCACCATCACACCTCCTCCATGCTTCACGGTGGGAACCAGGCATGTAGAGTCCATCCGTTCACCTTTTCTGCGTCGCACAAAGACACACGGTGGTTGGAACCAAAGATCTCAAATTTGGACTCATCAGACCAAAGCACATATTTCCACTGGTCTTATGTCCATTCCTTGTGTTCTTTAGCCCAAACAAGTCTCTTCTGCTTGTTGTCTGTCCTTAGTGGTTTCCTAGCAGCTATTTTACCATGAAGGCCTGCTGCACAAAGTCTCCTCTTAACAGTTGTAGAGATGTGTCGTCTGCTAGAACTCTGTGTGGCATTGACCTGGTCTCTAATATGAGCTGCTGTTAACCTGCGATTTCTGAGGCTGGTGACTCGGATAAACTTATCCACAGAAGCAGAGGTGACTCTTGGTCTTCCTTTCCTGGGGCGGTCCTCATGTGAGCCAGTTTCTTTGTAGCGCTTGATGGTTTTTGCCACTGCATTTGGGGACACTTTCAAAGTTTTCCCGATTTTTCGGACTGACTGACCTTCATTTCTTAAAGTAATGATGGCCACTCATTTTTCTTTACTTAGCTGCTTTTTTCTTGCCATAATACAAATTCTAACAGTCTATTCAGTAGGACTATCAGCTGTATATCCAGCAGACTTCTGCACAACACAACTGATGGTCCCAACCCCATTTATAAGGCAAGAAATCCCACTTATTAAACCTGACAGGGCACACCTGTGAATTGAAAACAATTCCCAGTGACTACCTCTTGAAGCTCATCAAGAGAATGCCAAGAGTGTGCAAAGCAGTCATCAAAGCAAAATGTGGCTACTCTTCAGAACTGTTCCTTAACATACAATCCTCTGTCTCCAAGCACAGACAGCTACCTCATGCCCTCTCCTGCTCCCACCTGCTAACACTTTCTCTGCTCCTTCTCACTGCTGGTGATATCTCTCCAAATCCTGGTCCACATCGCCACAGTCAGTTCTACCTCCCACCCACGCTCCATCACAAATTTCCGTAACCTCTAACCTTATACCCATTCGCCCAGCCCCCACTTCCCCAGTCCCACTAACAGGAGCTCTATGGAATGCTCGCTCAGTCTGTAACAAGCTTTCCTACATCCACAATCTTTTTGTTACTACCAAACTTTCCTTCTTCGCCATCACTGAAACCTGGCTCGCCCCTTCTGACACAGCCTCTACTGCTGCACTTTCCTATGGTGGCTTCCACCTTTCTCACACACCCCGCCCCAGCAGCAAGCATGGCGGAGGAGTTGGTTTTCTCCTGTCAGATAACTGCTCCATCCCAATCCCACTGCCACCCTCTGTTACACTCGCTTCCTTTGAGGTGCACTCTGTGCGCATCTATGCCTCCACCAACCTCCAACTGGCTGTCATTTACCGCCCCCCAGAGCCAGCCACCAGCTTCTTTGACCACTTCACCACCTGGCTACTTCATTTCCTTTCTGCAGACATCCCCACTATCATCATGGGCGACTTCAACATACCGATTGACACTTCCCTCTCAGCTGCCACTAAACTTCTATCTCTCACTTCTTCCTTCAGCCTCACTCAATGGTCTTTGCAGCCACTCACAAAGATGGTCACACATAGGACCTCATCTTCACCTGCCTCTGCTCCCTATCTAACCTCTCTAACCTCTTCCTCTTTCTGACCACAATCTACTCACATTCTCTTCCCTCTCCACTCCTTGTCTACAATCCCCACCCCACAAACTTGCACTCCCTCGCAGAAATCTTAAACACCTTCATCTACATTCACTCTCTGAATCCCTCCTTCCTCTCACAGACATAAGTTCCCTACACAATGTGGATGATGCTGCCACTCTATATAACACCACAATAGCTGCAGCTTTGGAATCTCGCCCCTCTTACACATACCAAAGCTCGCAAAATTAACAGCCCTGGCACACCAGCCTGACCAAGGAACTGAGGCGAGCTTCCAGGGCTGCTGAGCGGAGATGGAAAAGATCCCACTCCAGAGAGCACTTCATCGTATTCAAACAGTCCCTCATTACTTTCAAGACCACACTCTCCACAGCTAAACAATCCTACTTCTTGTCTCTCATATCCTCCGTCTCACAACCCTAAACAGTTATTCAACACCTTAAACTCTCTCCTCCGTCCTCCAGCACCTCCTCCCTCCCCACTCATCTCAGCTGAAGACTTTGCCTCATTTTTCAAGCAGAAGATTGAGAACATCAGGGACAGTTTTAGTCGACAACCCCCAGAGCCCTTCCTCCCAACTACCCAGCCCTCCACCTCCAAAACCAACTTCTCCACCATTACAGAAGATCGACTCTACTTTCAAGATCACATCTCACCACCTGTGCACTTGACCCGATCCCTTCCCACTTCATCCCAAACCTCGCCACAGTCTTCATCCCAACTCTAACCCATCTCTTCAACCTATCACTAACAAATGGTGTTTTCCCCTCAAGCTTTAAACATGCCTCAATCACCTATCCTCAGAAAGCCCTCTCTTGACCCATCCTCTGTATCTAGCTATCGCCCTACGTTACTTCTCCCCTATGCCTCAAGACTACTGGAACAACACGTCCATTTTGAACTGTCCGCCCATCTATCTTCCTGCTCCCTTTTCGACCGCTTACAATCAGGCTTCCGGTCACACCACTCCACTGAAACTGCCCTAACTAAGGTCACCAATGACCTATTAACCGCCAAGAGCAAGCGACACTACTCTATCCTCCTCCTCCTGGACCTGTCCTCTGCCTTTGACACAGTGGACCATTCCCTATTACTACAGACCCTCTCATCCCTTGGCATCACAGACTTGGCCCTATCCTGGATCTCGTCATACCTAACTGACCGAACATTCAGCGTCTCCCATTCACACACCACCTCCTCACCTTGCCCCCTATCTGTCGGAGTCCTACAAGGTTCAGTTCTAGGGCCCCTGCTCTTCTCCATTTACACTTTTGGCCTGGGACAGCTCATAGAATCTCACAGTTTTCAGTATCATCTCTATGCTGATGACACATAGCTCTACATCTCTGGACCAGATATCACCACCCAACTAACCAGAATCCCTCAATGTCTATCTGCTATTTCATCCTTCTCCGCTAGATTTCTAAAACTTAACATGGACAAAATAGAATTCATTGTCTTTCCCCCATCTCACGCGACCCCCCCAACGAACCTATCCATTACAGTAAACGGCTACCCACTCTCCCCAGTCCCACAAGCTCGCTGTCTCGGGGTAATCCTTGACGGATCCGTTCATTCCTAAACCAAGAATCTGCAACAACCCTAGTCCATGTCCTCATCATCTCTCGCCTCGACTACTGTAACCTCCTGCTCTGTGGCCTCCCCTCTAACACTCTCGCACCCCTCCAATCTATTCTAAACTCCGCTGCCCGACTAATCCACCTGTCCCCCCGCTATTCTCTCCCCTCTGTCAATCCCTTCACTGGCTCCCCATTACCCAGAGACTCCAGTACAAAAGCCTAACCATGACATACAAAGCCATCCACAACCTGTCTCCTCCATACATCTGTAACCTCGTCTCCTGGTACTTTCCTGCACGCAACCTCCGATCCTCACAAGATCTCCTTCTCTACTCCCCTCTTATCTCCTCTTCCCACAATCGCATACAAGATTTCTCTCGTGCATCACCCCTACTCTGGAACTCTCTACCACAACATATCAGACTCTCACCTACCATCGAAACCTTCAAAAAGAACTTGAAGACCCACCTCTTCCGGCAAGCCTACAACCTGCAGTAACCACCGATCGACCAAACCACTGCACGACCAGCTCTATCCTCACCTACTGTATACTCACCTACCCCTTGTAGATTGTGAGCCCTCGCGGGCAGGGTCCTCTCTCCTCCTGTACCAGTTGTGACTTGTATTGTTCAAGATTATTGTACTTATTTTTATTATGTATACCCCTCCTCACATGTAAAGCGCCATAGAATAAATGGCGCTATAACAATAAATAATAATAGTAATACTTTGAAGAACCTAGAATATAAGACATCATTTCAGTTGTTTCACACTTTTTTGTTAACCCTCCGTCAGGGGGCAATATGTTTCATAACAAGTTTAGGGGCATTGCGCCTGTCCGGCACAGGCTACAAAATTGGCCATATTTTCCTTTTTAAAAATTTCAATGCTCTAAAAGTGATAAGTTACCTTAATAGAAATGTAATAAATGAGAATACATATAATCAGGTGGAAAAAAAATGTTTAATAACCAGAAAAGTAATATTTTTCTATGTCTTGAGCATCCTCCTCACTCCATTATAGAAAACCGCAGGGGTAAAAACCGCAGCAAATCCGCAAGAAAACCGCAGCAAAAACGCACAAAAAAATGCTGCGGAACCGCACAAAAAAACGCAGGTGCGTTTTCTGCCAGGAGAGGCAGAATCCACACCAGAAATTCCTAAGCCTAATCCGCAACGTGTGCACATAGCCTAAAAGTTAGGAAGGTACTGGGAGGAGGGTGTTTCCCAGACAAACCACTGAAAATAGAGAAATGAAACTAAGTGAGCTGCACCTGTCAGATCAGTTGCCCCTGACGGAGGGTTAAGTATATAATTCCACATATGTTAATTCATAATTTTGATGCTTCAGTGTGAATGTACAATTTTCATAGTCATGAAAATACAGAAAAATCTTTAAGTGAGAAGGTGTGTCCAAACTTTTGGTCTGTACTGTACACTGACTCTGAGTGCATCGCTGGGCTCCTCCGGTGTCAGTGCTGCGCAGGTGCAGTAACGGGACTTGCTTTTAGATGTTTGCTCTTACAAAGTGGTTGCTGTCAGTAAGGAGGGTGCACTATGCAAATTTGGGGGCGTAACAGTGCACCAAGAAATAAACCCCACTAAGGTGCACCAAAGCCCCCTCGTTAGCATAAATGTCACTTTCCAGTCTATATGCCTGCTATGGTTTTATACATAGCTCCCAACCGTCCCTCATTGTGCGGGACTGTCCCGGTTTTTAGCCTTTGCCCTGCTGTCCAGCACGGGACGCTCTGATCCCGCAGACAGCAGGACCGACATGCCCCCTTGTGTTAAGCTATGCCCCGGGCCCTTACCCTTTCGTATGGCTGCCTGCTTTCTGTGCACAGGTCCTGTGATGAGGTCACAGGAGGGGAGGAGTCAGGAGTCACATGATCGGGACCTCCGTGGATTGCAGGACTCTGCTGCCTGTGCTGGTTGCCAACTTGCCACATGGTGCTGCAGCCGCAGGATAAGGTAAGTAATGCCTTGTGTGGGGTTAGGAGGTGTACAGTGTGGATGTAGCAGAGCCGTGTGTGTATGAGGTGTATGGAGCAGAGTCGTGTGTGTACGAGGTGTATGGAGTGGAGCCGTGTGTGTATGCGTTGTATGGAGCGGAGCCGTGTGTGTACGAGGTGTATGGAGCGGAGCCGTGTGTGTACGAGGTGTATGGAGCGGAGCCGTGTGTGTAGGAGGTGTATGGAGCGGAGCCTTGTGTGTAGGAGGTGTATGGAGCGGAGCCGTGTGTGTAGGAGGTGTATGGAGCGAAGCCGTGTGTGTAGGAGGTGTATGGAGCGGAGCCGTGTGCGTAGGAGGTGTATGGAGCGGAGCCGTGTGCGTACGAGGTGTATGGAGCGGAGCCGTGTGCGTACGAGGTGTATGGAGCGGAGCCGTGTGCGTACGAGGTGTATGGAGCGGAGCCGTGTGCGTACGAGGTGTATGGAGCGGAGCCGTGTGCGTACGAGGTGTATGGAGCGGAGCCGTGTGCGTACGAGGTGTATGGAGCGGAGCTAAATGTGTACGAGGTGTATGGAGTGGAGCCGTGTGTGCAAAGTGTACGGAGCGCAGCCGCGTGTGTAGGAGTAGCTATGTGCGGCCATTATATGGTACGAAGTATCATGTGCGGCCAATATACTGTATGGAGCATCATGTGCGGCCATTATACAGTATGGAGCATCATGTGCGGCCATTATACAGTATGGAGCATCATGTGCGGCCATTATACAGTATGGAGCATCATGTGTGGTCATCATACAGTATGGAGCATCATGTGCGGCCATTATACAGTATGAAGCATCATGTGCGGCCATTATACAGTATGAAGCATCATGTGCGGCCATTATACAGTATGGAGCATCATGTGCGGCCATTATACAGTATGGAGCATCATGTGTGGCCATCATACAGTATGGAGCATCATGTGTGGCCATCATACAGTATGGAGCATCATGTGCGGCCATTATACAGTATGGAGCATCATGTGCGGCCATTATACAGTATGGAGCATCATGTGTGGTCATCATACAGTATGGAGCATCATGTGTGGCCATCATACAGTATGGAGCATCATGTGCGGCCATCATACAGTATGGAGCATCATGTGCGGCCATTATACAGTATGGAGCATCATGTGCGGCCATCATACAGTATGGAGCATCATGTGCGGCCATCATACAGTATGGAGCATCATGTGTGGCCATTATACAGTATGGAGCATCATGTGCGGCCATTATACAGTATGGAGCATCATGTGCGGCCATTATACAGTATGGAGCATCATGTGCGGCCATCATACAGTATGGAGCATCATGTGTGGCCATCATACAGTATGGAGCATCATGTGCGGCCATTATACAGTATGGAGCATCATGTGCGGCCATTATACAGTATGGAGCATCATGTGCGGCCATCATACAGTATGGAGCATCATGTGCGGCCATCATACAGTATGGAGCATCATGTGTGCCCATTATACAGTATGGAGCATCATGTGCGGCCATTATACAGTATGGAGCATCATGTGCGGCCATTATACAGTATGGAGCATCATGTGCGGCCATTATACAGTATGGAGCATCATGTGCGGCCATTATACAGTATGGAGCATCATGTGCGGCCATTATACAGTATGGAGCATCATGTGCGGCCATTATACAGTAAGGAGCATCATGTGCGGCCATTATACAGTAAGGAGCATCATGTGCGGTCATTATACAGTATGGAGCATCATGTGCGGCCATTATACAGTATGGAGCATCATGTGGGGCCATTATACAGTATGGAGCATCATATGGGGTCATTATACAGTATGGGGCATCATGTGTGGCCATTATACAGTATGGAGCACTGTGTGGCCATATTTTTTTGTTTATAATTATTGTATATGAAACAGTGATCAGCAGTGCTAAATGGGTGTGGTTGGGACGTGGATATGGGTGTGACTAATTATGAATGGTTGTGGTCAGAGGCGTGGCCTAAAATCTGCCGCGGCGCGTATTGCACGCCGCAAACTTTGTCCCTCTTTCCCATCTTCAAAAGTGGTGGTATGGTTTTATAGGGGTCATGTCCTCTTAATAAATGAATAATTTAATTTGTGCCTTGGAAATGACAGACCCCATTGAGGAAAAAACGACTCCCTTTGCCTGCTGTGTCTTCTAGGCTTTATAATAAAGCTTTTTGGAGTTAAAAAAAAAAAAAAAAATAGGAAGTCGCCTGTCTTCTGCTATGTGTGCTCCTGTGGGTTTGCAATAAAGCTTTTTGTAGTAAACAAAAAAAAAATCAATAGGCAGTCGCCTGTTTCCTGCTGTAGGCGCCTGCGTATTTGCAATAAAGCTTTTTGAAGTAGCTACAAAAAAGGTCCGCCACAACCATAGAGACTAGTGTAATCCTGAGCGTACGCATGAGACTGTCTAGGCCGCGCTGCCTCCGCTCTATGGTCACGCTGCTGGATGGAGGCTCGGCTTGTAGGAGGTGTGACGTCATGGCTGTCTAGTTAGCGCCGAGAAACATGGCGGATAAGAAGGAGCTACAAGGAGGTGATATGGAGAGTGTGTGATGGCGGTGCGTGCTCTGTGCGGGTGTGTGGCCATGTTGGTGGAGGAGTGCGGCGTGTGCTGTGGTGGCTGCAGTGCAGGGCGGGTCACTGTGTGCCGTGTGGGTCCTGCCTACACTATTAATATGGTGAATTTTGGTGTTTTTTGTGGTTGCTGTTCCCATCATTCAGCTCAGTAACAAAATGCTCATCTTGGTAAGTTGTTTCAACTTCACCAGGACCAGAAGAAGACGCAGAAACCACAGTGAACACTAAGCCTGTTTCTTCCAGTAATGGAGGGGAGAGTTCTGGCCGCGGCGCAGAGAAGAGGTCAGCCGTCGCCTCAGCGGAGGAGGCTGGCTCCCAGCCCTGCCCTTCCAAAGTGGCCAAGTTCGGCTTTGCGTTTGGAGGTCAGGCAGCGAAGAAGCCGCCATCCATATCGATAAAGCTTGGCGCGGCGGTACGTATCCGGTGCCCGTGGGCTGCGGTGTGGAATAATGGCTGCATACTCCTGCCTGTACAGCGGGGTCCTGCACACGGACCCCTCTCCTTCATGGCGGCTGTATCGGTCCATTTGTTATCCATTTCTAAAGCATAGATTAATTTGTCGCCAGATGCTGCGGAGTTACTGGTACCCTCCTGCTTATCCAGGAACCAATGATAAACCCTACTGGAGGGTTGTCTCTTCATAATAGTAACCTGGAGGAAATGAAAAAATCAGCATGGGGTTAAAAAAAAAATACTGATAATTGGCTGTCTGAAAAATATAAGGAGGCAATATAGAGGAGTGTGCGGCACATTCTAATTATTCTGGAATGTATGGGTCGTCCCTATTCAGCTCTTGGCAATGGTGGGAAGAAGGATCAGGCATGTTGAATTTCAGCATGCCCAATCCTTTCTTCCTGCTGTACAGAACATAAGCTTCGGCCATTGTAAACAGATGCATGTCGGGGTAGGTTCACACTGCAGTTGTGGCCACTGCTGGCCATTGTCAGGATGGCTTCCTGGCACCGTACCACATAGGGACCCATTGTACATTGGATCTACATTGGGCAGGCACAGATGCAGTGTGCACCTCGCCTCGATGTCTGGGGGAAACGCTGTCTACAAGTTGCACCTTTTCACCCACCGATCCGCATCTTCTCAAAGTCTTGCCGTTTGCAGTCTCGTCAGGTTGTAGCTATTCTCGCATTATTAGTGAGTGATGTTTTTCTTTTTTAGAAACCGAAGGATACACCTCCTGCCGCAGCCCCCAAAAAAACCTCTGTAGCCGCAGCGTTTAATGATGAGGATGATGTAAGTATGCACATCCATTTGTACGCCCCCATGTCTGCACGGCCTTCATATGCAGGATTACTGAAGTCTGGGCTCAATGGTGTTTGGACATGCCAGAAATCCAATGGAGGAGGCAGCTGTTGGGACAGTAGAGGATTTAACCCATAATATACATTTATTTTGTTTTTCAATATTGTATCTTCTATCCTCCTCTTGGACAAATGTGTCTAATAAGTGAAAACCCCATTTAATGTAAGTGGGTAGGCGTGTTGTAACTGACCATTCCTATACAGGGATATGGCCTATTTTCCTTTTCACAATACGTCTCCAGGTATTGAGTCCAGGCTGTTTCGTTGCTTGTTCTCATGGCTGAAATGATTGGTCTTTTATGTCTAGACTGTGGAAACCTCTATGTGGAGATGCACAGAACTATCTCCAAGCAGTACAGTAGCAGCTGTCCAGACAGAAGTCCAAGCTTTGGGTCTTATGTTCCAGTAACGGATATCTACATCCTTTACAGCTCAGTGACTAAGGCTATGTGCACACATAGCGGTTTTTACTGCGGAACCGCAGCGTTTCTGCAGCTGCGGGTCTGCAGCAGTTTCCATTGCGTTTACAGTTGCATGTAAACCCTATGGAAACCGCAATCCGCTGTGCACATGCTGCGGGAAAAACCGCGCAGAAACGTATCGGTTTACATTCCGCAGCATGTCACTTTTTTTGTGCAGAATCGCTGCGATTCTGCACACATAGGAATGCATTGATCCGCTTACTTCCCGCATGGGGCTGTGCCCACGATGCGGGAAGTAAGCGGATAATGTGCAGATGGTACCCGGGGTGGAGGAGAGGAGACTCTCCTCCAGGCCCTGGGAACCATATTAGTGTAAAAAAAAAAGAATTAAAATAAAAAATAATGATATACTCCCCTCTCAGCGCTGCACGCGGCCGTCCGGTTGCAGGGTTGCTGTGCGAGCAGGGCCTGAGATGACGTCGCGGTCACATGACCGTGACGTCACGAAGGTCCTTCTCGCACAGCATCTTTGGAACCGGACCGCCGCATGCAGCGCCGAGGAGATCGGGACGTCAGAGGGTGAGTATATAACCATTTTTTATTATTTTTAACATTACTATAGATGCTGCATATTGCTGTATATGCAGCATCAATAGTATAGGCGGAAACCCGCAGCGGAAACCGCAAAACAAACCGCGATAAATCTACAGGGATAACCGCAGCGGTTTTGCCCTGCAGATTTATCAAATCCGCTGCGGGAGAACCCGCAGAGGACCCCGCAAAGTGTGCACATAGCCTTAAAGGCCAACACCTGATTCTTCCAGTACATCTGCTGCCTTGTGTGTTTTAGAAATGCTACCTGTATTTCATGTAGATACATTCATTATTTGCAGAGTGAACCTGAAGAAATGCCCCCAGAAGCAAAGATGAGGATGAAAAATATTGGAAGGTAAGGTTCCCTTTCTGGAATAGTTTGGATTTACACTGCTCCCTACAGGGGCTTCTTTGTGATTGCACTGACTCTGATCATGTTTTGTAGAAATGTTTCACTACTAAAATAAAGATCAATATAATGTTAGGCTAACAGCTTGGCAATTGTACCCAACAGACCCAACAGTGGCAATGATGTGCCGTTTTCTGGTATGTACACTAGTAATGCATGGTGCCACATATTAGGCCATGCATCAGTACAATACGTCAGTTGTTTTGTTGTGGGGGCATTTGTGCACCAGGAGACATTGTCCTGTACTGTATCCTGGATGCCATTAGATGCCTTACTGCAGACTCTGACCGACTCTTTTACGTTCCTAATACAATAGCGCTTACTGATTAAGAGATTAGTTGTGATCCTCCTTTTAATCAATGATATGTCCCTATAGAAGTGATTAGCATCTTCTGTGGATGCATGATCACTAGTGGGGCTTGTATATCAGTAGTGTCACTGTTTGATGACCCTCATGCTAGTTACATGCCACATAACTTATGGAATGAAAAAAAATAATTCCTCACCTGTTTGATAACCGGGCTTGGATGATGTAATTTGCAATAACCATGTCCTGGGTAGACTGCCTTTATTATTCCCATCTTCATAGATGTGTATTGTAGGATAGCGCATGATAAAACAAACACTTTTGTAATTTACTGCTTATAGAAATTTGCAGCTGTTCTTGATATAGTAACACTTTTCTAGTGTTTACAGCTTGAGGCCGACCACCGCTGATATCTAGATGGTAAGCACTGCGCTGAAGCTGGCCAAGCTTAGGTAACGGCACACACCAGCGATTCTGGCCAACTTCAAAACAGTGATTACAAGCTCAATAGAAAAGATCTTGGAAGCATTGCACATGTTCGACTGGTTAGCAGCGGTGGCCAGTCTCCAAGGCAATGAGCTATAAACAAGTGCTAATTTCTCAACAACGACTGAAAATTTTAATAAGCAAAATTGCTTGGTTTAGCAAGTACTGCTTGACAATACCCATTGGGAATAACCTTTTAGCCGTGGTAATTAAAGGTTTTGTATCAAGATTAAAAGTTACCCAATATCCATTGGATGGGGATAACATCACTTTTGCTCGGACCCCCATCAACCCTCGAGAACTGGGTTCTGAACAGCATGCACACCTTCACTCCATTCATTTTAGTGGGACAGCCAGAGATTGCGGAGCACTGCACTTGGCTATCTTTGGAACTGAGAATGAATGGAGCAGTGGGGAGCATGCCCGACTTCTGATCCATTTAAATGAGGCTATTCCGCAGCCTAGAGGTTGAACCAACAGTGATCAGAAGATCATGAGAAAAGGGGGTAATGTCTAATCTTGGAGAACACTTTTTAAAGGGAACCTGTCACCCCCAAAATGGAAGTTGAGCTAAGCCCACCGGCATCAGAGGCTTATCTACAGCATTCTGGAATGCTGTAGATAAGCCACCGATGTATCCTGAAAGATGAGAAAAAGAGGTTAAATTATACTCACCCAGGGGCAGTCTTGGTCCGGTCCGGGGCCTCCCATCTTCATCAGATGACGTCCTCTTTTTGTCTTCACGCTGCGGCTCCGGCGCAGGCGTACTTTGTCTGCCCTGTTGAGGGAGGGAGTGGGAGAGCAAAGTACTGAAGTGCGCAGGCGCCGGGCCTCTATGACCTTTCCTGGCGCCTGCGCACTGCAGTACTTTGCTCTGCCCTCAGCAGGGCAAAGTACGCCGGAGCCGCAGCGTGAAGTCAAGAAGAGGACGTCATCGTAAGAAGATGGGAGGCCCCGGACCGCGACGCCTATCGTACTGGGACCGCCCCTGGGTGAGTATAATCTAACGTCTTTTTCTCATCTTTTAGGATACATGGGGGGCTTATTTACAGCATTCCAGAATGCTGTAGATAAGCCCCTGATGCCGGTGGGCTTGGCTCACCTTCGATTTTGGGGGGTGACAGGTTCCCTTTAATGGGCTATTCCTAACAAAGAAAATGGGGCCATTCTGCAGTTCTCTGTGGTGGGTGTTCAGGAGTGCAACTTGGCAGGGAAAATTGGGCTACTTTTTGCCTTTAATCTCAAGGTGGTCCAAGGAGATAGCATCACACCATCGTTGTGTGACAAAAGTAGTAGATAATACATCAAAGTTTCCATTTGAGAATCCCCTTACACTGCACTGGAATTTCACAAGGTTCTGTTTGCCTATTTGTTTGACCATCTAGGGACACGCCGACTTCATCAGGACCAAACTCGTTCAACAAAGGCAAACATGGATTCTCGGACAGCCAGAAGCTCTGGGAGAGGAATATTAAATCACACTTGGAAAGGGTCCCAGATGACTGAATTATGGCCAGGGCTTATGGGATGATCTGATGTTCAAATCTGGTTTTGTTTTTTGTTTTGTTTTTTTTCCCCTCCCCTGCCCCCTCAGAAGGATACCCTTGCAATTGGAATGAGGTGTAATGTTTTTGAAGGAACTTGTATGGCACAGAAACAAATGAGAATTGTAATTATGTTTTGTACTGAGTTGTTCTGCTGTTTGTCTATTGTTTTCATTTACTGTCATTGGGAATAAACACTTGTTTTGTCCTTTGGAGTGTGTCTGCTCTTTGCCTCTACCACTGACGATCTCACTGACTGAATGACACTGCTTTCTTCAGCAATACAGGCATTTGGCTGGTTAGTTAGGTCTGATGACACAATGATTCTAAATTAATATGTGAAAACTCATGTTCTTATTGCACCATGCTTTCTGTCTTGGGTGCCATTGCAATACAGATGCCAAGTGTTAGTTGGCCAATGTCAATAAGGAGATATATATGTATTTTTCAAAATCATGAAATTCTGCATCAATTGATAAACAAACATGTGGATTATCAGGCAACAACTACGCTTACATGCCTTGCACCACATGTTTCAGACATATTTTACATGGTCGACGAGGGGATGGGAGTTTTCTGGAAATGGGTTAAAATGTGTCGTAACTTAATGGAATGGACCAAAGTAAGCCAACTAACAGATGGTGAAAGGTTACACTATACCAGTGGTGGCGAACCTATGGCACGTGTGCCAGGGAGAGCACGGAGAGCCCTCCCTGTGGGCATGCACACCATCGCCTTACAACTAGCGCCTGCATGGGGAGCTCTGCGCCAGGGTTGGGGTAGCAGAGCAGTCCAGCGTTGCAGTGCACAGTGTACACCAGGGGCATTGCTAGGTCCTTTGTTTCAGGGCTTGTGCCCCGAATCAGAAGTGCACTGCCCCGAATATTTTGTCTGCATGTTTCTATTTTAAATAAAGTTTATTTTGTTGTAACGTACAGTGTCTGCATCTGTGTACGCAGGCACACACGCAGCATTACCTCCTTTTAGCCCAGTGTGTTGCGGAACCAGATTCCCAGTCTGCTTGACTCCTCCTCCCGGTTAGTACAGCCTCCCGCTTTGAGCTGGGATCTCCACTCATCTGGAGCAAGTACTCAACTGCCATCAATTCAATCTGCAGTGGCAGAAGGCGGCCCTGTCAGAGATTATTAGCTGCGATTTAGTGATGGCAAGTCTGAAGCTCCGTGCTGGCTGATCGGTACAGTGTCACATTTCTCATCCCCACACTGCACCAACCAGTGAGCTCCGAGCACAGACACTAAATCTGTATCCTGTCACTGATGCTCTGATTAATCCAGGCTGACCTCTGATCCTACCCCCCCCTCCTACAGCAAATATATTCTGTGTACTATATACACATGCACACATACCCGTCTGCTCTCATTTGACCCTTCCTGTTCTCTCTTCCCTGCCCTTTGTTGCTCCGGCCTGCTCTCTGGTGCCCATTCCTTCTCTCTGTTGCCCCTGCCTTCTCTATTGACCCTCCCTGCTACCCCTGCTTACAACATTGCCCCTGCCTGATCTGTTGCACCAACCTGCTCTCTGATATGCTTGCTTGCACTCTGTTGCCCCTGCCTTCTGCATGAATTGTTTTTTATAAACTAAAACCTCAGTATTCAGATTAAATTGCCGTATTGGCACTTTGTGGTAAATAAGTTGGTTTTGGGTTGCAGTTTGGTCGGTCTCTAAAAGTTTTGCCATAACTGCGCTATACAGCATAAAGATGTGCAAAATGTATTATTCTGTATGTGCCAATATAATTTGGTGCATTCCAAGACTGCCTAGTATTAAGTTTGAACGGTCTAACACGGGTGGGAAATCTTTTTTCTGTCAAGGGCCATTTGGATATTTATACCATCTTTCAGGGGCCGTACAAACTCCACCCACAAAGTGCATCCTGACTCTGGTATTGGTGTCAGGATGTAATCTTTCATTGCATGCTCTTCAGTGGTCAGTGGTGAACACTGCGTGTGTGTGCTAACAGAGCAAGAAAAAAAATCAATGAGCTGGTGGCAATCAAAATACATCTCCCTGCCAAGAATGCGGTCCCTGAGAATCTGCTCGGAGGCCTGATAAAGGCTATGTGCACACGATGCGGATCCGCAGCGGATTTTTCCGCGCAGAAACGCTGCAGATCCGCACTGTGATGTACAGTATAATGTTATTTAATGGCTTTATTTAACGGCTGCGGATTCTGCCAGGAGATGCGGATTTCGTGCAAAAAATTCTGCACCTCTTTTCTTACGTGTGCACATAGCCAAAAGGTCATCGAGGGCGGTAAGTGGCCCTGGGGCCTGAGGTTCCCCACCCCTGGTCTAAAAGTTAGACTGCTTTAGAAATCGGCATCAGTGTGTCTATGCCTTGCTTTAGGTGTATATATTAGGAAAAAAAAAAATCCCATCATATTCCTAAATTGTATCCATAGGACTAAGGGGGTGAGCACTTACTGCGCATTCTTATACATGGGGGGTGGGGAGTAGGTTTTGCAGTTTTTGATAATGACAAAGTATGGTGGCAAGAGGTGTACATCATGAAATCTCCCAGACAATTGGCTCGGTCCTCATAGCATAGGTGGGCAGCATCCAGCCTGCAAAATGATTGGTCTAGTCGTGCCAAGGCAAACTCTTCAGCATAGTAACTTGTGCC
Organism: Ranitomeya variabilis; assembly: GCF_051348905.1. Lineage (NCBI taxonomy): Eukaryota > Metazoa > Chordata > Amphibia > Anura > Dendrobatidae > Ranitomeya > Ranitomeya variabilis. Next base: position 483,924,551 of record NC_135234.1, on the reverse strand, counting down.
TTAGTACTGCATGTAAACCCAGATAAGGTAGCCTGGAGGTTTTATCAGGAGGACACACCCAAACCACATCTGCATCCCCCCAGTCAGTCTCTGTAGAGGCTTTAGTTATCTCTGCCCCCCCATAGTTAGGCCACACGTTGCGGAAAGTGGTGCGGATTTTAGTAAATCCGCAGGTAAACCGCACTGCAGATTACCTACGGAATTATCGCAATTTTTATGCGGATTCCTATTATGGAGCAGGCGTAAAGCGCTGCAGAATCCGCACAAAGAATTGACATGCTGCAGAATAAACACCGCTATGCTTCTGCGTGGTATTTTCCGCAGCATGTGCACTGTGGATTTTGTTTTCCATAGGTTTATATGGTACTGTAAACTCGGAAAACTGCTGCGAATCCGCAACGTGTGCACATACCCTAAGTCTTGGTGGGATGTTCACTGTCATTTAGGCCAGTCTCACACGTCCAGATAATTCCGGTACCAGAGAAAACGGTACCGGAGTTATCCGTGTGCTCACGTGGCACATCAGTGTCGCACACGTGCAGCAGCCATGTGCCGCCCGTGTGCTGCCTGAGGACCACACGGACCATGCAGGGAGACAGCGCAACAGTAAGTGCTGTCCCCAGCGTGTGGTGCTGAAGGCAGCATTCATCTCTTGTCCCCTGCAGCACTCGCAGGAGAGAAGAGATGAAAAATCTATTTTTTATTTTTTGTTAAAAATAAAGTTTGGGGTCACCTCCCACCCCCCGTGCGCCCGCCTGCTTGCAGAGAAACACTCACCCAGCTCCCGTGATGCCTCCTCTCAGCGCCTGCAGCCTGTCCTGTGTGAGCGGTCACGTGGTACCGCTCATTACAGTGATGGATATGAGGCTCCACCCCTATGGTGGTAAAAATAATCCCAAAATATTCTTTAACTATATAAATAGTAAGAAACTAAAAAATGACAGTGTTGGCCCCCTTAAAAATAGTCTGGGTGAAATGGTGGATGAGGATGAGGAAAAAGCCAATCTGCTAAATGACTTTTTTTCATCAGTATTTACAAAAGAAAATCCCATGGCTGCCAATATGACTAGTGATAAAAATTCCCCATTAAATGTCAACTGCTTAACCCAGCAGGAAGTACAGCGGCGTCTAAAAATCACTAAAATTGACAAATCTCCGGGCCCGGATGGGATACACCCCCGAGTACTGCAGGAACTAAGTACAGTCATTGATAGACCATTATTTTTAATCTTTAAAGAGTCCATAATAACAGGGTCTGTACCACAGGAGTGACGTATAGCAAATGTGGTGCCAATATTCAAAAAAGGGGCAAAAACTGAACTCGGTAATTATAGGCCAGTAAGCTTAACCTCTACTGTGGGTAAAATCCTGGAGGGCATTCTAAGGGATGCTATACTGGAGTATCTGAAGAGGAATAACCTCATGACCCAGTATCAGCACGGGTTTACTAGGGACCGCTCATGTCAGACTAATTTGATCAGCTTCTATGAAGAGGTAAGTTCCGGACTGGACCAAGGGAACCCAGTGGACGTAGTGTATATGGACTTTTCCAAAGCTTTTGATACGGTGCCACACAAAAGGTTGATACATAAAATGAGAGTAATGGGGATAGGGGAAAATATGTGTAAGTGGGTTGAGAGCTGGCTCAGGGATAGGAAACAAAGGGTGGTTATTAATGGAGCACACTCGGACTGGGTCGCGGTTAGCAGTGGGGTACCACAGGGGTCAGTATTGGGCCCTCTTCTTTTTAACATATTTATTAATGACCTTGTAGGGGGCATTCAGAGTAGAATTTCAATATTTGCAGATGACACTAAACTCTGTAGGGTAATCAATACAGGGGAGGACAATTTTATATTACAGGATGATTTATGTAAACTAGAAGCTTGGGCTGATAAATGGCAAAT